>NC_060949.1:0-45000 GCF_022045245.1 Lucilia cuprina
CGCGCAATTCTGACTGTAAATGATCTCTCAAAGCTTACTTTGAAAATTCTTGGAATAAAAAGCTGAGGATATCTAGAAGACCTCAGAAATATAAATTTATTACGTAAGCCAGACGGAAAGCCATTTCTAATAACATTATAAAATAGAGTTAAATTTCTATATTTCACAAAGTCACTGAATGAACAACGAAGAAACTGACAAACATAAGCCGATATATGATTTCGGCGTCTAACATTATACACAAACAAATATTAACTATAAGTCTTAACTTAGCAAGTGTAGTCATAGATGACCCCGATATAACCTCAAGGCAATAAATAACCTGAGGCATCATAAGAGCATGAGCCAGTTTTAATTTAATGTTCAAAGGAAAATATACATTAGTTAAAAAAAATTTACGAAGGATACCACAAATTTTACCAGACATTAAGTCAACATGATAACAAAAAGAAAGATTATTATCCAGAGTAACACCCAAACACTTATGACGAACAACATTCTCAATTAAAACATTTCCAAGATAAAAGTTCATATCAGTTAAAACGTCGTCAGTACCAAATAGAATAGCCTTAGTTTTTGTAGGATTAATGGCAAGTGAATTATTGGAAGTCCACTCTACAACACGATTAAGGCAACAATTAACATTATTAACAAACGATTCAGAAGTAGATTCACGAATACCATTGAACAAAAGAAAAACATCATCAGCATACAAAAATGTTTCACAGGACACTGAATTGGTACACAATTACAGATCATTTACATATAGAATAAATAACAAAGGTCCTAAAACAGAGCCCTGCGGAACACCTGAATGCAGATGACATAGACTAGAATGCACACCATTAACATCAACACATTGCGACCGATCAGACAAGTATAACATAATAAGTTTACAGGCAGACATGGAAAATTAAATTGACATCTATGTTTACTAATCAACATGGAATGACACACAGAGTTAAAAGCTTTAGATAAATCCAAAGATACCAAAGCACTCATAAAGACTTGATCTAACAGAACAAAGTATTTGATCATTTATCAAATGTTCAACAACTTTTGATAGTGCAGGTAAAATAAAAATGTCACCAGGGTCATTAATAGTTTTTGATTTGGGAATGGGCACAAATCGCGCTGTCTTCCAAGAAACTGGGAACTCAGATGTAGTGAAAATATGATTAATAAGATTTAATAGGATATTAGAAATATTAGTTTTAAAAACCTTATCGGAATGCAATCAGGACCAATAGAGCCAGACTTAACCTTGCCTAGAGCATCAGAAACCTCAAATTCATCCACACAGCGAAAAGAGAAATTATCAGCCAAATCACAATTATCATTAAAAACAAAATCATTCCGGTTAACAAAAATCGCCAGCAAAAAAACTCATTTAAATAATCGATATCACCTTCCCAGACAACACCATTATCATCACCAGTACATCCAGAATTTCTTAAAAGCTTTCATAAACCAGCCATATCTAACCTACCAAAAAGTTGTGAAAAATATTTTCTTCTTTCCTTCCGTATATCATTTTTAGCCCTATTACGAAGCTTGTAGTACATTCTCCAATTATCAACAGTCCGGTCCGAGCTATAATTCATATACGCCATATCTCTAAAAGACCTAGCAAAAGATATATCACGAGATATCATCCAAGTATTATCATATTAACAATCAGCTTCTTTACAATAGGAACAAATGAAAAAAACTAGCAATAAGAATAGAAAAATGATCAAACTTCGTATTTATTGAAATAGAATTAAGAATTAGTCCAATATCAAAATCATTAAGACACGAAAGAAGTCTATTCCAATCTATATTATTGTAGTCTAGAGTATTCAATTATTCGGGTTTTTGTCTTAATCGGTTTATTCGACAAATAATTATTTGAGGTTTTACGTTAGCCGGTTAATAATCGGATAATTAAAAGTTAATCGGTTATTCGAACAAAAGGAAACTAGGAGTTACTATTGCGTTTTACAACAATTTTCTTCATATTACACCCTGTAACAATTTTAAAAAAGCTTTAAAATATGGAAAAGTTGACAAGCATGTGAAAATAGATTACACTTATAGCAATTCTGCGTACTCCGATTTTTATGTTCTCATAAAAGGATTTCAAAGTTTAAAGGACTACAAACAAATATTTAAAATATTTATATGCATTTTATGATAATATTGGTGTCAAATGGAAGCTGGTAATCTGTACATTCTATCCACATATATATTATTTACCTGTCTCACTTAAAAAAAAAAACGAAAAAGAAATTAAATTTAAAAAGGTTTCATTTTCGATACAAAAACTTTTAACTACTTTTTTGAGACTTTTGCACGCTTTATAAACAAAATAATTATACTCACTTCTTGTCGAAGTCCGGTTAGGCTGCGTTGAAGACGATTTGATCGATCTCCATGACGATCTTATCGAGTTCGACGACGGCCTTACCGACCTTGACTGAAGGTCTCCAAACACTTCCTAAAGGCAATGTTTTAGGAAGTGTTACGAGCAAGCCGGGCTTGGCGCCGAAGAAGATCGGGTTAATACTAATGGTCCACAGTTTACTGTACGCATAGATTTTTTCATGTTTGAAAATAACTTTTGCATGGTTTGTAAACAAAATTATGATTTTCACTTCTTTCACTTTAATTCTATGTTTAGTTCTTCTCAAATATTATAAACCATTCCTGTTTATGTGAAATGCTTTTCTATATAAAGAAATTACTGTTTTTTAAGATTTTCGACGAGTTCTAGAATTCATACGTTTCCTTAAACACTAGTTCAACCATAACTGTTGCTGAAGAACTTATTGGAAATACTTAAGAACACAACAATGTTCCCAAAAAACTGGTTGTAGAAATAAAGGGTATATAATTATTTCCATGATTTCTTTTCAAAAATCATCAAATAAATTTTCTTTATTATAGAAAAATTATTAAGAAATTAAGAAAAGAAGAAAAATTATATAATAAAATATTCAATTATGTAGAAAATATATAGTAATTTTACTGCTAAATAGTGAGTTTTTCTTAATCGGTTAATTGATATAAAATATATTCGGTTTATTCGTTATTTGAAATTTGACAATTTTCATTTATTCGAACGATTAATCGTCAAAAACTAATCGATTAACCGATCGACGATTAATCGTTTGAATACTCTAGTCCTCACTTAATCCGGGCCATACATACTTAATTAAATGTTTCTAGGTTCAATAATGTAGAAATTGCAAAAAGTACTTTTGAACAACGAAAAAGTCCCCTTTTATGGTTCCTCACTTAATCCGGGCCATACATACTTAATTACATGTTTCTAGGTTCAATATTGTAGAAATTGCAAAAAGTACCTTTTGAAAAACGAAAAAGTACCAAAAACTTCCCTTGTTTGGGTCCTCACTTAATCCGGGCCATGCATACTTAATTTCATGTTTCTAGGTTCAATATTATAGAAATTTCAAAAAATACCTTTTGAAGAACGAAAAAGTACCAGAAAGTCCCCTTTTATAGGTTCTCACTTAATCCAGGCTCTACATACTTAATTTCATATTTCTAGCCAATGACAACGTAACGTTACGTGATGTTCTTTCTTTGCTTTGTGTTTATTAACAAGCAATTACAATAACAAAACAATTTACCAATTTGATGAAATTTTCAGAGGTGGTCTCGGATTTTTACTCATATCTTCGTTATTTATGGACCGATTGGACTGATTTTAAATAGCGTTCTATTCGACCGTATTTCCAATAGAATTATTGAAAATTCGGGTCTCGCAGATATCTGGGGTCTTCTGAAAACTGATTTCAACATACACACAGACAGACAGACGGACATGGCTAAATCGACTCCGCTATCTATAAGGATCCAGAATATATATACTTTATAGGGTCGGAAAATTATATTATAGAAATTACAAACGGAATGACAAACTTATATATACCCTTCTCACGAAGGTGAAGGGTATAATAAATACAATTGAAAATTTCGTTTTTTTTTCTAAAAATGTTTTCAATATTTTTGTGGCAAAAACACAACTTTTATGTATTGAAGTTAGTAACACTTACAACGGTTTTATCCGTCAATAAAATAAGTCTTTAGAAATGGTATATGCTATACAAGAATAGGATCTTCATAAAATTCGACTCAAAAAATTGTATATATACATATACGAAAATGTTACTGTAAATTGTTATATTGAGCAGTACATTTATCAATTAAGCAAATACTAATCTCTTAAATATAATTTCTAAATTAAAAACTACTATATAACTTATTGTAACTTACTTGCAATGTGGTAGGGTATGATGTATTCGAAATTGGAAAGAACCTTGTATGGGAGCTATGACCAATTATGGACCGATCGGAAAAAAATTTCATAGTTATATTTTTTTTGTGAGAGAAATACCTGTACCAAATTTTATATGGATATCCTAATTGAGTAATGTACTATGTGGGTTTAAGTGATTTTCGGGAGGGGACTTAATTATAGACCCAACCAATGAATGAATTTTTTGACATAAAATTTTAATTTTTAAAATTTTGTGCAGATATTAACAAAACCCATTTTTTGGGAATATGTACTTTTGTATGGGAGGTATATGAAATTGTGGACCGATTCTTGCTATTTTCCGAAGAGATCAAGCTCTTGTGCAGAGACGAATGTAGGGTAATTTTTATAGAGTTATCTTGCATGGTTTTCGAGAAAATTACATCAGAATGTGTAAAAATTGCTTTTTTTCGAGGTTGTTTTAAATTTTGATTCATAACTTTTCTCGATGTGAACCGATTTTGCTCATTTTCAACACCAAACAACTTAGGAAAATTAATAACATTTTGAGTGAAGTTGATTAAATTATATTGCTTCGTTTTATCGTAAGCGTGTTTTACAGAGACAGACGGACAGATGGACCACAATCGGGCCTGTTGTGCGCTCTTTATCATGAGAAAAAAAAACAAAAAAGGAAACGGAATTATTTTTCAGTGTTCAAAAAACTGGTTACCTTAACGTAATTCCTAAGAATCTTCCAATCAATGTTAGTCAGGAATATTATTTCCGAAATAACATCACTTCCAAGATACTTGGATCTAACTTCGACGAATGCCTGGTAGTGGCAAAGAAAGTGCTCCAAAGTTTCACTGGCCTCTCCACATGCTCTACATACGTCTAAATCCGTACGTCCAACTTTGCATAAATGTGCTCGTAATACTGTGTGTCCGCTCAAAATACGTACAGTCATACTAACTTCAGACTTGCTCATTTTGAGGAGATTTTTCGCCTTGCTCTCATCAGGGTCACCCCATAGGATTTTCGTGGTTCTGCCACTGTTTCATTATTCGCCTAAAGTAAAGAGCCGTTCGGTTGTTAGCGACGCCTTATATCTTAAATATGTTTCAATATGTAGAATATCTAGCATCGTTTTCAGAGCCTTGGTTAAATTAGTACACATGGCACCAATTATTAACTACTTAACTTTGTGTCACTGGTGTCTTCATCCCTATTTTGCCAAATTTTTGTCTTTCTTGTGAAAAGACAGATTTAGGTTTTTGACAGGTTAACATTGAGGCCTCTCGGTTGAGCCCAGCTTAAGGCCATATCCAGAGCCTACTAAGCTCTTCTACACAAGTAATTTGGATCCTTTCCCTTTAAAAGTATTACGACATCGTCTGCATAGTCCTTTCTCGGTTAGGGTTTTTAGGAGGCTATAAATAGTGGTAACCCAGAGTAAAGGTGACAAAATGTCATCCTGAGGTATACCGCGAAATACCTTTTTCCTGGTATTTGTATCGTACATCTCGGAGCTTATCCATCAATTCCTTAGCATGTGGTTGATTAACGAATATAGCATCTAAGAGCAGGTTTTTGAGTTGGCAATGCCAATTGATTATCAGGTTAGTTAATTTATAAATAGATAATCTAATGTTTAACCCTTTAGATGTCTCTGAGTACAAAATTGAAATTCGCAGTGTTGCCATACAACCAACAGAAAAATTCACTGTTTGATACCAAAACGATTCATGCTTATAAAAAAGATAAAGATAATTGTAAATGTAATATGAAATTAATGACAACTTAAATTTAAAACAAAAAAATATTGTAAAGTCCCAATAATTTATACTAATCGATAAATTTAAAATTTTAATCTATATTTTGATAAACAATTTTATTGATTTTTTGCATCAGTTGTTTACATTTTTGCATTTCCTACTCAAGTTTAAACCACCTCCTTTGGGCGCTTAAACTAGCAGCCAAAATTAACGAATTGAGTACTCAAAAACAACTTTGTAGGATTAATTTTAATTTAATCTCCTATCCTTCACTTAAAGATTGGCCCTAAGAGCGGGAGTTGGGAATCAAATGCCAATTAATAATATATTTAATCTGATGTTTATCCCTTTTGGTGGTTTTCAGTACAAGATTAAAACTCGTAGTGTTGCCACACAAAAAACAACGAAAAAAGTCACTGCTTGTTATCAAAACGATGCATGTTTTATAAAAAAGAGGAAGACAATTGTAAGTTTAATGCAAAAATTAATAAAAATAAAATATATATGCATCGAATTCCCCATAATTTATACTAATCAATAAATTAAACATTTTAATATTTATTTTTATAAAAATTGTTTGCATTTCTTGCTCAAGTTTAAACCACCTCCATTGGGGGCTTAAACAAGCAAACAAATTTAACTAATTGAGTGCTCAAAAACAACTTTGGATAATTAAATTTATTTTAATCCCTAATTCTGCAACTAAAGATTGGCCCTAACTTGTAAAATACTAGAGAAGTTTGAATTTCTATTGCCGTTTAAAAATATTAAATCGGATAAAAGAAATTTGATACACAAATTTTAGAGTCCGACAATAAGTAAAAGTCCGTTTTCGGGATAACATCCGATTTTTGGGGTATATTGAAAATTTTAAATATTGACATCTACATGAGTTCATTAAAAATTTTCTACAAATCTCTCGTTTATTTTATGATTGCTGTCTGCCAAAGTTAAAAAAGCAGTTGATCAACTGCACACTACAATACAACTGCAAAATCAAACAAATAAAAAAGAAACAGAGACAATAGAGTTGAGAGTGAAAAACAAATCGGAATCATGTATGATCTGTTTCAGAATGTTTCGAGACAGCTTATAAATGATTTTATAGAATTTGTGTAAAAAAAGAATACTATTAGCAAATAAAATCCTATTAATACAATTATAAGTCGACAAAAATGCAAATAGTCAATAGCATTTTTTTTTACATTTTTTCACACATAATCATACATATGTGTGCCACATATTTCAATTATTTTAAAAATAATTAATTTTTTCAAATATTATCAGTATTAAAATGTTATTATATCTTTAATAAAATATAAATAACTATAAAAAGAACTAAAACTAGTACTAAAAATAGTAGCAAAATATATATTTTAAAGAATTTTAGTATTTTTTTCATATAATTATTAAAACAATATTTAATACTAGCTATACCCAGTGTGCTTCGCTACCCTCATCGTAATGGAATAAAATAAATATCATTATTGTAAATGTATATATATCTGCAATATCAAAAATTCCCCTTTCAGAGAACTCTTTAAGTTTGATTTTATGATTCTAGTCTCAATATTACAGAAAATTAGAAAAAACAGTTGAAGAACGAAAAAGTACCAGACAGTGCCTTTTTATATATTTTCATTAAATCAGGATGACGCATGTTTAATTTGCAACCAGAAACCAAAAAAATCGCATAAAGATTTTTATACAATCAGGAAGCTTCATGTTCAATTTAATGTTTTTAGGTTCAATATTATAGAAAATTCGAAAAGTATTAGTAAAAGAACAAAAAAGTACCAGAGTATGCTTTTTCAATTTTCGTTCAATTGGGATACTGCGTGTTTAATTTATGTTTATATATTCAATATTTTAGAAAGCTATAAAAGTACCAGTACCAGTGAAGTACGAAAAAGTACCAAAGGACCTATTTTATTTAATTTCATGTTCCTAAGTTCAATATTATAGAAAATTCAAAAAGTACCAGAAAATATTCCAGTTTAAATTTTCATTCACTCAAGTCCCTGATTGCTTTTATAGATTCTAATTAACTCCGGGCTCCACATGCTTAATTTCATGTTTCTAGGATCAATATTATAAAAAACACAAAAAGTACCTTTTGAAGAACGAAAAAGTACCAAAAAGTGCCCTTTTATAGGTTTTCACTTAATCCAGGCTCTAAACGCTTAATTTCATGTTTCTAGGTTCAATATTATAGAAAATTCAAAATGTACCTTTTAAAGAACGGAAAAGTACCAAAAAGTCCCCTTTTATAGGTCCTCACTTAATCCGGGCTCTACATGCTTATTTCACGTTTCTAGGTTCAATATTATACAAAAATCCAAAAAGTACCTTTTGAAGAACGAAAAGGTTTCAAAAAGTCCCTTTTATATGTTCTCACTTAAACCAGGCTCTACATACTTAATTTCATGTTTCAAGGTTCAATATTATAAAAAATTCAAAAAGTACCTTTTGATGAACGAAAAGTCCCCTTTTATAGATTCTCATTTACTCCGGGCTCTACATGCTTAATTTCATGTTTCTAGGTTAAATTTTGTAGAACGAAATAGTACCAAAAAGTCTCCTTTTTATAGATTCTCATTTACTCCGGGCTCTACATGCTTAATTTCATGTTTCTAGGTTAACTTTTATAGAAAACTCAAAAAGTACCTTTTGAAGAACGAAAAAGTACCAAAAGTCCCCTTTTATAGGTTCTCACTTAGTCCATCCTCTACATACTTAATTTCATGTTTCTAGGTTCAATATTATAGGAAATTCAAAATGTATCTTTTGAAGAACGAAAAAGTACCAAAAAGTCCCCTTTTTATAGATTCTCATTTACTCCGGGCTCTACATACTTAATTTCATGTTTCTAGGTTCAATATTATAGGAAATTCAAAAAGTACCTTTTGAAGAACGAAAAAGTACCAAAAAGTCCCCTTTTATAGATTCTCATTTACTCCGGACTCAACATGCTTAATTTCATTTTTCTAGGTTCAATATTATAGGAAATTCAAAAAGTACCTTTTGAAGAACGAAAAAGTACCAAAAAGTTCCCTTTTATAGATTCTCACTTACTCCGGGCTCTACATACTTAATTTCATGTTTCTAGGTTCAATATTATAGGAAGTTCAAAAAGTACCTTTTGAAGAACGAAAAATTACCAAAAAGTCCCCTTTTATAGATTCTCATTTACTCCGGGCTCTACATGCTTAATTTCATTTTTCTAGGTTAAATTTTATAGAAAACTCAAAAAGTACCTTTTGTAGAACGAAAAAGTACCAAAAAGTCCGCTTTTATAGATTCTCATTTACTACGTGCTCTAAATGCTTAATTTCATGTTTCTAGGTTCAATATTATAGAAAATTCAAAAAGTACCAGTCGAAGTACGAAAAAGTACCAAAAAGTCCCCTTTTATAGATTCTCACTTACTCCGGGCTCTACATGCTTAATTTCATGCTTCTAGGTTTAATTTTAAAGAAAACTCAAGAAAATACCTGTGTAGTATGAAAAAGTACCGAAAAGTCTATTTATTATTAATTTCATGTTTCGATTTCAATATCAAAGAAAACTCAAAAACTACCAGATGGAGAATGTAAAAGTACCAAAAAATATCACTTGGTACCGGGTTTCCAAATAACACCTCATTAGCATATTTAGTGTTTCTAAATCTAAAAATTTTATCTAAATTAGATCATTGTGTTTAAATAAAATCAAATTTCCAGTTTTTACCCCTTTTGGTACTTTTTTCTACCCATTAACGAAATAAAAATTCTATTCCAAAAAGTTGCAACATATATGTATATAAGTTAATAAACCAAAATCAATGTTTTATGAAAAAAGTACCAAAAATAGGTACAATTTTCACCCCTTAAACATCCGAATAACCAAAAAGTACTAAATTTATATTTTTATTTTTTCGTCAAGTTATGAAGGAGTCAAAAATATTGTTTGAATGTTTAAAAGATACATGGGGTGCAAAAAAAGTACCAAAATACAGTTTTTACCCGTTTATTCCCTAAAGGGGCCGAAATTGAAAAAAGTACCAGACACCTGTCCGCTTATTTTTTAAATGAACGACGATAAGCTTTAAACTATTTTTGTATCTGTTCTAGTTTAGGAGATATGAGGTTACCGATTTTACCCGTTTTTACCCTTTTTTACCCCCTAAACATTCGAATTTCCAAAAGTCCCGTCTTAGTGGATCAATTTTGTAGGAGACCTACCCCCTGTCCAAATTTCAGCTCTTTAGCTCTAACCGTTTAGGCTGTGCGATGATGAATCAGTCAATCAGTCAGTCAGTCAGTAACGTTAGAATTTTATATATATAGATAAACACCAGTGTTGCCACTTCATGTGTAATTACACATATTGTGTGTAATTTTTATTTCCATGTGTAGCCCATGTGTAATTGATCTCATGTGTAAATTATGTGTAATTTAAAATCTCATTGTATTTACATAAGACCAGGTTCACACTAGGAAACTTTTTTTGGAAACATTTAATTTTTATGTGGGAGAGAAAGAGAAAGAAATATCACACACAAAATCAAAAGTTTCTCAACATTACTTATTATACCCTTCACTTTCGTGAGAAGGGTATATATAAGTTTGTCATTCCGTTTGTAATTTCTATAATATAATTTTCCGACCCTATAAAGTATATATATTCTTTTTATTGAAATAAATTAAATTTTCAGTAAATATTTTTACTGATTTAATAAATGTTTTTGTTTAAGTTTTTTTTTCATATGTCAGTATGTGGAATACAACAATAAAACATGTTTTGGTATGTACTAAAATGAATTGATATAATTCTTACTTGGTTAATAACATTTAATGTATAAGTGTATCAGTTTTCACAGTGCAAAATAATAATTTTCAGAATGTGAAATGAAATTGTTGTAAGTATATATGGAATGACTGTTGTTCAATTCACAATCAATTTGTATATTGTACCTATTAAAGTTTAGTAACAGTGATTGTGAAATGATCTTTGCAGCATGTCATAAGTTTATGTTCACAATGAAAAAAAACAATCAAAACAAACAATTTGTATATTGTACCTATTAAAGTTTAGTAACAGTGATTGTGAAATGATCTTTGCAGCAAGTCATAAGTTTATGTTCACAATGAAAAAAACAATCAAAACAAACAATGTCAAAAGATAAAAAACAAATTATATTAAACTAATTAAGCTGGCTATCCAGGTATAATGTACAGGTGGCAATTTTTTACATAATTCAACGAGATGTTTTATATGAAAATGCAAAAAACTATTTCAAATTGATCCATGATTTGACCTTGCCTATAAAATATCTTTTTACAAAATCAATAAGAGATAATTTCGAACAAAAAAGTAGGATTTTGAACATGACCCTCTCTGATTTCGATTAAATTCGGTACACACATTCTTCTTGTAAATACGGAATTTAAAGTTCTCCAAAATTTACAAATTCGTCACGGTCCAGATTTTATCGATGTTTAAAGTTCATATTTTTTTGGATTTTTTTCAACAAGCATTAAATGTAACATCGCGTATTTACTAAACTGTTTATCCGATTTTAATAGTTTTAGTTCCCAATTAAAGCTTATGTCTTGTAGTTTCATAATATTCAAGATATTTAAAAAATTGGATTATTTTATTAAAAATTGATATACTTGAGATTCCCTCATTGTCCCATTCTGTGAAGGAATAAAAAAAAATATGGGGTCCTTTTTGAGTTATCCTTAACTAAGACGTTGTTTGATGTCATGATTCCGCGATACAAACAGAAATATTTTAAATAAATTATTTTCAAACTGCAAGACATATTTTTTAATTAGAAAATATACTATGTCAAATTTAATACTTGTTGAAAAAAATCTTAAAAAAATTTAATTTTGAATCTTAATAAAATCTAAACTGTAACGAATTTAGACATTTTGGTGAACTTTAAAATTCGTATTGATACAAGGAATGTGTGTACATATGTATATATGTATTAAGTATGTATATAAAATAACTAATAACACTAAGTAACAACGATTTTGTTTAGGATATAAACCTATATGGTTTAAATAATCTATGATGTCAAATCCTTTAATTATTCGTTAAGAAAAAATTGCTAAAAAGGGTTCGGAAAAAAATTTAATATTTTATATTTATTACTCATACTTCAAAGAGCTTTTAGGAAACAATATAAATGTTGATGTAACAAATTAATTATGAGGGTTATATTCAAATACGCAAGTTTGTAATTCTGGAATAAATTTTCAATAATATTTTCGAAATTAAAAAAAATGACAAAAATAAATTTCAGAAATTTGGTAAGAATAAAAAGAACTAGTTATATTGAATCTTTTTTTCTGAGTTGATTGATAGGTTCCCAAAAGTAGCACAAGCACCCCAAAATCGGTACTCATTTTCTCCAAATTTAACAACACTTCTGAATGATGATGCAAAATTAAATATAACCTTAATAAGTTTTATAGGATCTTAAATGCCTCTATCAAATTCCATAAGAATCGGTCTATATTATATCCAAGCGTCCATAACAACTTGCTTAAAATCATGTGATCAAATTCTTCATAATCAAGTTTACCTCTATATATGTAAAATATAATAAATTATTAAAACATATTAGTATTATGATACATTCGAAAAAATGATTTGTTTTAAAACAATCTTCTTAGAGCTCGGTCCGCGATCCAAACCATTAATATCGTATTCCGAAAATAAAACCTATACACGATAATAAAATTTATGCATAAATCTAATAAATGAGCAAATCTTGGTAAAAAGTATTGTGTTGGTGCGTATGTAAGATTCGGCATTCCCGAATATTTGCCTGTTTTTACATGCTAATACATTTTTATTGTATATTTTCAATTTTAATGATTTTTTTTTTTTAATGTTTTTGGAAGAATTTAGCCTTTTTAGCATGTAGTCACTTCATTGTAGTGACACCAAAATTTTTACAAAACAACGCTTTTTTAGCTTATTTTTTCAAAAATGTTTCACAATTATTGCACAATAATATTTAAAATAATTCACTTCTTAATTTAATTTAGTGTAAATTATAAATTACAATAAACATATGCAAAAAATTTTTTGTGAGAATTTCTTAAAATTGCTCAAAACATCTCAAACTAAATTTTTGCAGTTCTCTAGAAAATTAAACTTTAAAGTTCTTTAATTATAAAAAGTGCAAAATAGAAGAAAAAAATGCCAAAAATGCACTTTTAATGCTAAAAATTTCTAGCAAAAGACGAAAAAGTGCTAAAATGCATCTAGCATTTTTTTAAATACTAAGTGCAGCCGACGAAAAAAAGCGTTAGAATTGCACTTTTAATGCCGTTATAGCTTTTGCATTGAAAATACCAACAACATTGTTATGACAATTGTAGCAGCTGCTGACATATAACGCTACAACATCGATTGTGAATTAAACATTTCTTTCAAATTTTAATTTTATAGAATTATTAAAATTTTTGTTAAAATTCAATATATATTTTTAACAAAATTTGTATAGATTTGATAAGAAATGTTGTGTATTTTTTTATTGCCCGAATACAATAAATAATTTAGTTGTTTCCAGATAAAATGTTTGCATAAATTTCAGTACAAATACAAATTTTTACGTTATTGATTCAGTTTACGTTATTGATTCAGTAAAATAAATGTTTGGAAATATTTAGAATATTTATAATTATTTTTCGTAAATAGTAAATATCCGGAAATTTTTTCAATAAAGAATTTACGAATTTTAGAACTTGATTTTACGAATTTGGTGATAGGTCCTATTTAATATGTTGTTTCTAGATAACGTGTGAGTAGTTTGAGTTAAAATTTTACTTGTATTTTGTTTTTGTTACAATAACAAAATACAAGTAAAATTTGTGCTCAAACTACTCGCTCGGTATCTAGAAACTGCACATAAATAAAAAATATTTGGCTTTATGAATTTTTGTTCGATTTTGAATTTCAATTTTTTTCTGTGTACTTAAACGCAAATTGGCAATCAAAGTTTTCGGGATAAAATTTGACATAAATGCGTATTTCTGAAAATTACTGAGTACCACATAATTCACTATTAAATGATAATATTTCGATAATATTCGACATGAGTATGTTCTGCGTATAGATAGATGATTCTGATAATTCTTATATTGATCATATTTCTGATTTACAATCATTAAAATCCTTTCAAAATCACTCAAATTTAGCCATATAATAGTATGTCATACAATTTATATGGCTATTGCGTCTTTTTATACATTTCTAGTGTATAATTCAGATAATTATTAAAACTTATTTAATAAAACGTCTGTATATATAAATTAAATAGTTTTTGAAATAAACCATTAAATTTTTGCAATTTATTTTAATTTAATTTAATTTAATTTAATTTAATTTAATTTAATTTAATTTAATTTAATTTAATTTAATTTAATTTAATTTAATTTAATTTAATTTAATTTAATTTAATTTAATTTAATTAACATATAATCAACAAATATGGGCAGATTTTGATGGAATATTTTTTTATTGTATATGACTTAGTAAAGAAAATTATGCTGATTAAAATAGTTTTATTCTTATATAAACAAAAATATTTATGTTTAATTTTTGACTTTAACCTTATCATGACTTTAACCTGATCATGCAAAAAACTTCCCTACTTACGAGAGTAAAACCAATTTCTGTAATGCTAATCGATTTGAATAATATGTAAGAAGTTTTGTTTAATTTTCTTTCCCCGTCACTGAGTAATAGCTTCTTGAAATCAATATGAAAAGAAACCAAATTTAATAACATATTTTGTATGCAAAATTAATAAATTTATTTGTTAAATTGTCTAGACAGTCCTTAGCTTTGATATCACGCTTTTTAAATCTTTAAAAATTCACATTTACTTAAATTAATTTAATTTTTTTTAAAAAAAGTCTATAAAATTACTTCACAAAGGTATTCGAATTTTTCCTGTATTTCATGTTTGACCATATTTTACGAAACATAAAAATTAGAACCGAATGGTCTTTTTGCTTCAAATTGTTTTAAGAGGTTTTTGGCCCACAATTTTGGGGCATTTGTGCCATCTTTTCATATAATATCATTAAAATTACGATATTTATTGTAGATATAAGCACCAATGTATTTTAAATATTCAAAGCATCGTAGCGGCATACAACTCCAAAACATGCCTTAACAAAACGTCATCCTATACAGTATATTTTAGTTTTTACTACTCTCATGTTTATGTTGCCCATTACAACTACACTGTATGTTCAAAATTTTGGGTTTATTTTGATCATAGTAGATAATACTTAGAGAACTCAATATTTTTGAGTTAGTCCATAATGATATGGTAACATTCAGCCTAGAGGCCATTGGTTATAAAAAGAATGATTGCACTATATTGAATGGCGTTTCTTCGAGGCATGCTTTGGAGTTGTACACTTCCACAATATATTAAAAACTTAAAATAAATTTCCCCGAAAAATTTTGACCCTAGTATTATAAAAATATACTTGAGTTCCAATAAATTGAATTAGCGATAGAAGAATGATTCCAATAATATATCTTGGAACGTTTAAATACAGATTCTTGTAACAAAAAATATTATTTTTAGATACCACAAGGGGTATAATAAATCCCAATAACAAAATTTTGGTTTTATCTCTGGGAAAAAAGAGAAAAAATACAAATATTGCTAGAAATCGCCATTTTAATGATATTACATGAAATCAAAACAATTTTTAGTAAAAAAATAGATTCTAATTTTTGTGTTTCGTATAATATAGTCAAATATGAAGTACAGAAAAAATTCGCATACTTTTGTGAGGTAATTTTATGGACTTTTTTTTAAATGAAGTTAAATTAATTTAAGTAAATATGAATTTTAAAGTTTTAAAAAGCGTGATATCAAAGCTTAGGACTGTGTAGACAATTTAACAAATTATTTTTTTTTTTAATTTTGCATACGAAATGTGTTATTAGTTTTGGTTTCTTTTCATATTACACCAAAATTCGAATACTTATGAGAGACACTGTAAATGTTTATAAAATTTTACACATGTATTAACAACTAATTATTTTATTGTAATTTGTTAAAAATTTGGACTTTTTTATCTTCTTTTCTTCATGATAAACATACACTTATTAAGAAACTGAATTTAATAATTTTTTTTTGTTAGAATTTTTCTCCGAATTTAACTTCCGCCTGAGGGTAAAAATGAATATCCAGGAAAAAACTAATGATGGGGTTGCATGGAGGGAAATGTCAGCTTTCCAGCAATATAAATTTTTTTTCGTAAATATAATTTTTAATTATTCAATTATCGCCAACCTTGTGCCCCAATGTGCATTGTGTAAATTGCAAGAAAAACGGTTTAGCCGTATAGTCCGCTATAAACTTAAAACATACAAACATTCAAAAGAGACTTGAAGTATAAAGAGTTTTGGGGCTATGTCCCTTTTCTACTTAGTAATGTGTTATTTAATTCGAATATGTACAAAACTTACAGTGAAGATTTATTATTATATATGAAGGAAAAAATTACAGAAACCTATTTGAAGCTATTAAAACAAAAATTATATACTATACTAGAGTAAAATTGCGATGAGATCATGTCATTAATGTGGGGATATTGTGATGTTAAACATCTTATTCGGATGTTACTATTGCTTTTTACAATAATTTTCTTCATATTACACCCTGTAACAATTTTGAAAAAATCATTCACACATGGAAAAGTTGATAAGCATGTGAAAATAGATTCCACTTATAGAATTGCGTACTTCGATTTTTATATCCTTATAAAAGGATTTCAAAGTTTAAAGGACTACAAACAAATATTTAAAATATTTATATGTATTTTATAATGCTAATATTGGTATCAAATAAAAGCTGGGAATCTGGGAATCTATATTATTTACCTGTCTCACTTAAAGAAAAAATGAAAAAGAAATTAAATTTAAAAAGGTTTCATTTTCGACTCAAAAACTTTTAACTACTTATGAAAAATTGAGTACAGAGAGTTAATACTAATTGTCCACAGTTTCTTGTATAGATTTTTTCATGTTTGAAAATAACTTTTGCACGGTTTATAAACAAAAATATTATTTTCACTTCTTTCGCTTCAATTCTATTTTTAGTTTTTTCTCAAATATTAGAATTCCTGTTTATGTGAAATGCTTTTCTATATAAAGAAATTACTGTATTTAAGATTTTCAACGAGTTCTAGAATTCATACGTTCCATTGAACACTAGTTCAACTATAACTGTTGCTGAAAAACTTATTAGAAATATGTACTTAAGAACACAACAATGTTCCCAAAAAACTGGTTGTAGAAATAAAGGCGATATAATTATTTCCATGATTTCTTTTCAAAAATCATCAAATAAATTTTCTTTATTATAGAAAAATGATTAAGAAATTAAGAAAAGAAGAAAATTTATTATAAAAATATTAAATTTTGTAGAAAATATATAGTTATTTTACTGCTAAATAGTGAGTTTTTCTTAATCGGTTAATGGAAAGAAATTATTCGGTTTATTCGTTATTTGAAATTTGACAATTTTCATTTATTCGAACGATTAATCGTTTGAATACTCTAGTATGTAATAAATTACCAAAGAAAAACTTTGTTTACATAAATATTTAACGAAAATTTTAAAGATACAAACAATTACGCTTTTTATTAAATTTAAAATTATTTTGGTATCCTGAAACTTAAATTAATACTGTAATAATTATTAATATAATAATTTTGTGCATCTTGCAACTTGAAATTGCTCATTTTAACAGTTTTATACAACTTTCATTTAAAAAAGAACAATCAGCAGTTGAATTGACTTCACCTTATTAGTTCACCTTGAGCCCAAGGTATATAATTTAACAGAACAGTTGATTGTTTTTTGCGAATACACTTTTGATTTTTTTATATGTAGTTGCACCGTGTGCTGGCATTTTGAAGTGTATGCATACTATAAAACTTCATATATAAATAATAAAATGAATTCGATCCGTATTCCTGAATTTGCCGACGAAACTGCCTTATAAATAATATATCTTGCTTGGGCCCAAACATAAGATAGTGATATCAGAACGTTTTTTGCTACTATGTACATTTTTCACCGTGGTGTATATTAATGTCAAACTTTGTTTTCATTTTGTAAATGTCAAACTGGTTTCATTGTGTATATGTAAAATTTGTGAATAAAGTGAAATTATGTGATTAGAGTGTATTTTTGTGTTTTTAAGCTTTAAAAGTTTAAGCATCAAAAAAATTATAAACAGATTCAAATTTAAAAACATTTTTTGTTTAATAGAAATTCGCTTTGATTTATTTGTCAGCTGTTTGAAATTTTTCCCTGATAGCTAAGGCAAATTCATATAAGGTGGTGTTATTCAATCAGCTGATATTTTTGTTCTTAATTCGCCTGGTTTAAGTAGCTGTCAAGTTTGTTATTGTTTACATTTTTATATTTAAAAATGTCCGTTAAACAGAGAAAAACTTCTTTAATATTTTGAATTATTTATGTAAAAAATCAGAAAATACCAAATATCTCGTAAACGAATATCATTTTATTTAAATAATAGCGTAATTGATATGTATACAAATATGTTATTTAAGAAAATTATTTTTTTCTATTAAATGTTAACATATTACACAATATTGTTTTATATTTCATATTAAAATGTGTAGATAACGTGATTAACTAAAAAATCTCTTTCGGAACACTTAATATTAAGAAACGCATATGAAGTATTTACCCGGCTGGCGGCAGCTGACTTCCACGTTATGGTTTAATTTTAAAATTTTTAAATGTTAGTAAATTCAACAATATTGTTTTATATATACACTACGTAGATAAAGAGATTAACTACAAAAAGTCTGTTCCGGAACGCTTTATATAACAAAACCCATATGAGGTATTTACCCGTCCGGCGGCTGCTACATTATGGCCAAATATTAAAATTATTCCACTGGAGTAGAATTATCCATTCGCAACAAATATTCATTCATTCGTAATATAGTATTTTCATGAATATGTACTTTTTTATGTTTATGTTTTGCACAAAAAACTAAGTTTTAATTAACTTCAGGCACTCACTTAAATTTTGCAAATTAAGCTGGCGATTCTATTTCGTTTGAAACAAACATTATTCAATTTAGAATATATTTTCCTTACAAATTTTTATATCTTTATTTTTTAATATAATATAAACATTTTACAAAAATTTTTCATCAAATGAATTCGCCGTACTTATATTTTTTGACATCCACGTAAATCAGGCAGAAAAAAATTATCAGCTGATTGAATAACACCACCTTATATGAATTCGCCTTCCTGATAGTCATTCGCCTTTAAGTGCAGGCCAAGGCGAATTCATATAAGGTGGTTTTATTCAATCAGCTCCGTATTACTGAATTCGCCGACGAAATTACCTTATTAATATATGTTGTTTGGGCCCAAACATAAGCGTTATCAGAACAGCTAATCGTTTCTTTACTATGTTCATTTTTCACCGTGGTGTATAATTAACTGGTTTCATTGTAAATATGTTAAATACGTGATTAAAGTGATATTATGTGATTAGGGTGCATTTTTGTATTTTTAAGCTTTAACATTTTAAGCATCAAAAAAACTATAAACAGATTCAAATTTAAAAACATTTTTTGTTTAATAGAAATTCGCTTTGATTTATTTCTCAGCTGTTTGTAATTTTTCCCTTATAGCCAAGGCTATAAGGCTTTACTATGTTCATTTTTCACCGTGGTGTATAATTAACTGGTTTCATTGTATATATGTTAAATACGTGATTAAAGTGATATTATGTGATTAGGGTGCATTTTTGTATTTTTAAGCTTTAACATTTTAAGCATCAAAAAACTATAAACAGATTCAAATTTAAAAACATTTTTTGTTTAATAGAAATTCGCTTTGATTTATTTCTCAGCTGTTTGTAATTTTTCCCTTATAGCCAAGGCTAATTCAGATAAAATGGTTGCAGTCAAGGCGAATTCATATAAGGTGGTGTTATTCAATCTGCTGATAATTTTATTCTTAATTCGCCTGGTTTAAGTAGCTGTCAAGGTTTTTTATTGTTTACATTTTTATATTTAAAAATGTCCGTTAAATAGAGAAAAACTTCGTTAATATTTTGAATTATTTGTGTATGTATACAAAAGACTGTTCCGGAACGCCTTATATAACAAAACCCATATAAGAGTGAATATATTAATCCTCGGACAGGATTAATAAATTTAAAGGACTTTATAATTTCTCAACGAATGAGATATTATAAAGTTTAGTTGTAGCGTGTGGGGAAAAAGTTGGTGGTGTGACGACGATGATGTTGATGATTGGTGTTGGCGGTGCGATGACGATGGGAGCTGGTGGTGTTGCGACGGTTTGTGATGGTGCGATGGTGTGTCCGAGCTAAGCAGTTCAGATAATATTCGTAACACCTAGCCACCACATAGCGTTCAGTGGACGCCATTGCCAGAAATCGCCTGCAGAATCGTAGCGAATGGTACCGGTCGCAAAGCTGACATTGGTGCACAGTTGGGTACCTGGGTGCAGGATTACGAACGCTGTAAATAGAGAACGTGTGAGTAATGCAGAATTGAAAAGTAATAGGAATTACAATGGGAAAAAGATTAAGCGAAGATATCGTATATTGTACTAGTTTAGCTTTATTGAGTGCTTAACGCGGGATCTTTTTCCAACATCTGTTCCATCCCAACATATTGACTAAGAGCGATAAATCTTGATGGGCCAAGAAACCTATATTCCGGGAACTCCTGTCGAAATGGCAATCTGACCATATATCGTCCATTTGGTAAGCGTGTTGTGGTTTGTTGATAAACTTTTTCACAATATTCATCCTCTGAAGAAGCTGGCCGGGTTGATGGAATTTCTTCCTGCTCCCAAAACTTCCGAACTATTTCATCCAAGGTAAAGTCTTCAGTGGAACCAACGCATGTTGAAAACGAGTATATTGGCTGAGTTTTCACGGGGCCACTAAGTACCCATCCGAAAACCGTTCTATATGCAGAAGCAGAGCCACATACATCTCGTTTAATGCCATCAAGATTTATGTAACGCTCACTGTCCTTTCCGAGGATTAAATCGATCGAGGAAGATATATTAAAATTTGGATCAGGTTTGTTTTGTTTTATGTTTATTTTCCACAAAAACTAGGTTTTAATTAATTTCAGGCACTCAAATATTAATTTTGCAAATTAAGCTCCCGAATGTTGCTCAACGAATATTTTAAAAATTTTTATTATAAAAACTTTTTTATTAAATTTGGGAATTTTTCAAAGTTTGTTACTTTATACCCAGGAAAAATCTATATATGGTTCGATTTGTCCAATAATACCGTTTCGATCACGTATTATAGTTTTGCTGCACAAAGAATATTTTAAAATATTCTTCATTTGTTTCATAAAATTTGCGAATTTTTAAAGTTTGTTACGTTATACCGTCTCATAGCAAGTACTCAGGAAAAAATCTATATACGGTTCGATTTGTCTATTAATACCCTATCGATCATATATTATAGTTTTGCTTCTCAACGATCGATTCCTTTTTCGATTTGATCGATTCCTTTTTCTTTTTGTTTACACTTTTTTTATAATTTTTCACGTGCATACAAGAAAAGTATTTATTTTGCAACTCTGAAAAAAATTGATAACGTTGAAAAAAGTTTGTTAGAATGTTTGTTTTCTTCATAGCGTTCCAAAAATCCCCTGTTTGTTTTCTTATTGTATGTTAAACTAAAAAACTAAATTGTATTTTAATAAGTTTTATTATTATTGGTGTTGTCTAAACAATTGTTTAGACAGCGTTGTCTTGATAATAATAATTATATTATTGTAAATTTTCTGTAGAATTTTGTTTTTGTGCAATTAAATTTGATTTTTAACATAAGTTTTAGTGAAATTAGTGTTTATTTGCAAAATCTGCATATAATTTTAATAGTTTTTTTAAATATAGCATTATTTCAATAAAATTATCTGTGGGTTGTCGTGATAAAATCAGTATTTTGTTACCCCTATGCATGATAATAAACAAAAAACTGACAATTTTTTTTGCAGAACTTTTGTCAAGTATCGTGATATATATTTGTCTAATATAGACACGGGATGATGAAATAATAAAGTGAATTTCAGCCTTTTTTGCAAGTTATATTAATTATAAGGTAGTGTCGTCGGCGAATTCAGAAATACGGAGCAAATTTCTTTTTATTTTTTATATATGGAGTTTGACAGTATGTCTACACTTCACAGTGCCTTAATACCGTCAAATTAATCATAAAAAATCTAAAGTATATTAGCAAAAAACAATCAACTGCTCTGTTAACACTACCTTATAATTAATATACCTTGCTTTTTAGTATATACCGTAAATAATGAAAATCTCACATGCCCACAATTTTTTCACATAAAACAAATATATATTACAACGAACAAATTTAACATACGTGTACATCTTTTTTCTAAAAATATGCCATTTATTACCATGAAGGCATTATATAAAATACATTTGAAAATTCTGTTTTAAATATGTTGTAATTATACTGTTTATGTAATAAATTACCAAAGAAAAACTTTGTTTACATAAATATTTAACGAAAATTTTAAAGATACAAGATATTTTGGTATCCTGAAGCTTAAATTAATACTGTAATAATTATTAATATAATAATTTGTGCATCTTGCAACTTGAAATTGCTCATTTTGACAGTTTTATACAACCTTCATTAAATAAAAAGAACAATCAGCAGTTGAATTGACTTCACCTTATTAGTTTACCTTGAGCCCTTGCTAATACACTTTTGATTTTTTTTATATGTAGTTTCACATTGTGCTGGCATTTTGAAGTGTAGGCATACTGTCAAACTTCATATATAAAAAATAAAATGAATTCGCTGCGTATTTCTGAATTCGCCGACGAAACTACCTTATAAATAATATATATTGCTTGGGCTCAAACATAAGATAGTGTCATCAAAACAGCTGATCGTTTTTTGCTACTTAAATCATTTTTCACCGTGGTGTATATTAATGTCAAACTTTTTTTTCGTTTGTAAATGTCAAACTTTGTTTGCATTTTGTTAATGTCAAACTGGGGTCATTGTGTATATGTAAAATTTGTGATTAAAGTGAAATTATGTGATTAGGGTGTATTTTTGTGGTTTTAAGCTTTAAAAGTTTAATCATCAAAAAAATTATAAACAGATTCAAATTAAAAAAAACATTTTTTGTTTAATAGAAATTCGCTTTGATTTATTTGTCAGCTGTTTCAAATTTTTCCCTGATAGCCAAGGCGAATTCAGATAAGGTGGTGGCAGTCAATGCGAATTCATATAAGGTGGTGTTATTCAATCAGCTGATAATTTTGTTCCTAATTAGCCTGGTTTATTAGCTGTCAAAGTTTGTTATTGTTTACATTTTTATATTTAAAAAGTCCGTTAAACAGAGAAAAACTTCGTTAATATTTTGAATTATTTATGTAAAATATCAGAAAATACCGGAACACTTAATATTAAGAAACGCATATGAAGTATTTACCCGGCTGGCGGCAGCTGACTTCTACGTTACGGATTAATTTTAAATTTTTTTATTGTTAACAAATTCGACAATATTGTTTTATATATACACTACGTTTCATATATACACATATGAGGTATTTACCCGTCCGGCGGCTGCTACATTATGGCCGAATATTGAAAATTACTCCGCCGGTGTAGAATTATCCTTTCGCAACAAATATTCATTCATTCGTAATATAGTATTTTCATGAATATGTACTTTTTTATGTTTATGTTTTGTACAAAAACTAAGTTTTAATTAACTTCAGACACTCACTTAAATTTTGCAAATTAAGCTGCCGGAATAGAATTTTTCGTTTGAAACAAGCATTATTCAATTAAGAATATATTTTCCTCACAAATTTTAATATCTTTATTTTTAATATAATACAAACATTTTACAAAAATTTTTCATCAAATGAATTCGTTTTTAACATCTATGTAAATCAGCCAAATTTAGAAAAAAATATCAGCTGTTTGAATAACACCACCTTATATGAATTCGCCTTGCTGATAGTCAATTCACCTTCAAGTTCCAGTCAAGGCGAATTCATATAAGGTGGTGTTATTCTATCATCTGATAATTTTACCAAAAACAATCAACTGTTCTGTTAACATTACCTTACTATTACACTACCTTGCTTTTTAGTATATATCCAAAGTAAATTTATAAAGTAGACTCATTTGAACAGCTGACTATTTTTTTAAACTTGCTATTTGTGGACTTACTTGTCAAAAATGTTTATGTTGTCAAAAATGTTTATGTTGTTTTCATTTTAACGCTTGCTTTTGTACAAATTTCTGAGTAATTTGTTGTATTTAATGTGAAAAAGTGTATTTTAAGTGTATAATATTTTTAAAAATGTTCTAATTTTTAAAAAATAAAGAAAACTCTGTGACTTTTAATATAAATAACAACAAATTTTTGGAAAGTACAACAATAATGCATTATTTTCCATTAATTATTGGTTCAATTTTGTAAACAAATTTTCACAAGTTAGTATTTCGAACAAAAACAAATTGCCTGTGGTTTTTGTAGACGTTTGTTGTACAACAACTCGTGTCGCTAATTTATTAATTTACTTTGTATATACCGTAAATAATGAAAATCTCACATGCCCAAAATTTTTCCACATAAAACAAATATATATTACAACAAACAAATTTAACATATGTGTACATATTTTTTCTAAATATATGCCATTTATTACCATGAAGAAGGCATTATTTTAAATACATTAGAAAATTTTGTTTTAAATATGTTTTATTTGGCTTAAGTTTAAAAATAGTAAAGAGAGACTGTGATAAAAAAATCTTAAATTATTTAAACAAGTGAAAAAAGAAAATTTTCGGGTCGGGCGCTATATACCTGTTTCCGCATATTTACCCAGAAAAATCTCAATTTACTTAATATATATAAATCGGTACATTTTTATGAATGAATTTTTGATATAACAGAACTTTTATTAACAAAGGATAATATAAAAAGTACTGTTTGTATTAATCCTTCTCAATAGGCTAATAAATTACCTTCTATTATATATCGTTGGAAAGGTATTTTGATGTAATTTTCAATACTTTATGTATATTTAGTTTAGTACTTTATTCCCGCCAAAACAACTACAATTAACTAATATCAAACAAAAAACATTAATTTTAGGTACTTTAACTTATTCCAACTACAATATAGTATATATTTATAAAGATATTAGTATAATAAAAATATGAGTTTTTAGCAATTATTTAAATTTTTAACTATTAATATTAATATATTATATTAATTAAACGTGGAATGTCTGAAAATCATAACTATATCTATTGGGAAGACCAATTTTCCGAATTAAACGTGTTTTTTGTGAAAAGTGATTGGTCGTGTTAAAAATAGTTGAAACTGATTTGGAACGTATGCCGGAGCTAAAGATTTTCTTTTTTTATCAAGAGAGAAGGATAACAAAGACATTTAATCACGATTGACCTAGAAAACTCCTTTAAAACCATAATTTTCTTCACTTTTTAAAATTTTTACACCTTTTGCGATTTTTTTTTCTATATAAACAAACAGGAAATTTGACAGATAAGATTGTAAAAGCTGATGATCAGCTGTGCGGACGAGGCTACCTTATTAAGTGTACACTGGTTGTACTAATAGCTGTAATAACCAGAACTTTTTTTCTGTTTGCCACAATAAAAGTAGATAATAGAGTATTCAAACGATTAATCGTCGTTCGGTTAATCGATTAATTTTTGACGATTAATCGTTCGAATAAATGAAAATTGTCAAATTTCAAATAGTGAATAAACCGAATAATTTCAGTCAATTAACCGATTAAGAAAAACTCACTATTTAGCAGTAAAATTTCTATGTATTTTCTACAAAATTTAATATTTTTGTAATAAATTTTTTCTTCTTTTCTTAATTTCTTTCTTAATTTCTTGATCAATTTTCTATAATAAAGAAAATTTATTTAATGATTTTTGTAAAGAAATCATGTAAATAATTATATCGCTTTTTTTATAACCAGTTTTTTTGGGACATTGTTCTTAAGTATTTCTAATAAGTTTTCAGTAACATGCGTACTACTGTACGCATAGATGTTTTGGACCATTAAGTATTAACTTTGTGTACTCAGTTTTTCATAATCAGCTATTATGCTCCTGTAAAAGGACTTTAAAGTTTAAAAGACATCCAATTTCAAAAGATGGAATTCCAAATTTATATTAAATTAATATTAATTAAATTAATATTAATATTAATTTCAAATGAGGCTGACTGAAGCTGCTTCAAAATAATATAATTTATTTTAAATCATCAAGAAAGAATTAAAAATCTTCAAAGAAAAGGAAATCTTTGTCATAAAAAAGTAGTTAAAAGTTTTTGAGTCGAAAATAGAACCTTTTTAAATTTAATTTCTTTTTCGTGTTTTCTCTAAGTGAGACAGGTAAATAATATAGATAGAATGTACAGATTCCCAGCTTTCATTTGATACCAATATAAAATGGCATTATAAAATTTTAAATATTCGTTTGTAGTCCTTTAAACTTTGAAATCCTTTTATAAGGACATACAAATCGGAGTACGCAATTCTATAAGTGGAATCTATTTTCATATGCTTATCAACTTTTTCATGTGTGAATGCTTTTTTTCAAAATTGTTACAGGGTGTAATATGAGGAAAATTATTGTAAAAAGCAATAGTAACATCCAGTTCGAATAACCGAACAATTTTTAATTATCCGATTATTAACCGGCTAACGTAAAACCTCAAATAATTATTTGTCGAATAAACCGAATAAGACAAAAACCCGAATAATTGAATACCCTATTACATACACAGTATAATTAAAACATATACATATATAATAATGCCTTCTTCATGGTAATAAATGGCATATTTTTAGAAAAAAGATGTACTCATATGTTAAATTTGTTCGTTGTAATATAGACTTGTTTTATGTGGAAAAATTTTGGGCATGTGAGATTTTCATTATTTACGTTATTTACTAAAAAGCAAGGTATATTATTAGGTAGTGTTAACAGAGCAGTTGATTGTTTTACACTTTAGATATTGTATGTTTTATTTGACAGTATGCAGGCACTGTGAAGTGTAGACATACTGTTAAACTCCATATATAAAAAATAAAAAGAAATTTTCTCCGTATTTCTGAATTCGTCAACGACACTACCTTATAATTAATATATTTTGCAAAAAAGGCTGGCAACATATACACTTTTTACATAAGTATACATCTTTTATTGTTTTTGTAGAATAGATTTCACTTTATTATTTCATCAGCCCGTGTCTATATTAGACAAATATATATCGCGATACTTGACAAAAGTTCGGCACAAAAATTGTCAGTTTTTTGTTTATTATCATGCATAGGCGTAACAAAATATTGATTTTATCACGACAACCCACAGATAATGCTATATTTAATAAAAACGATTAAAATTATATGCAGATTTTGCAAATAAACACTAATTTTACTAAAACTTATGTTAAAAATCATTTTTAATTGCACAAAAACAAAATTTTACAGAAAATTTACAATAAAATAACTATTATTATCAAGACATCGTTGTCTAAACAATTTTTTGTTTGCTAGTTTAACATACAAGAAGAAAACAAACAGGGGATTATTGGAAAAATATGAAGAAAACAAACTTTTTTTGGTCGAAGTGATCACTAAGTTGTATGTAAGTAATGTATACTAATATTATTAATGTTTTGATAATTTGACATATTTGGATACATTAATATTTTATTTTAATTAATATTTTGTTTAATTAATTGTTGATAATTTTCTTTAAATAAAATATAGATATTTTATTATAATGAATTAAATTTAGATTTTTGAATTTGGCGAAAAATAAGGTTGATGTTTAGATATTTATGGAAGGAACACATATGGCATAAAATATTTTATCTTGGTACCAAAAATGTGTTTCTTTAAAAAAATAAATTTTTAAAATCCTTATTATTTTTTTAAGATTGTGTAATGTCTACCACACCCACCCCATTTCCCTGAGCAAGGTCGAGTTGAATAAATGGTAGAGCGGGAAAATCGTTACAAACTGAAATATATAATCGATAGGGAATCGAAAAAGGAATCGATCTCTGTATTAAATACTATTTCATTGTTAGCACCAGATAATCCCAAATTTTGTAACCATTCTTCAGCTATGGAAATTTCATGTTTTTTATACAATTCTGTATTTATTAAATAACGAATTGCTTCAAAAACTTTTGCGGGACGAATTGTTTCCGTCATAAAGCTATGATTATATTGCAATCGCCGCTTAAGGTGAACCTGAATTACTTCAGTTTGATCAAATGTTCTCGGAAGGACGCTTACTATACTGTCGACTTGAATAGGGACATTAACAACTGCGCCTCTAACAGCACAAAATTTATAGTTATTGCTTTCGGACGGACATAATATTAAGGGAACTTACTTGATTCTGGAACCACAATCCTCCACAGCATACGCATACACCTCTGTTGGCCCTTTTTTACGTTATTATTAAATTCTGCTAACATTCTGCTCGTATGTCGATGAACATCTGCAGATAATATTTCCATTCTTGATTCAGGTGAGAGACGTTGTCTACTTTCCCTATTTCTCCGCGCCTGCCATTCACTCTGAATTGCTCGATTTGCTGGATTCATACGGTGTAATCTTACTCGAACATTTCGCATTTGATTAGAGATTTCCATATTAATTTGCGATAACATTCTTGATTCTCGCCTAGTAATAGTATTACGTCTCTGTTCTGCAGCGCGCAAAATGGGATTAGATCTTCTGGAAGCATGTGCGATGGCATCCCTTTCCCGTTCCTTTTGACGAAAAGCTGGTATTTTTCGATGTTGTGAATGTGCAATTGCATCTCGTGTACGTTCCATTTCACGAAAATCTTCATTTTCCCTATGAATAGAATGTTCAATTGTATTTCTCTGCTGCTCCGTGGCACGAAACGTTACATCCATGCGATGAGAAGAATGTGCAATTGCATCTCGTACACGTTCTATTTCACGGTACTGTTCATTTTCCCGTCGCAAAGAATGTTCCAATGTATTTCTTTGTTGTTCTTTAGCATGATAAGTTGGGTCCATGCGGCGAGAAGAATGTGCAATCGCATCCCGCACCCTTCCATTTCACGGTATTGTTCATTTTCACGGTGAATGGAATGTTCTATTGTATTTCTTTGCTGCTCCAATATATGATAAGTTGGATCCATGCGACGGGATGAATGCTCTTGAGAATCTCTTTCGCGTTCACTATTCCTATAGTGAGCTCCTGACCTTCTTAAGGATCTTAAGATGCGGACTCTTTGTCGTTCGTTTTGACGATATTCCTCGTATTGTCGTAATAAAGCTCTCCTTTGAGATGTTCTCAGATTGTGACTTTCTGTATTCCTTTCATTATAGTTGCTAACAGCCTCACGCGCACGTTGTCTACGTTGTTCAGAAGACTGTTTTCGTAGTTTTGGCATATTTATTAATATAATGCTAAAAATACAATTAAATATGAATTAAAAAATCACTTTTAATATTATACCAGATTATAAATGTTTAAAATCGATTAAATAAATGTGTACTTACCAACTTTTTTGTAAATATTTTATTTGTTTTGTATTTATTAAAATTTTGTTTAAAATTCTTTTAATTAATTTATCACTTGTTTTTATCTCGACTAATCCCTTATTCAAAAACTAAAACTAATTATATTTTACCTACATCTAAATAGACAAATTACCTGAATATATATAGACACATTCTACGCAACATTCCAAAGGTCAATTACCTTTACACAGGTAAGTCTTATTTAAATTTGCAACAATTTTTTATTACTTATAACATTCCTTAGGTTGGGTAATACCTTAAGTAGGTAATCACTCTTATATACCTCTCAAAAACGACCGAAATAAAAATAGCGTGGAATTTTCTATTGCAAGTAGGTATGTAAATTGTGTTATTTTTGGTGAAGGATATCAAAGATTCGGCGCGCTGAATATTGGATTCTAACTTGTTGTGTCTAATTTTATCAAAATAGCTTAATTAATTCATGAATTATGTTCGTTTAAGTCATTTTCGGAAGTGGAACAAACAAAATTTTGTTGAAGAGTTTATATGTACACGAAACATATTCAGGTCGAATTTTATCCCGATAGCTAAATAATTCAATGAAATATGAGCTTTAAAGTGATTTTCGGAAGTGGGCCATACATGGGAGCTATGACCAATTGTGGACCGATCCCGAAAAAAGTTGTTGAATAGTTTATATGTACACGAGACATATTCAGATCTAATTTTATCCCGATAGCTTTAAAATTTAATGAAATATGAGATTTTAAGTGATTTTTGGAAGTGGGCCATATATGGGATCTATGACCAATTGTGGACCGATCTCAAAAAAGACTGGTTTTGTAATTACACGAAACATATTGAGGTCAAATGTTATCCTGATATCTTTATAATACAATGAAAATGAGTTTTTCAGTGATTTCGGAAGTGGGCCTTATATAGGAGCTATGTCCAATTGTGGACCGATTGAGTTCTTCGCCAGTAATATGATTCCTATTCATATTATATACATATGTACAAAATTTTTTCATTTTAAAATTTCTTTATATAAGAGCAATACTTGTACCAAATTTAGTAATGAGTTATGTGCGTTTAAGTGATTTTCGGGAGGGGACCTTGTATGGGAGCTATGACCAATTATGAATCGATCCAAATATAAGAGCAACACTTATACAAAACTTTATATGGATATCTTAATTTATTTAAGAATTATGTGCGTTTAAGTGATTTTCGGCAGGGGACCTTGTACGGGAGATATGACCAATTATGGACCGATCCACTTATCAACTTATCAAAGTTGAAGTCTGATCAATCTAACACATTCATTATTCTCATCAGCATTAATATAATCATCATTTACGTCAAAAATATTTTATATTTGCATCTACTTCCGGAACAGCTAAGGCCCTGTATTCGTCATCAAGCACTTGGGTTACAGCTCTGTTATCATTTGAGTTATCATTATTTACTGTGTCATCATTTTGAATTTGTTGGAGAAATTCCTCGAGTTCACCTTCCTTATATTTTTCAAAATATGATCTATTTCTTTCAATCATATTCTTATGAACTTTACAAGTTTCTTCATTGTCTTTATCCAAGATATCATCCTTTTCATTTTGCCAAGGCATATACAACATTACGAGTGCTCGAAAATAATTTTCTCTGCTTAAATCCACATTAAATGAGGGAAACCTTATTATTGAGGGACTTTCTTTTTTGTAGACATATCCAGATCCACCCCTTAGCCTAATGTACTTTTTATTTCCATCATTATTTTCATCGTTCAAATCATTATTTTCATTATAGTCATCTTCTTCTTGACCCCTACGATTTCTTGATGGCCTAAGTTTTGAAAATTTACAAAAAGCAGCGAAATAAGCAAGACAATAATCTTGCATTTCATTGGAAAACATCTGTTGAATCTCCGGGAATATTTTCCAGCTCTCTTCTAGACTTTAATATTCTCACACGTTTGTCTGGAAGTAATGTATTTATATACACTTCGGAACTATTACATTGCGAAAGATGCATTCCCAAAATATTATACGACGCTTCTTGGCCAGAAACTTCAGAAGCAGAAATAAATTTATTTCCAATATGTTGAAGTCCTTGTTTTACCGTAAAATTACCTGACCTTATTTCATCCATGGCCTCATTTAATAATCTAGAAACTCCTCTATGGGACTTATTTATGTAATTAACAATATAAGATACACACGCATAGGCATCCAATATAAATTGTATATCTATTAGAGTATTCAAACGATTAATCGTCGTTCGGTTAATCGATTAATTTTTGACGATTAATCGTTCGAATAAATGAAAATAGTCAAATTTCAAATAACGAATAATCCGAATAATTTCTATCAATTAACCGATTAAGAAAAACTCACTATTTAGCAGTAAAATTACTATGTATTTTCTACAAATTTAATATTTTTATAATAAATTTTCTTCTTTTCTTAATTTCTTAATCAATTTTCTATAATAAAGAAAATATATTTCATGATTTTTGAAAAGAAATCATGGAAATAATTATATCGCTTTTATTTTTACAACCAATTTTTTTGAGAACATTGTTGTATTCTCAAGTATTTCTAATAAGTTTTCAGCAACAGTTATAGTTGAACTAGTGTTCAATGGAACGTATGAATTCTAGAACTCGTTGAAAATCTTAAAAACAGTAATGTCTTTATATAGAAAAGCATTTCACATTAACAGGAATAATTTATAGTATATGATAAAAAACTAAACAAAGAATTTAAGTGAAAATAATATTTTTGTTTATAAACATGAAAAAATCTATACGTACAGGAAACTGTGGACCATTAGTATTAGCTCTGTGTACTCAGTTTTTCATAATCAGCTCTTATGCTCCTGTAAAAGGACTTTTAACTTTAAAAGACATCCAATTTCAAAAAATGGAATTCCAAATTTATATTAAAAAGTTGGTATTAATATTAATTTCAAATGAAGCTAAGTTCCTCTGCTTCGAAATAATATAATTTATTTTAAATCATCAAGATCATCAAGAAAGAATTGGAAATCTTAAAGAAAATTTGTCACAAAAAAGTAGTAAATGAAACCTTTTTATACCCACCTTTAAAAAAGATGGGTGGTATATTGTTTTTGTCATTCCGTTTGTAACACATTGAAATATTCGTCTAAGACCCATAAAAGTATATATTCTGGGTCCTTATTAGATTCTAAGACGATCTAGCCATGTCCGTCCGTCTGTCCGTCTGTCTGTCTGTTGAAAACACGATAGAGTCCAAACGGAAGTAGCTAGCGAGCTGCACAGATACTTATAGTTGATCCAGTTTGTTTGGTATTGAAAATGGGCAATATCGGTCCACGATTTCGCCTAGCCCCCATATAAGGCCTCCTTTAGAAAATTACATTATCGCCAATAACTGACTAACAAAAGCATCAATAGCGCTGTAATTCGGCACAAACATGTTTTATGGGGACATAAATCTTTTCATAGAATTTCATAAGGATCGGTCCATAATTGACCCTACCCCCCATACAAAGTACCCTTCAGAAAATGACTTTATCGTTCACAACTGACTAACAGAAGCATCAATAGCGGTGTAATTCGGCACAAACATGTTTTATGGTGACATAAATCTCTTCGTAGAATTTTATAAGGATCGGTCCATAATTGACCCTACCCCCCATATAAAGTCCCCTTCAGAAAATGACTTTATCGCCAATAACTGGCTAAGAGAAGCATCAATAGCAGTTAAAATCGACACAAACATGTTTTATAGGGACATAAATCTGTTCATAGAATTTCATAAGGATCGGTCCATAATTGACCCTACCCCCATACAAAGTACCCTTCAGAAAATGACTTTATCGCTCACAACTGACTAACAGAAGCATCAATAGCGGTGTAATTCGGCACAAACATGTTTTATGGGGACATAAATCTTTTCGTAGAATTTTATAAGGATCGGTTCATAATTGACCCTACCCCCCATATAAAGACCCCTTCAGAAATTGACTTTGTCGCTCATAACTGGCTAAGAGAAGCATCAATAGCGGTGAAATTCGGCACAAACATGTTTTATGGTCTCATAAATCTCTTTGTAGAATTTTATAAGGATAATTGACCCTATACATAATTGACCCTATCCCACCTATAAGGTCCCTTTCAGAAAACGACTTTAATGCTCATATCTACCTTAAGAAGCATATATATAACAATAATATTCGACATATAAAAGTTTTATGGGAACTAAAATCATTTTCTTAAATGAGTCCATTATTATATGATGAGTCCATTATTATGTAACCCCCTAATAATGTGCCCTTTAGACAACGAATTCAACGCTCATTACTACAAAATTCTACATACACAAGTTTCGTGCGAGCCAAAATCTCCCTATAAAAATTTTATAAGGATCGATCCTTATTGAAAGTAAGAATATCGGTTCACGTTTTCTCCTATCCCTATTAAAATGCCCCCTTCAGAAAATAACTTTATCGCTAAGAGATGTATGCTCATATCTGCTCATAACATATCTGCTCATAACATATATATAAAGCAATAAAATTCGACATAAAAAGTTTTATGGGAAACAAAATCATTTTCATAAATTTAACGAAAATGGATTTATAATTGACCTTACCAAGGTCCCCTTCTGAAAATGATTTTAAGACATATTACTGACCCAAAAATGTAAGTACATCAGTAAAATTCTACATAAACATGAATGATTTGATGGTGGGTATATAAGATTCGGCATGGCCGAATATAACATTCTTACTTGTTATATTTATGTGCTGTTTCTAGATACCGAGCGAGTAGTTTGAGCACAAATTTTACTTGTATGTTGTTATTGTAACAAAAACAAAATACAAGTAAAATTTTAACTCATACTACTCGCTCGGTATTTAAAAACAGCACTTTAATTTTTTTGTTTTTTCTCTAAGTGAGACAGGTAAATAATATACATAGATAGAATGTACATTGGCATTATAAAATATATATAAATGTTTTAAATATTCGTTTGTAGTCCTTTAAACTTTGAAATCCTTTTATAAGGACATAAAAATCGGAGTACGCAATTCTATAAGTGGAATCTATTTTCATATGCTTATCAACTTTTCCATGTGTGAATGCTTTTTTCAAAATTGTTACAGGGTGTAATATGAGGAAAATTATTGTAAAAAGCAATAGTGACATCCAGTTCGAATAACCGAACAATTTCTAATTATCCGATTATTAACCGGCTAACGTATAACCTCAAATAATTATTTGTCGAATAAACCGAATAAGACAAAAACCCGAATAATTGAATATCCTATTATATACACAGTATAATTAAAACATATTTAAAACAAAATTTTCTTATGTATTTTAGATAATGCGTTCTTCATGTGAGATTTTCATTATTTACGGTATATACTAAAAAGCAAGGCATATTAATTGTAAGGTAGTGTTAACATAGCAGTTGATTGTTTTTGAAAAAATTATAAGATGATTGAATAACACCACCTTTTATGAATTCGCCTTGGCCTGCACTTGAAGGTGAATAGACTATCAGGAAGGCGAATTCATATAAGGTGGTGTTATTCAATCAGCTGATATTTTTTTTCTTAAGTTGCCTGATTTACAGAGATGTCAAAACCATAAGTACGGCGAATTCATTTGATGAACAATTTTTGTAAAATGTTAATATTATATTAAAAAATAAAGATAAAGATATACAAATTTGTAAGAAAATATATTCTAAATTGAATAATATTTGTTTCAAACGAAAAATTCTATTCCGCCAGCTTAATTTGCAAAATTTAAGTGAGTGCCTGAAGTTAATTAAAACTTAGTTTTTTGTGCAAAATAAACATAAAAAAGTACATATTCATGAAAATACTATATTACGAATGAATGAATATTTGTTGCGAATGGATAATTCTACTCCAGTGGAATAATTTTCAATATTTGGCCATAATGTAGCAGCCGCCGACGGGTAAATACCTCTTATCGGTTTTGTTATATAAAGCGTTCCGGAACAGACTTTTTTTTAGTTAATCTCTTTATCTACGTAGCGTATATATAAAACAATATTGATGAATTTGTTAACATTTAAAAAATTTAAAATTGAACCATAACGTAGAAGTCAGCTGCCGCCAGCCGGGTAAATACTTCATATGCGTTTCTTAATATTAGGTGTTCCGAAAGAGATTTTTTAGTTAATCACGTTATCGACACATTTTAATATAATATATAAAACAATATTGTGTAATGTGTTAACATTCAATAGAAAAAAATACTTTTCTTAAATAACATATTTGTATACATATCAATTACGACATTATTTAAATAAAATGATATTCGTTTACGAGATGCTTGGTATTTTCTGATTTTTTACATAAATTATTCAAAATATTAAAGAAGTTTTTCTCTGTTTAACGGACATTTTTAAATATAAAAATGTAAACAATAACAATCTTGACAGCTACTTAAACCAGGCGAATTAAGAACAAAATTATCAGCTGATTGAATAACACCACCTTATCACATAATTTCACTTTAATCACAAATTTTACATATACACAATGAAACCATTTTGATATTTACAAAATGAAAACAAAGTTTGACATTAATATACACCACGGTGAAAAATGAACATAGTAGCAAAAAACGTTCTGATAAAACTTATCTTATGTACTTACTTATCTTATGTTTGGGCCCAAGCAAGATATATTATTTATAATATATCTTGCTTGGGCCCAAGTTGCAAGATGCACAAAATTATTATATTAATAATTATTACAGTATTAATTTAAGTTTCAGGATACCAAAATAATTTTAAATTTAATAAAAAGCGTAATTGTTTGTATCTTTAAAATTTTCGTTAAATATTTATGTAAACAAAGTTTTTCTTTGGTAATTTATTACATACTAGAGTATTCAAACGATTAATCGTCGTTAGGTTAATCGATTAATTTTTGACGATTAATCGTTCGAATAAATGAAAATTGTCAAATTTCACATATCGAATAAACAGAATAATTTCTTTCCATTAACCGATTAGGAAAAACTCACTATTTAGCAGTAAAATAACTATATATTTTCTACAAAATTTAATATTTTTATAATAAATTTTCTTCTTTTCTTAATTTCTTAATCATTTTTCTATAATAAAGAAAATTTATTTGATGATTTTTGAAAAGAAATCATGGAAATAATTATATCGCCTTTATTTCTACAACCAGTATTTTGGGAACATTGTTGTGTTCTTAAGTACATATTTCTAATAAATTTTTCAGCAACAGTTATAGTTGAACTAGTGTTCAATGGAACGTATGAATTCTAGAACTCGTTGAAAATCTTAAATACAGTAATTTCTTTATATAGAAAAGCATTTCACATAAACAGGAATAATTTCTAATATTTGAGAAAAAACTAAAGATAGAATTAAAGTGAAAGAAGTGAATATAATATTTTTGTTTATAAACCGTGCAAAAGTTATTTTCAAACATGAAAAAATCTATACAAGAAACTGTGGACAATTAGTATTAACTCTGTGTACTCAATTTTTCATAGTAAGCTCTTATGCTCCTGTAAAAGGACTTTAAAGTTTAAAAGACATTCGATTTCAAGAGATGGAATTCCAAAATTATATTAAAATTAATAAAAAAATGGTATTAATATTAATTCTAAATGAAGCTGAGTTCCTCTGCTTCGAAATAATATGAAATATTTCAAATCATCAAGATCATCAAGAAAGAACTGGAAATCTTAAAGAGAATTTGTCACAAAAAAAGTAGTTAAAAGTTTTTGAGTCGAAAATTAAACCTTTAGAAATTTAATTTCTTTTTCGTTTTTTCTCTAAGTGAGACTTGTAAATAATATAAAATGTACAGATTCCAGAGTTTTTCTCTGTTTAACGGACATTTTTAAATATAAAAATGTAAACAATAACAAACTTTGACAGCTACTTAAACCAGGCGAATTAAGAACAACATTATCAGCAGATTGAATAACACCACCTTATATGAATTCGCCTTGACTGCCACCACCTTATATGAATTCGCCATGGCTATCAGGGAAAAATTTCAAACAGCTGACAAATAAATCAAAGCGAATTTCTATTAAACAAAAAATGTTTTTAAATTTGAATCTGTTTATAGTTTTTTTGATGCTTAAACTGTTAAAGCTTAAAAACACAAAAATACACTCTAATCACATAATTTCACTTTAATCACAAATTTTACATATACACAATGAAACCAGTTTGACATTAATAAAATTCAAAAAAAGTTTGATATTAATTACACACCACGGTGAAAAATGAACATAGTAACAAAAAACGAGTAATATGATCTGTCAAAATTTTGTGTAGAAAAGAACGGATGGGATCGTCTAAACGCAATATGTAATGAAACCATCACACATTGAGAGAGAATACAGATGGAAAATTTGACAGTCGTATGGCTCTCTTCATTTTTTGAAATGATTAAAAAACAAGCAGGTCGCATTAGATCAGGGATGTATTTTTAATTAAACACATATAAAAAAGTGAAACAGCTGTTTCCATCTTACTTTTTTATTGTTTTATACCAATCGTGTAAACACAAAAAATATAAATCATACGACTTTTATTCTCTTTTTTGTTGTACGGATGGAATTTCATTTTACTTTTTCATTTGAATTGTCGTACGTAAAGTGTTATCGTCTGAAGGGCCCTTAACACTTATGTTTGTGCCCAAACAAGATATATTAACCCTCCGTCATGCGCATGTATCTGGCCAGATATTTTACGAATTTAACTGTGATTTTAATATATTTATAATTTGGTTAGGGGTTTGAGTCTCCAGGTACCTTCTACAAATATTGTTAGATATCGTAATATTGTTAATAAAATGGCATATTTTTCATATAAATGTACTGAAATACATAGTGTATCTCGCCAGATACATGCGCTACGTACGTGACTATTGGAACATGTGCATGACGGAGCGTTAATAAGGTAATTTCGTTGGCGAATTCAGAAATACGGAGCGGATTGAATAACACCACATTATATGAATTCGCCTTGGCCTGCACTTGAAGGTGAATTGACTATCAGCAAGGCGAATTCATATAAGGTGGTGTTATTCAATCAGCTGATAATTTGTTTCTTCCTGATTTACATGGATGTCAAAAAATATAAGTACGGAGAATTCATTTGATGAAAAATTTTTGTAAAATGTTTATATTATATTAAAAAATAAAGATAAAGATATAAAACTTTGTAGGGAAAATATATCCTAAATTGAATAATTCTATTCCGCCAGCTTAATTAGTAAAATTTATGTGAGTGCCTGAAGTTAATTAAAACTTAGTTTTTTGTGCAAAATAAACATAAAAAAGTACATATTCATGAAAATACTATATTACGAATGAATATTTGTTGCGAATGGATAATTCTACTCCGGTGGAATAATTTTCAATATTTGGCCATAATGTAGCAGCCGCCGGACGGGTAAATACCTCATATACAGCGTTCCGGAACAGACTTTTTTAGTTAATCTCTTTATCTACGTAGTGTATATATAAAACAATATTGTTGAATTTGTTAACATTTAAAAAATTTAAAATTAAGCCATAACGTAGAAGTCAGCTGCCGCCAGCCGGGTAAATACTTCATATGCGTTTCTTAATATTAAGTGTTCCGAAAGAGATTTTTTAGTTAATCACGTTATCTACATATTTTAATATAAAATATAAAACAATATTTTGTTATATGTTAACATTTAATAGAAAAAAAATATATTTTTCTTAAATAACATGCCATTATTTAAATATGATATTCGTTTACGAGATGCTTGGTATTTTCTGATTTTTTACATAAATAATTCAAAATATAAACGAAGTTTTTCTCTGTTTAACGGACATTTTTAAATATAAAAATGTAAACAATAACAAACTTTGACAGCTAGTTAAACCAGGCGAATTAAGAACAAAATTATCAGCTGATTGAATAACACCACCTTATATGAATTCGCCTTGGGGAAAAATTTCAAACAGCTGACAAATAAATCAAAGCGAAATTCTCTTAAACAAAAAATGTTTTTAAATTTGAATCTGTTTATAATTTTTTTGATGCTTAAACTTTTAAAGCTTAAAAACACAAAAATACACCCTTATCACATAATTTCACTTTAATCATAAATTTTAAAGTTTGACATTAACAAAATGAAAATAAAGTTTGACATTAATATACACCACGGTGAAAAATGAACATAATAGCAAAAACGATCAGCTGTTCTGATAACACTATCTTATGTTTGGGCCCAAGCAAGATATATTATTTATAAGGCAGTTTTGTCGGCAAATTCAGAAATATGGAGCAAATTCATTTTATTTTTTACATATAAAGTTTGACAGTATGCCTACACTTCAAAATGCCAGCACACTGTGAAACTACATATAAAAAAATCAAAAGTGTAATAGCAAACATATTTTTAAAAATAAGTTGTAATATATATTTGTTTTATGTGGAAACATTTTGGGCATGTGAGATTTTCATTATTTACGGTATTTATTAAAAAGCAAGGTATATTAATTATAAGGTGGTGTTAACAGAGCAGTTGATTGTTTTTTGCTAATTGCCGCTCCACACTAGGAAACTTTTCTTGGGAAACTTTTGATTTCGCGTGAGAGAGAAATAATATCATTCATCTCTCTCGCGGTACGGAGTTTCCCGTTCTCGGAAACTTGTTTCGTTTTGTTTTTCTTCTCATTCATACCAATCAATGCAATTAACACTTAGTTTCTGAAACAAAAGTTTCTATGTGTGGACATTAAGGAAACTTCAAAAGAGAATTAAGAAAAAGTTTCTCAACAAAAGTTTCCTAGTGTGGACAAGGTCTAATATACATTAGATTTTTTATGTTTAATTTGACAGTATGCAGGCACTGTGAAGTGTAGACATACTGTCAAACTCCATATATAAAAAATAAAAAGAAATTTGCTCCGTATTTCTGAATTTGCCGACGACACTACCTTATAATTAATATATCTTGCAAAAAAGGCTGGCAACATATACACTTCTTGACATATGTATACATCTTTTATTGTTTTTGTAGAATTAATTTCACTTTATTAGTTCATAATACCCGTGAACTTAACAAACTTTCTGGCAAACTTTTTTGTTTTTCACTCATTTTGCAGAGAGAATAAATAAAAACCCTCTCTGAGAAATATGTGCAGACGAAAATTACAGGAATAATTTCTAATATTTGAGAAAAAACTAAACATAGAATTGAAGTGAAAGAAGCGAAAATAATATTTTTGTATATAAACCGTGCAAAAGTTATTTTCAAACATGAAAAAATCTATACGTGCAAGAAACTGTGGACAATTAGTATTAACTCTGTGTACTCAATGGAATTCCAAATTTATATTAAAAAATTGGTATTAACATTAATTTCAAATGAAGCTGAGTTCCTCTGCTTCGAAATAATATAATTTATTTCAAATCATCAAGATCATCAAGAAAGAATTGGAAATCTTAAAAAGAATTTGTCACAAAAAAGTAGTTAAAAGTTTTTGAGTCGAAAATTAAAACTTTTTAAACTTAACTTCTTTTTCATTTTTTCTCTAAGTGAGACATGTAAATAATATATAATGTAAAGATTCCTAGCTTCCATTTGATACCAATATAAAATACATATAAATATTTTAAATATTTGTTTGTAGTCCTTTAAATTTTAAAATCTTTTATAAGGACATACAAATCAGAGTACGCAATTCTATAAGTGGAATCTATTTTCATATGCTTATGAAATTTTCCATGTGTGAATGCTTTTTTCAAAATTGTTACAGGGTGTAATATGAGGAAAATTGTTGTAAAAAGCAATAGTAACATCCCGTTCGAATAACCGAACAATTTTTAATTATACGATCATTAACCGGGTAACGTAAAACTTACTTATATATATATATATATATATATATATATATATATATATATATATATATATATATATATATATAATATATATTATATATATATAATATATATATATATATATATATAATATATATATATATATATATATATAATACATATATATATATATATATATATATATATATATATATATATATATATATATATATATATATATATATATATATATTATATATATATATATATATATATATATATATATATGTAATATATAATATATATATATATATACATATATATATATATAATATATATATATATATATATATATATATATATATATATATATATATATATATATATATTACTGATATATATTGGAAAAATTGCAAAAGAGATATCAAGCTTTAATTTGATGTATAAAAATATACTAATAACTTAATAAATATTTTGTCTATATCGTCTATATTGTAGTTGGAATAATTTAAAGTATCTAAAATTAATGTTTCTTCTTTGATATTAGTTAATTGTAGTTGCTATCATCCCCATTTCTTAAGATATTAGCACATATCTATACATCAAATGAAAGCTTGAAACAATTTTCTCGATACATAGCGGTGCCATTATATCGATGGATTTATGAAATAACGGCACTTTTATCAAAAAATTTTATATAAAAAATACTTTTTGTGGAATTTGTTCTCAAAGGGTTAATAAATGAGCTCATATTATATATCTTTGAAAAGGTATTTCAAAGCTCTTTATAACGATATATATAATGTCAGGATCGGTTCATATTTAGAGAATATATTGAATGTATATAAATTTAACTTTGAAGGTATATAACTCCAAAACTATACGTTTGTTGACCAAAAGACATATATCACAAGTCATAGAATTGAAAGCCCTATATGTGATATAAATTTTGTCAAGATCGGAGAGTTATACCTATAATATATTTAAGCCAAATAAAATATATTTAAACAAAATTTTCTAATGTATTTTAAATAATGCATGGTAATAAATGATATATATTTAGAAAAAAGATGTACACATATGTTAAATTTGTTTGTTGTAATATATATTTGTTTTATGTGGAAAAATTTTGGGCATGTGAGATTTTCATTATTTACGGTATATACTAAAATCAAGGTATATTAATTATAAGGTAGTGTTAACAGAGCTGTTGATTGTTTTTTGTTAAAATTATAAGATGATTGAATAACACCACCTTATATGAATTCGTCTTGGTCTGCACTTGAAGGTGATATGTGATATGAATTCGCCTTGCTGTTAGTTTAGCAAGGCGAATTCATATAAAGTGGTGTTATTCAATCAGCTGATAATTTTTTTCTTAATTTGCCTGATTTACATAGATGTCAAAACCATAACTACGGCGAATTCATTTGATGAAAAATTTTTGTAAAATGTTTATATTATATTAAAAAATAAAGATAAAGATATTAAAATTTGTGAGGAAAATATATTCTAAATTGAATAATGTTTGTTTCAAACGAAAAATTCTATTCCGGCAGCTTAATTTGCAAAATTTAAGTGAGTGTCTAAAGTTAATTAAAACTTAGTTTTTTGTGCAAAACATAAACATAACAAAGGACATATTCATGAAAATACTATATTACGAATGAATGAATATTTGTTGCGTATGGACAATTCTACTCCGGTGGAGTAATTTTCAATATTTGGCCATAATGTAGCAGCCGCCGGACGGGTAAATACCTCATATGGGTTTTGTTATATAAAGCGTTCCGGAACAGAATTTTTTTAGTTAATCTCTTTATCTACGTAGTGTATATAAAACAATATTGTTGAATCTGTTAACATTTAAAAAATTTAAAATTAAGCCATAACGTAGAAGACAGCTGCCGCCAGCCGGGTAAATACTTCATATGCGTTTCTTAATATTAAGTGTTCCGAAAGAGATTTATTAGTTAATCACGTTATCGACACATTTTAATATAATATATAAAACAATATTGTGTAATATGTTAACATTCAATAGAAAAAATACTTTTCTTAAATAACATATTTGTATACATATCAATTACGCCATTATTTAAATAAAATGATATTCGTTTACGAGATGCTTGGTGTTTTCTGATTTTTTACATAAATAATTCAAAATATTAAAGAAGTTTTTCTCTGTTTAACGGACTTTTTTAAAATATAAAAATGTAAACAATAACAAACTTGACAGCTACTTAAACCAGGCGAATTAAGAACAAAATTATCAGCTGATTGAAAAACACCACCTTATCTGAATTTGCCTTAGCTATCAGGGAAAAAATTCAAACAGCTGACAAATAAATCAAATCGAATTTCTATTAAACTAAAAATGTTTTTAAATTTGAAACTGTTTATAATTTTTTTGATGCTTAAACTTTTAAAGCTTAAAAACACAATGAAACCAGTTTGATATTTACAAAATGAAAACAAAGTTTGACATTAATATAGACCACGGTGAAAAATGAACATAGTAGCAAAAAACGTTCTGATAACACTATCTTTTGTTTGGGCCCAAGCAAGATATATTATTTATATTATATCTTGCTTGGGCCCAAGTTGCAAGATGCACAAAATTATTATATTAATAATTATTACAGTATTAATTTAAGTTTCAGGATACCAAAATAATTTTAAATTTAATAAAAAGCGTAATTGTTTGTATCTTTAAAATTTTCGTTAAATATTTATGTAAACAAAGTTTTTCTTTGGTAATTTATTACATACTAGAGTATTCAAACGATTAATCGTCGTTAGGTTAATCGATTAATTTTTGACGATTAATCGTTCGAATAAATGAAAATTGTCAAATTTCAAATAACGAATAAGCCGAATAATTTCTTTCCATTAACCGATTAAGAAAAACTCACTATTTAGCAGTAAAATAACTATATATTTTCTACAAAATTTAATATTTTTATAATAAATTTTCTTCTTTTCTTAATTTCTTAATCATTTTTCTATAATAAAGAAAATTTATTTGATGATTTTTGAAAAGAAATCATGGAAATAATTATATCGCCTTTATTTCTACAACAATTTTTTTGGGAACATTGTTGTGTTCTTAAGTACATATTTCTTATAAGTTTTTCAGCAACAGTTATAGTTAAACTAGTGTTCAATGGAACGTATGAATTCTAGAACTCGTTGAAAATCTTAAATACAGTAATTTCTTTATATAGAAAAGCATTTCACATAAACAGGAATAATTTCTAATATTTGAGAAAAAACTAAACATAGAATTAAAGTGAAAGAAGTGAATATAATATTTTTGTTTATAAACCGTGCAAAAGTTATTTTCAAACATGAAAAAATCTATACAAGAAACTGTGGACAATTAGTATTAACTCTC
>NC_060949.1:50000-60356 GCF_022045245.1 Lucilia cuprina
AAACATAAAGAAGTACATATTCATGAAAATACTATATTACGAATGAATAAATATTTGTTAATATTAAGTGTTCCGAAAGACATTTTTTTTAGTTTATCACGTTATCTACACATTTTAATATAAAATATAAAACAATATTTTGTTATATGTTAACATTTAATAGAAAAAAAAATATATTTTTCTTAAATAACATGCCATTATTTAAATATGATATTCGTTTACGAGATGCTTGGTATTTTCTGATTTTTTACATAAATAATACAAAATATTAACGAAGTTTTTCTCTGTTTAACGGACATTTTTAAATATAAAAATGTAAACAATAACAAACTTTGACAGCTACTTAAACCAGGCGAATTAAGAACAAAATTATCAGCTGATTGAATAACACCACCTTATATGAATTCGCCTTGACTGCCACCACCTTATCTGAATTCGCCTTGGCTATCGGGGAAAAATTTCAAACAGCTGTCAAATAAATCAAATCGAAATTCTCTTAAACGAAAAATGTTTTTAAATTTGAATCTGCTTATAATTTTTTTGATGCTTAAACTTTAAAAGCTTAAAAACACAAAAATACACCCTAATCACATAATTTCACTTTAATCACAAATTTTACATTTACACAATGAAACCAGTTTGACATTAACAGTGAGTGCCTGAAGTCAAGTAAAACTTATTTTTTGTGAAAAAAATAAGTAGGGCTGTAGCATAAAACGCGTTGCCGCCACCTTTACCCCTTGTCTATATTAGAAAAATATTTATTATGCTAAACATCATATATTATTATCATAAAAAATATCATTATACCCTACACCATTACAGTGGGGAGGGTATTATACGCTTGTGCTGATGTTTGTAACACACAAAAATTTTGGTCCAATATCCAATTAAGACATGTCCGTCCGTCTGTCCGGCTGGTTGCCCATGTAAACCATGTGCGCAAGGTACAGGCCGCAATTTTTAAGATAATTTGATGAAATTTGGACCATTATTTCACCTAGCCCCCATTTGGACTTTTTATGCCATAATTACGTCTAATATTCTATTATCTCTCTAAAAATTGGCACAACTAAGTTTTTAATAAGTATAAATGACTATCCAGATTTTCGTAATGATCGGCTCTTATTTGACCCTAGCCCACATACAAAACCCCCCTCAAGAAATGTCTTAAACGTCTAAAATTGGCTCATAACCATTTGTTTGCATTCCTGTTACAAATTTCCAAAATACCTATAATTTCCTTCATTATTGATCATTTCATAGACACTACTAATGCATTACTACCTGTTTACAAACTTATTGTTATTGTTTCTTGCTTTATGTTAAATTTATTCCATATCATACTGTTACAAACAATATGTTTAAATATATCCTGTAAAAACAATTTTTACATACATATTTGAATATATTTTTACATTCATATGATCCTCTAAGTATTTGTTTACTATTTTTCTAATTATATTACCTTTTATAATAAATTCAAATACATACATTTTAATACTCCACATTATAAATTTAATAAATACATACATTCAATAATTCAATTCAAAAATTTTCTAATTTAAATTTGGTTATTTCATGCATACATTTCTCCCATAATATACATACATATAAACGTTTTCAAATAAAATTTGGTTATATCTTGCATTCATTTTTCACATTTTATAATTTTTCAAGTTCAACATGAAATGTTAAATTTTAGACCATAAGTCATTTCATATACTTAGTAAATAATATTTAATTTTGATAGTAAAAATATTGTAACCTGATAGTCGCGACTATCGTTTTGTTTCGTGTTTTCGTCGGCACATATATGCTCTGCTTGCGTACATTTCATGTTCGTATATTACTGCTTGCATGGCTTCAATATTGTTGACTGCGAATAATTTGTGTAGGAAAATATTTTAATATTATAGGCAAGCCATATGAAATATGTGTGGGTATTATAAATATGTTAGCGAGTTGATGCGTAATATATTGTATGTGGAAACATTTTATATTTGTCTGTAAGCTGTAATATGCAATAGCTTGTATGGGTAAATATTTTTAGCAAAAATACTAGAAATATTTTGAACAGAACCATTTTTTAAATATGAATATTTTTAAATATGAGGTAAATGCATATTTATTGCAAAGTCAAAAATAAAAATATAAAAGCATTTACTAATATTTAAACTCTGGAAATAACCCTACTCAGATTAGAACATTTGAAGAAAATGAGGAACTTCATGAAAAACAAGAAAGAGTGCAATATTCGGCTGTGTCAAATCTTATATACCCTTCACCATAGTGTATTTTAAACATATTATTTTTTTAAATTTTTTCCCGACTACATTAATATTACGCCAAGAGCAAAACAAAATAAACAAAAACAATGCTAAAAGACATAAAAAAAACAAAATACACAAGGCATCTAAACCAGCAAACATCTAAACATACATAACGAAAAATACAGAAAAACAAAATAAACAACGCAATAAAACCAACCTACATCCAAATACACGAACAGAATTCACAAAAAAATAAATAAATACACAACTCAATGACGCCAACAGCATCCAAACATACAAAACGAAATACACAGCTGAAAAACCAAATACATCGACACACACGTGTACATCTTTTTCTAATATACAGTGTTGTTGTTTCTTATTTAACAAAGCATGAAAAAATATGACATTTTTGATGAAATTTTTAGAGGTTGTCTCGGATTTTTGCTCATATCTCTGTTACTTACCGACCGATTTTGCTGATTTTAGATAGCGATCTTCTCGAAAGCATGTCTAACAGAATTATTGAAGATTCGGATCTCGCCGATATCTGGGGTCTTCTAAAAACAGATTTCAACAAACACACAGACGGACAGACAGACAGACAGACGGACATAGCTTAATCAACTCCGCTACCTATAAGGATCCAGAATGTATATACTTTATGGGGTCGGAAAATTATATTATATAAATTACAAACGGAATGACAAACTTATATATACCCTTCTCATGAAAGTGAAGGGTATAATTAATAGGACAAAGGGATAAATTACTTCCACGTTACAAGAAACAGAAAATAAAGGAAAATAGTAGAAATAGAATTATTCATAAGGAAAATATAAAAAATTAATTTTATCTTACAGAAAATGTTAAAATTGCTTATTTTACTGGCCACACTCACAAACTGCAGAAATGAGGTAAAAATACTAGACTATTCAAATTCTCAAATAATTTCAATACACACTGCATTAACAAGATTGTAAGACGGAAATTTTAAATTAATACATTCCATAGATTTGGACAAATATGAACAAGTAATTAAGAATTTAAAAGAAGAAATTCGAAGGAAAATACCTTCAAGCAACTCCATACTTCCAATAATCGACCATGAGATTGAACAGACTCGACTGCAACTAAACAATATGAAACCAAGGCAGGAACACCGGACCATGACGATCACAAAATAGTACTTGACAAAATAAATAACATGTTAGAAAACACGAACAGACAACGTATAATAAACAGGGATACCGTCACAAGACTAAACCTAATGACTAATATAACAAACGCAATCCTAAAGAAAAGAAACATTTAATATGCTCTACAATGGGCCAAAGCAGGAGTTATAAACACCTTTATATTGTCCGAGCCAGAAATTGACAAATTTCAAAAAATAGGACAAGTTTTTTACGCCAAAGCGTTTTGCGTAAAGATACCTTTTAGAAAACTATAAAATTGTTATATGTTCTTAAAGAAAATTTTATTTTATTAACAAGTAAGAGTGTTATATTCGGCCGTGCCGAATCTTATATACCCACCATCAAATCATTCATGATTATGTAGAATTTTACTGATGTACTCACATTTTTGAGTCAGTAATAAGTCTTAAAATCATTTTCAGAAGGGGACCTTGGTAGGTTCAATTATGGACCCATTCTCATTAAATTCATGGACCCATTCTCATTAAATTCCTATAAAACTTTTTTATGTCGAGTTTTATTGCTTTATTTATATGTTATGTTATTAAAGTCAAGGCGACCTTATATGGGAGATAAGGATTATAAGGATCGATCCTTATAAAAATTGATAGGGAGATTTTGGCTCGCACGAAACTTGTTTATGTAGAATTTTGTAGTAATGAGCGATGAATTCATTGCCAAAAGGGGACCTTATTTGGGGGGTCAGACAATAATGGACCCATCCTTATAAAATTTATGAAAATGATTTTAGTTGTTATAAATTTTTGTATGTCGAATATTATTGTCATATATATGCTTCTTAAGGTAGATATGAGCATTAAAGTCGTTTTCTGAAAGGGACCTTATAGGTGGGATAGGGTCAATTATAGACTAATCCTTATAAAATTCTAAAAATAGATTTAAGTTTCCGTAAAACATATTTGTGCCGAATTTCACTGCTATTGATGCTTCTCTTAACCAGTTATGGGCGATAAAGTAATTTTCCGAAGGGGACTTTATATGGGGGTTAGGGTCAATTATGGACCGATCCTTATAGAATTCTACGGAGAGATTTATGTGGACCGATCCTTATAGAATTCTACGAAGAGATTTATGTTCCCGTGGAACATATTTGTGCTGAATTTCACTGCTATTGATGCTTCTCTTAGCCAGTTATGGGTGATAAAGTCATTTTCTGAAGGGGACTTTATATGGGGGTAGGGTCAATTATGGACCGATCCTTATAAAATTCTACTAAGAGATTTATGTCACCATAAAACATGTTTGTTCCGAATTACACCGCTATTGATGCTTCTGTTAGTCAGTTGTGAGCGATAAAGTCATTTTCTGAAGGGGACTTTGTATGGGGGGTAGGGTCAATTATGGACCGATTCTTATAAAATTCTACGAAGAGATTTATGTTCCCGTAGAACATGTTTGTGTCGAGTTACACCGCTATTGCTGCTTCTGTTTGTCAGTTGTGAGCGATAAAGTCATTTTCTGAAGGGGACTTTATATGGGGGGTAGGGTCAATTATTGACCGATCCTTATAAAATTCTACGAAAAGATTTATGTCCCCATAAAACATGTTTGTGCCGAATTACACCGCTATTGATGCTTTTGATAGTAAGTTATGGGTGATAATGTCATTTTCTAAGGGGGGCCTTATATGGGGGCTAGGCGAAATCGTGGACCGATATTGCCCATTTTCAATACCAAACGAACTGAGTCAACTATAAGTAACTGTGCAAAATTTCAGCTTGCTAGCTACTTCTGTTTGGACTCTATTATGTTTTCAACAGACAGACAGACAGACAGACCGGACGGACATGGCTAGATCGTCTTAGAATCTAATAAGGACCCAGAATATATATACTTTTATGGGTCTTAGACCCATAAACGGAATGACAAAAACAATATACCCCCCATCTTTTTTGATGGTGGGTATAATAAAAGAGTTAAGATACATTTTGGGCAAAAAAACGGCAAAAATCTAAAATTTTTTGAATTTTTAAATTAAAAAACGTATATTATCGGATCTGTAAATGATATTGATTTGAAATTTTTTGTATATTATTGGAAATTTTGTTGTCTAACTAACAAGAAAAAATTAAGTCCATTTGGTCCAAAATTACGCCCGGTATTCAAAAAAAGGCGGACCAAGGTATGGTAAATTTTGTATCACTAAATTTTTAAATGCCTATAACTCGGATATTATAAGAGATAAGTAGTATGTCCGAGCATGTTTTTTCAAGATCTCGTCGAGCGCTTTCACAAAATATAAAAATGTATTTGGGTGAAAAACAAAAAAATGGCACGAGTTTAAAAATTTTACATGTCGTAGGTACCCTACTTTGAGCCGCCACAGCTCCGTCATCTGCGGGGTTCATCTTCAAAACATAGACTCGAATACTCCTTGACTACGCTCACGCCAAATTTTATCCCGATCGGATCAGCCGTTTAGAAATGCCAGATTTATTTCCAAAAAATTTCCATTCTGCCCCACTGTGGATTACGATTCAGAATTAGCGTTACAAAATGATAAAAAACACAAAAATTGGTTGAAAAATGTAAAAGTAAATCTTTTTGTAAAGCTTATTTTGTGTACATTACGATTCTTTGACAATAAAATGCAAAACAAATTGATTAATGACAAAACTATTGTGAAAACTGAAAAATATGCATATTTTCCCCTTGTAAATGCATCATCAAACTTCAGAGCCGTTGCGGCACCAGTTAACGTAGTCCTATTGACCTAATTTTTTGTACGACTTATTTTTATAAGCCGTAGAACAATTTTAGGGGGGAGGGGGGACGGTCAAAATTCGTAACTTAGTTTTTTTGGAGCACTCTAATGTACATATATGTCGAAATCCGAACTGGTATTCTGGAATATTATTGTTTTCCAGTATTGGAAGCATACGGCGAAGAAAAAGTCGTTTAAATATATTTGAGAATGTTACTAATAAACTGATAGGCCTATATGATATAATACAGTTCTCAGATTTGTTTGGCTTAGGTACCATTATAACTTCTGCGCACTTCCATGGTGTTGGAAAATGAAACTGCATTCAATTATAAATTAGAGTTAAGTATAACTACTTTATGAGGCAAATGCTTTAATATTACAGAGTTTAACTGGTTATCAGGGAATTTCTGATTATAAAGAACCTTAACTGTGGAACAAACTTAAATAGGAGAAATATGCGGAATTGGTAGAACCATTTGGCAAGCAGTTTCCAGAAAATTTAATATTGCAGAATCATACGTTGTAATCCTATGCGGCTAAAATTTTTGCTCCAAAAGATTGCAAATGTAAATGCTTTTTGTTTGTCAGATTTACACCACGATTTACATTCGCGTTTTAGATGTGAATATTTTTTTTGTTGGTCTTTTCAAATATTCAGTTGGTTTCCAAATACTATGTTCGCTTTTGGTATTATCTGCACTTAAATAGCGCAAATAATTACCAAATTGATTTGTCGGTTAAAATTTTTAGTTTTTAGATACAAATTCCTAATACATTATTATAGCTTTGATATTACGCTTTTTAAAACTTTAAAAATTCACATTTACTTAAATTACTTTAGCTTTATTTATTCCTAATACATTATTATAGTTAATAATAATACTAAAGTGATCAGAGTTTAAATCATCAATAGTCATTATATCCAACTTGTTGTTTGTATACTGCAAAATCCAAAAAGTAGCGTAATTTTTAACATCACTTGACCAGTATGTAGGACTGCCTCCTGATAAGGTGCGTTAACTATGTTTGGAAATCCATTTATATAATTTACTACCTTTTGGGTTTGCTAGCCTTGATCCCCACCATTGATGTTTTGCATTGTAATTTCATGGCGCTAAGAAAGAAGTTTTTATACTGTTGTGTTAAATAAATTAAGTATATACAGAGTCTGTCATAAGTATTCGAATTTAGGTATAATATGAAAAGAAACCAAATTTAATAACATATTTTGTATGCAAAATTAATAAATAAATTTGTTAAATGCACTAGACAGTCCTTAGCTTTGATATTAAAATTCACATTTACTTAAATTACTTTAGCTTTATTTACAAAAAGTCTATAAAATTACCTCACAAAAGTATACGAATTTTTTCTGTATTTCATATTTGACTATATTATACGAAACATGAAAATTAGAATCGAATGTTTTTTTGCTAAAAATTGTTTTAAGGGGTAACTATCAACCGAATGGATATATTTTTGACCATTTGGTCCACAATTTTGGAGTATTTGTACCATATTTTCATACAATATCACAAATTACAATTTTTGACCATATTTGCCATTTTTCCAATTATCGGCCCTTCATGTATCTAAATAATAATCTTTGTTATAAGGATTTGTTTTTAAACATTCCATGATATATTTATGGTATCGTTCTTCTGTTTCTAATTGAATTATCTGGATCTTAAGTCCCTTTTTGTACCACTAGGATCGATATTTTCCGACAAAGTTGGCTAGTATATATAATTGTAGATATTAGCATTAATATATTTTAAATTTTCAAGACATCGTAGTGGTTACAGCTCCAAAAAATGCCTTAACAAAACGTCAAACTATACGGTAGATTTTAGTTTTTACTACTCATAACATTCACGATTATGTTGCCCATTACAACAACACTGTGTGTCCAAAATTTTAGGTTTATTTTGACCATAAGGAGTGAGATCGAAAAATTCTTAACACACGTTTTTCATTACATTTTTCAACCAAAGTGTAATTTGATTTTTTTTTTTTTTTGATCAAGTTACCTTTGAAAAACATGTCAGTTATTATGTGTAATGTCAATTATATTCCTCCACAATATAATGAAAACTTAAAATGTATAACAGCTGATATCTAAAACAATATATAGAAGACAAGTTTATGTCAAATATGAAATACAGAAAAAATTCGTATACTTTTGTGAGGTAATGTTATGGACTTTTTTAAATAAAGCTAAATTAATTTAAGTATATGTGAATTTTTAAAGTTTTAAAAAGCGTGATATCAAAGCTAAGGACTGTCTTGAGAATTTAACAAATTAATTTATTAATTTTGCATACAAAATATGTTACTAAATTTGTTTTTTTTTTCATATTATACCTAAATTCGAATATTTATGAGAGACACTGTATATTCGTTTACAGATGGAATTAATATAATAAAATAAAAACTAGTATACAACATCATCTAGAAAATGTAAATGAAGAACTAAAAGTCATGATGAGAAAGTAGAAGTCACAGGCCATGAGTATCAAATCTTTGCATATATCGCGATTATTGTTCGTCGTACGAGTTTAGATGTTATTACAACTTTTGTATACAATACAATTTAACTGTGTTACTTAAAAATATCAGTTGATTAATACTTCAAAGATATTGTGATACTATTCTTGCATCAATTAGAAGAAAATACTTCATTTATTCTTATTAAATCACTTATCTTAGAATTTCGGTAAATTAGCACAGTATTTGTTTATGCATAATTTCAAATAGGTATAGAAGTTGTAATAATACTATAAATTTAATTTGGAGGACATAATCTACTATGTACGTAGACTATTCCCAACAAATTTTATTCATATATGTATCGCGAATTCTTTACATAAAAAGTTCCAATAGAAATTTTAAAGGAAGGACGAACGAGTTTGAATCGACCCAAAAAGTGATTTTAAGTTCACGGATGAACCAAAATGAGAGAGAGGATTCATCATTCATTTACACTTGTCATTCAGATTATATAATAAATAATATTACGGTGTTGTTATGATTTTAATCAACTCATTTAATATGTGGAAAACTCATAGGTACTTTTGCTAAATCCTACCCAATTAAGATATCGAAAATACCTTTGTGCACATACATAAGTATAACCAGTAGATGTACAAATTGCAGTAATAAAAAATATCGAGTAGTAAAAAAAATTCCACAGGTCGATATGTATATTTACATAATTGATTTAAAACTAGAGATAAAAGAAGTTTTTTTTAATTTTATTTTTGGAATAAAAGCAAACAGCATTTAGTTTAATTGTTTGCAAAAAATAACCAAAACGAAAAAATAACTCACATGTACACATGCAAAATAAAAATAAAAAATTTTGGTTAATAATAACCAAAGTGGCAACACTGTTAGCAAATTTAATGTAGCTAAAACATGCCATAATACGATAACACACAAACTGTCAGTATGTTAAAAATAGGGATTATCGAAAAAACAAGTATAAATGTATAGTCGGGCATTGCCGACTATATGATACCCTACACCAGTCAGTATGTTAAAAAAGTTGATAATTAAAAAAATATAACATTTAATTTCTTATTTAACCGTGTTGTTGAATATTTTTACGTATTATTCACAAAAAAAGAGATTTTCTACAAGAGGGCTCATAGGGGAGTAAGGGTAAATATGGGCCTATCCAAAATTCAAAACAGGACGATATGTATATTTACATAATTGATTTAAAAAAAAAGATAAAAGAATAAAAGCAAACAGCATTTAGTTCAATTGTTTGCAAAAAATAACCAAAACGAAAAAATAATTCACATGTATACATGCAAAATAAAAATAACCAATTTTGGTTAATAATAACCAAAGTGGCAACACTGTTAGCAAATTTAATGTAGCTGAAACATGCCATAATACGATAACACACAAACAGTCAGTATGTTAAAAATAGGGATTATCGAAAAAAACAAGTATAAATGTATAGTCGGGCATTGCCGACTATATGATACCCTACACCAGTCAGTTGTAAACTGCTGGCTTTTGGAAAACTTTTTTTTGGAAATTTTGTATTTGAAATTAACGGTCAATATATTAAAATGCATCTATTAAACGTAACGTGATATAAAATTCAACCATGCGTCACAAATCCACCACGATCAAAATATCA
>NC_060949.1:60456-62069 GCF_022045245.1 Lucilia cuprina
TAAAAATGTGTACTAAAAAAAAATAAATAAAGAATTTTATTGTTTTTTTAATTTTATTCCACAATATTTATACAACTTTAGTGGGGAGGGTATATTGTATTTGTGCTGATGTTTGTAACATACAAAAATATTCGTCATATACCCACCTTAAAGCATACCAACCCAGTAAAATAGTTTCAAATTTTGGTAACGAGAATTGTAGGTAATGTAGTTATTTCATACATTACTTGGTAATGAGTTGTCGTTATCAATAACATAAACTAATTTTTTGAATAGAATTTATAGTCAATTGTCTATAGCGTATGTCTATTGAGGAATTTGATAGTGTTTCTAACCGTAGTCGATTTTGAAAGTTTCAGAAATTTTGATATTTACATTTGTATGGAAACCGGCTGTCCATGTAAACATTGTGCGCAAGGCACAGGCCACAATTTTCAAGATAATTGGATACAATTTGAAACACATACTTCTTTTTGTCAAGGACGGTTAAATGATTAAAATTGGTGCATTATTTCTACTATCCCCCATACAACCGTAACCCCAATAGGGCCGTTGTACTCATAATTTATGTCTATAAAAGTCGACAGAACTTTGTTTTACAGAACTTTAAATTAGACTACCGATTTTTGTAATGTTCGGGCTATTGGTCCAATACCCACTTTAATGTATCGATTAAGACATGTCCGTCTGTCCGGCTGGCTGTCCATCTAAACTTTGTACACAAGGTACAGGCCGCAGTTTTCAATATTATTTGATAAAATTTGTTCATTATTTCACTTAGCCCCCATACAACCGAATCTCCCGATCTGAGTTTTTTATGCCACAATTACGTCAAATAAGTATACTATTATCTCTCTAAACATTGGCACAAATAAGTTTTATATAAGTATACATGACAGTGCAGATTTTCGTAATGATCGGCCCTTATTTGACCCTAGGCCCAATACAAACCCCTGTTATTTCAAAATATATACTTTTCCCGAATTTACCGAGGGTCGGCCCATATTTGACCTATACTTTTATCAAAGCCTCATTTAGAAAATTTAGTTTTTATCAATAAATGGTCTAAATACTTTGGAATTAAGGCAAAATTCAACATAAAAGTTTATGATAAATAGAAAATTTTAAAATACACACATGGTTTAGGATATTATATGGTCGGCCATACCCGACTAAACTTTCCTACTTGTTTTACTTATTTTTGGCTTAATAGGATATTTTTTACAAGAGGTCTCATAGGGGAGTATCCTTATAAATGTTGGTAGAGGAATTCTCTACTTTAAAGTTATTTATATAGAAATTAGAAGAATTATTAGTGTTAATGTGTGAATTTTGACCTTCAAGTCTTTCTCTTAAGGGGAGTTTGTATGGGATCTAGTGTTAAATGAGGCCTGATCATTACAAAAATCGGTAATATCATTAAAAATTCTATAAAACTAAGTTTTGCCGACTTTTGTTAACATAATATAACATTTAACTTAATTATGAGCCCAAAGGCCCAATTGGGGGGGTAGGGTAGTATGAGGGCTAGGCTAAACAATGGACAGATTTCATCCATTTTTAATAGGCTTCGTTCTTGGGCCAAAAATACGTGCGTGCTAAAATTCATACAA
>NC_060949.1:62169-65838 GCF_022045245.1 Lucilia cuprina
CTTCATAATACCAGTTTAACGACGAAATTTAAAATAGTTCCACTTCAGAAAATGAATTTGTTATTTTAATGTACAAATGTAAAAACATAAAAGGAATAAAAATAATTTGTTTACTTTTTTCTTAATTTGGTTATTTTTTATTCGAATTTTGGTTAGAAAAGAAATTTTGTTGTGGCAACACTGTTTGCTAATTGCAACAATTCGTAATTTTGCTCCGTAAGGGGAAATCGTATTGAAATTCGAACCTTTTGCTTATAAGCAATAAATAAATTTTTTCTAAAGTAAAATTTATTACTTTTGCTAATATTTTAGTATGTTAAATTTTAATTGATGTTATCTCGAAAAATATAATCCAAGACAACCGTACCCCAATTGGACCTTTGGGCTTATAATTATTATGTCAACAAAAGTCGGCGAAACTTTGTTTTATAGAACTTTTAAGACTTTGTCGATTTTTGTGACGATCAGGCCTCATTCAACCCTAGACCCCATACAAACTCTCCTTCAGAGAAAGATTTGGAGGTCAAAATTCACATATAAACACTAATAACTCTTTTAATTTCTATATAAATAACATTGAAGTAGAGAATTCTTCTACCAACATTTATAAGGATAAAGTATACCGGTCGATTCAGATTCATTTTTTGAGTCGATTAAGACATGTCCGTCCGTCTGTCTGTCCGGCTAGCTGTCCATGAAAACCTTGTGCGCAAGGTACAGACCGCAATTTTCAATATAATTTGATGAAATTTAGATCAAACATGTTTTTTTTTGCACAGAGACGAAGTCTATTGAAAATGGTTGAAATCGGTCCCTAATTTCACCTAGCCCCCATACAACCGAACCACCCGATTTGGGCTTTTTATGCCATAATTATAATTATATAAAATTTATTTGTGTCAATTTTTAGAGAAAAACAAGCTATAAAAATTATTCTGAATCTATCGGTATTGGACCAATATTTTAGTGTGTTACAAACATATGCACAAACGTATAATACCCGCCCAACAAGGCAATGAATGTGGAAAGATTTAACATGAACACCTGATTTGACGGCCTTATCTCACGGTGGTCTTTTTCAACTATTGGGTAGACTAGACGGTCTACTATGCCCCCTGAACTCCTCAATGAAGAACTTAGGTAGCAATTTTTGTACATGCTTTGTACACAGACCTGTTCGAAGAGAGAATTATCCCATTAGGTATAGGATATATCAGTCCTTAAACCAACATTCTCTCCCCGCGATTTTGGGTATTAAACCATAGCCACTACGTGGATCACGAAGGAACCTCAACCAACAGACAGCCAGGTCCATAGTCCTGAGGGCAACTGGCCACCCGTAGTGCCAGATTATATGGTGCTTTGGTAAGACCTCATGCCAATTCATTCCGAGGCGAAGCCAAGGATACATTTAACATCACCAGTTTAAAGTCCCGGCAGACTAGAGGTATTGGTAGCACCTCTTTACACCGGGATTGCAATACATTATGGTGGAAATTTCATGATGGAAACATGCCCCAGGGGGAAATTAGTAAGGCAGTTAAACCAACAGACATCAATATATATCAACAAAATTTACAAAAAGAAAACAAAAACAAAATACGCCCTACAACAGTCAGTATGTTAAAAATGGGGACCATAAAATAAAGCATTTGTATGGGGGCTAGGGTTAAATGAAGACCGATCATTACAAAAATCGGTAGTGTCATTTAAATTTCTATAAGACTAAGTTCTGTCGGCTTTTATTGACATAATGGAACATTTAACTTAATTATGAGCATAAAGGCTATATTTGGGGGGTACGGTTGTATGGGGGATAGTCGAAATAATGGACTGATTTTAACCATTTAACTGTCCTTGGGTCAAAAGAAGTGTGAGTGCCAAATTTCATCCAATTTTCTTGAAAATTGTGGCCTGTGCCTTGCGCACAAAGTGTACATGGACAGCCGGCCAGCCAGACGGACGGACTTAGCTTATTCGACCCAGAAAATGATTCTAAGCCGATTGGTATACTTTAAGGTGTGTATGGGACGAATATTTTTGTATGTTACAAACATCAGCACAAATACAATATATCCTCCCCACTAAAGTTGTATAAATATTCCGGAATAAAATTAAAAAACAAATCAAATTCTTTATTTTTTTTTTCTTTTTTTTTCAATAATCCCAATTTTTTACATACCGACAGTTTGTGTTTTATCGTATTATGGCATTTCCTACATGTTTCAGCTACATTAATTTTGCTAATTGCACCAATTCGTAATTTGGCTCCGTAAGGTGAAAACGTATTAAAATTCGAACTTTTTTCTTATAAGCAATAAATATATTTTTTTCTGAAGTAAAATTTATTACTTTTGCTAATATTTTAGTATGTTAAATTTTAATTCATTTTATCTCGAAAAATATAATCTAAGACTTTATGTATTTTTATATCCTACACCACTTTATATTGGGTATATTGGGTTTGTGCTGATGTGATGATGAGTCGATTAAGCTATGTCCGTCCGTCCGTCTGGCTGGCTGTCTATGTAAACCTTGTGTGCAAGGTACAGGCCGCAATTTTCAATTTTCAAATTTGGCACACACGCTTCTCTTGGCCCAAGGACGAAGCCTATTGAAAATGGTTAAAATCGGTCTATTATTTCGACTAGCCCCCATACAATCGTACCCCCCAAAAGGACCTTTTGGCTTATAATAAATTTAAATGATCTATTATGTCAACAAAAGTCGACAAAACTTAGTTTTATAGAACTTTAAATGACACTACCGTTTTTTGTAATGATCGGGCTTCATTTGACCCTATCCCCCATACAAACTCCCCTTCAGAAAATGACAGAAAAGTCAAAATTCACTTACAAACACTTTTAAATTCTACATAAATAATATTGAAGAAGATTTAACACCCCCTACCAAAATTTTAAGGATAGGACCATATTTTGCCCTACTCCCCTTTGAGCCATCTTAAAAAATCTATTTTTTGCCAAAAAAAAGAGTAAAAATATTCCGAAATAAAGTTAAAAAAACAAACCAAATGCTTTATATTTTTAAATAATCCCCATTTTTAACATACATACTGACTGGTGTAGGGTATCATATGGTTGGCTACGCCCGACTATACATTCATACTTGTTTTATATCACAGCTGAACGCCAAACACCGAAAATGTACTATTAAAACAGAAAATATGTGTATATTGTACACTATGTCCGTCCGGCGAGGTTTGGTCGAAATTTTCAAGATAATTGGATGAATTTTGGCACACACGTATTTTTGGCCCATAAACGAAGCCTATTGAAAATGGATAAAATCTGTCCATTGTTTAGCATAACCCCCATACTTCCGTACCCCCCGAATTGAGCCTTTGGGCTTATAATTAAGTTAAATGTTATATTATGTCAACAAAAGTCGGTAAAACTTTGTTTTATAGAACTTTTAATGATATTACAGATTTTTATAATGATCAGGCCTCATTTAACCCTAGACCCCATACAAAGTCCCCTTAAGAGAAAGACTTAAAGGTCAAAATTCACACATAAACACTAATAATTCTTTTAATTTCTACATAAATTACTTTAAAGTAGAGAATTCCTCTACCAACATTTATAAGTATAGGGCCATATTTTTCCCTACTCACCTATGAGACCTCTTGTAAAAAATATCTTTTTTTTT
>NC_060949.1:65938-67014 GCF_022045245.1 Lucilia cuprina
CCAAGAGTAGTGTTCAGGTATTAAAGTTCCAAACATATTTATATCATCATTGGGATAACTTTTTATGTTGCTTATTAATTTATGGCTACACTGAGAAAAATACGCATTTAGAGCGTTAGCTTTATTGTCATCCGCAAAAATACTTCTTCCATCTTCCCCAATTAACTCATTTCGTTGATTATTACACCGACCAAGTTGTTTATTTAAAAATTTCCATGTCTTCCTAACATCAGTTTTAAGCGTTCTTAGATTGTTTATATAGTAATCATCCCTGAGTTTTTTATTCGAATTTTTTATAACTTTACTGATCCTTTTCAATTGCTCACTAATGTCAGATTTATTTATATTTCTTCGTCTTTCTTTCAGAAGTTTATTTTTAAAGCATATTAACGAATATAGATTTTCAGTCATCCAAGGGGCTACTTTAAAGCGTATATTACATGACCTCGATAAATTATCAGTACTTTGTAGAGCAGAAGAAGTTAAAATTTGCATAAATCGTTCACACGCATCAGAAGATAAAATTCTATTAGACATTGCACATAATGTGTTATCTAGAATCAAACCAAATTTTTCGTAGTTTACTTTTTTTATACATTCAGTTATCCTTTCATCGAGTTCAGCATTCAAATACATACCACAGCTAAGAAAGTTGTGATCAGACATGGTATTTTCAATACTGTGAACAAAAACTTTATTGGGAATACTGCTAAACACCCAGTCTATACAAGTTCCACTTACAGGTCTAGAAATATGTTCGTGACAAGAATGCATATCAAAATTGTTAAATAGATTAACCAGTAATTGATACAGATACAACAACCAGTTTAGAATTATTCACTTTAATTCCAGGTAACACTATGGCAATAATATCTAAGTTATCTTCACTCTTGTTCAAAATAATCCGATTCTCTAATTTGGAGTTTATATACATCGTTGTTCCACCAAATCCATCCATTCTATTGCAATGAATCGCATTGAAACCATCAATCGTATATAAGCTTAAATTTTGTTTACTGAACCAAGTTTCTTGAATTGCAATAATTTCAGGCAATTTTATCAATTGACATATTTGA
>NC_060949.1:67114-67314 GCF_022045245.1 Lucilia cuprina
TTACAAAAATCGGTAGTGTCATTTAAAGTTCTAAAAAACTAAGTTTTGTCGACTTTTGTTAACATAATAGATCATTTAAGTTAATTATAAGCCAAAAGGCCCTATTTGAGGGGTACGGTTGTATGGGGGCTAGTCAAAATAATGGACCGATTTTAACCATTTTCAATAGGTTTCGTCCAAAAGAAGCGTGTGTGCCAAAT
>NC_060949.1:67324-97005 GCF_022045245.1 Lucilia cuprina
GACGGACATAGCTTAATCGACTCAGAAAATGATTCTAAGCCGATTGGTATGCTTTAAGATGGGTATAGGACGAATATTTTTCGTCACCAGTTATTAATATTAAATGTGATTTATTTTTCATAATAAAGCATTTATCTTCAATATTCCTTTGTTCCGAGGGTATAGGACGAATATTTTTGTATGTATAGAAACAAACATCAGCACAAACCCAATATACCCTCCCCACTAAAGTGGTGTATGGTATAACAAGTAAGAAAGTATATGTAGTCGGGCGTGGCCGACCATACCCTACACCAGTTATTAATATTAAATGTGATTTATTTTTCATAATAAAGCATTTATCTTCAATATTGCTTTGTTCCGATACATTTAAGCAATTTATGGATGAAAAACTAATTTTCGGAAAGAGGCTTTATGTAATTTGTGAATATATTTATATTTACATAATATTTTATTGTGCTGAATTTCATCACGATATTTGTATTTATAAGTTAATTTGGGACATTCAAGTAATTTTCTGAAGGGAACTTTGTATGGGTATGTATCGGGTCAAATGGGGCCCGATCTTTATGAAATTTGGCAGGGTCATCAAGACTTCTATAAAACTTAGTTGTGCCGTATTTTATCGATATATCTGTATATTTAACACAAGTAGGAAAGTATAGTCGGGCATGGCCGACAATATAATATCCTACAACATGATTATATTTTTATTTTTTATAAAGAAACTTTTATGTTGAATGTTACCATAATTCCGAAATATTTAAGCATTTTATTGATAAAAAACTAAAATTTCTAAATGAGGCTATATATAGATCAAATATGGGCCGATCCTCGGTAAATTTGGGAAAAGGATATATTTTTAAATACCAGTTAGTTTTGTTGAGTTTCATTGCGATACAAATGGTTACATGTCAATTTTAGACATTTTTTGAAGGGGGGTTTGTTCCGTACGAAAATCTGCAGTGTCATTTATCTATATATATAAAATTCTAACGTTACTGACTGACTGACTGACTGATTGACTGATTCATAATCGCACAGCCTAACCGGTTAAAGCTAAAGAGCTGAAATTTGGACAGGGGGTTGGTCTCCCACTAACTTATATTTGTGTTTATAAGTTAATTTGGGACATTCAAGTAATTTTCTGAAGGGAACTTTGTATGGGTATGTATCGGGTCAAATGGGGCCCGATCTTTATGAAATTTGGCAGGGTCATCAAGACTTCTATAAAACTTAGTTGTGCCGAATTTTATCGATATATCTGTATATTTAACACAAGTAGGAAAGTATAGTCGGGCATGGCCGACAATATAATATCCTACACCATGATTATATTTTTATTTTTATAAAGAAACTTTTATGTTGAATGTTACCATAATTCCGAAATATTTAAGCAATTTATTGATAAAAAACTAAAATTTCTAAATGAGGCTTTATATAGATCAAATTGAAAATTGTACCTATTTTTGGTACTTTTTTCATAAAACATTGATTTTGGTTTATTAACTTATACATATAAATACGTAATAACGGGCTCCCACTACGATGTTGCAACATTTTGGAATAGAATTTTTATTTCGTTAATGAAATTAAGCATGTAGAGCCCGGAGTAAATGAGAATCTATAAAAGAGGACTTTTTGGTACTTTTTCGTTCTTCAAAAGGTACTTTTTGAATTTCCTATAATATTGAACCTAGAAACATGAAATTAAGTATGTAGAGGATGGATTAAGTGAGAACCTATAAAAGGGGACTTTTGGTACTTTTTCGCTCTTCAAAAGGTACTTTTTGGATTTTTGTATAATATTGAACCTAGAAACATGAAATTAAGCATGTAGAGCCCGGAGTAAATGAGAATCTATAAAAGGGGACTTTTTGGTACTGTTTCGTTCTACAAAAGGTACTTTTTAAGTTTTCTATAAAATTTAACCTAGAAACATAAAGTTAAGCATGTAGAGCCTGGAGTAAATGAGAATCTATAAAAGGGGACTTTTTGGTACTTTTTCGTTCTTCAAAAGGTACTTTTTGAATTTCCTATAATATTGAACCAAGAAACATGAAATTAAGAATGTAGAGCCCGGAGTAAATGAGAATCTATAAAAGGGGACTTTTTGGTATTTTTTCATTCTTCAAAAGGTACTTTTTGAATTTCCTATAATATTGAACCCAGAAACATGAAATTAAGTATGTAGAGGATGGATTAAGTGAAAACCTATAAAAGGGGACTTTTGGTACTTTTTCGTTCTTCAAAAGGTACTTTTTGGATTTTTGTATAATATTGAACCTAGAAACATGAAATTAAGCATGTAGAGCCCGGTATAACATACATACTGATACATACATATGGTCGGCTACGCCCGACTATACATTCATACTTGTTATATCTTATGGACGGTCAGGGTTGTGCTTGTTGCTGGGCTTTCGGAAGAATTACTTCTTACCTCCGCATTAATTTAATGCATTACTTCGTACAACTGTATCTAAGTTATGCGTTGTCTTCATTAAAAGCGTGCTTTCGTTTTACCTCAGAGTGAGGTTATGTTTTTAACTGGTGGAGACCATGAAATACTCACGATATAACCTTTTGGAGACCATTTAAACTCAAATATATACTGGTGGAGATCATTAAAACTCTAAAACTTATTACCACACTCTAATAAAATTGATACCCTGGCACTATGATTGCGGCGCCATATTAAATTTCATATTCTAAAAAATATAGAAATGTAATACAAAATAGTTGAGACTTTTAATTGAAATTTAAGCAATTGCGTAATTTAGAGATAATTATTATTTTTGTTGTTTATTTTCTTATTAATTGGTTGGTAACAACATAAACTATCTCATATCTATAGTCTAGTTTGAAGTCTATAATCTAGTCATAGTTAGATTTGTCTAGTCTTGATTATAATCTAGTCTATACTCTAATCAATATTCTAGTCTAGACTTGTTTATAAATTCTAGTATATAGACTAGTCTATAATCTATTCTTAATTCTAGTTTATAGTCGATTTTATAGTCTAGTCTACAATCTAATTTATAGTCCAGTAATTATTCTATATTATGAGAAGTTACGTAATTAATTTATTACTTATTTATTTAAACAAGTATTTATTATATAATTATAATTTTAAATTTTAACGATAATTTAATTAAAATTTGGTTATTTCTCGGCAGTTTATAGCGATTTTTTAAATCATTCCAAAAACAACGGTTTTCGCTACATTTACTATACTAAATAGCTACAACATGACAGTGCAGGCTCACCATGTCTCTTTTCCACTTGCACAAGGTATTGAAATGTAATTTGTATTTTTTGTGGTAAAATTTTAATATTAAGCAATATTAAATGAAATTTAATATTGTAATTTGCTTATGTAAAATGAAAAAATTTTATCTGAGCAATTATTTTTAGCAAAACTAAGCAAATTGTTTACTGAATTGTATTTTTATATAAAATCTTATATTTTAATTTTCTACCATAGAAAGTAAAATCGTGATATCAATTAACGATATTTTTGATAAAATGATAAAAATTTAGGTTTTTAAGTTCTTTTTTTCAGTTTCTTAATATTGCTGTATTATTTTATAAAATTTAACATTTTTATTACTCCCATGACTAAATTTGGATATTTGTTAACCGATTTATTATCCTAAACACCTGTATGAATTTATCAATATTTGATTTAACGTAAAATATAGTGTCTCTCATAAGTATTCGAATTTAGGTAAACTATGAAAAGAAACCAAATTTAATAACATATTTTTTATGCAAAATTAATAAATTAATTTGTTAAATTGTCTAGACAGTCCTTAGCTTTGATATCACGCTTTTTAAAACTTTAAAAATTCACTTTTACTTAAATTAATTTAGCTTTATTTAAGAAAAGTCCATAAAATTACCTCACAAAAGTATACGAATTTTTTCTGTATTTCATATTTGACTATATTATACGAAACACAAAAATAAGAATCGAATGTTTTTTTGCTAAAAATTGTTTTAAGGGGTAACTATCAACCGAATGGATACATTTTTGGACCATTTGGTCCACGATTTTGGGGCATTTGTACCATCTTTTCATGCAATATCATTAAAATGGCGATTTTTAGCAATATTTGTATTTTTTTCTCTTTTTTTTCAGGGGTGTATTAAATCCTAATATTAAAGTTTGGTTTTACTTCTGAAAAAAGGAAAAAATACAAACATGGTCAAAAATCGCAATTTTAATGATATTACATTAAAAGATGCTACAAATGCTCCAAAATTGTGCAACAAATGGGCCAAAAATATATAATTTCAGTTGATAGTAACCCCTTAACACAATTTTAAGCAAAAAACCACTCGATTATAATTTTTGTGTTTCATATAATGCGGTCATATATGAAATACATGAAAAATTCGAATACTTTTGTGAGGCAATTTTATGGACTTTTTTTTAAAAAAGTTAAATCAAATGAGGTAAATGTAATTTTTCCAAATTTTAAAGAGTGCAATATTATACCTTAGGACTTTCTAGACAATATAACAAATTTAATTATTTATTTCACACACAAAAATATTATTAAATTATGTTTCTTTTTAAAGTACAAATAAATTCGAATACTTATGTGAGAAACTGTATATCGTTTCTTTGTTTTGCTTCGAAAATAATAAGTAATTTTAAATTGGATACATGATAACTAGAAAATCAACATAAAGGGACCTAGAAAAAATGTTAAGTGAGGCATATATTATAACAAAATAACCTGAGTTTTTGGATCTGAACAAAAAATATTTGTTATGGCAGGGACTTTGGTGGGATTGTTTTTCTTGGGTTTTTGTGATGAACTTCCATTATTAATATTTTGGCACAACTTTTTATATATTCAATGAAATTGATTTTATTATTATTAATTTATTTTTTATTTTTTAATTCCTATTTATTATATTTTTTATATTATATTTTTTTAAGTAGAAATTTGTAACCGATTATGACCAATAGGCTAGGTTTATTTTGGAAAATAAAAATAAATGAAAATATTTCATGTTTGCAAACAGAAATGCAGATGATTCTCATAAAACAAATTGATTTGCGGCAAATAAATATTTTCTCATTGTTTCATCAACTTGAACACAAAATGTCAAATAATTGAAATCATGTTGGCAAAATAATTATTTGATCTAACAAACCAAATGTAAGATCAAACAGTATCAAATAACAGCTGTTCTTTGTTCATTTTCTGATAAAGAGTGCTGTTACCTCATACGCAAAAGGAAATTGTAAATGAAATGACTGTTATTATTTTTTATAGCAATCTCAGATGTTGTAATTCAGGTCTGATTTGGGGAACAACTCTCACGTCATCGATTTTATACCCTACACCTAGCCCCCATAGAACAGAACCCTCCGAAAAGGGCTTCTGAGCTCATAATTATTATACCCTACGCTACTATAGTGGGGAGGGTATTATACGTTTGTGCTGATGTTTGTAACATACAAAAATATTGGTCCAATACCCACCTTAAAGTATACCGATCGATTCAGAATCATTTTTTGAGTCGATTAAGACATGTCCGTCCGGTTGGCTGGCTGTCCATGTAAACCTTGTGCGCAAGGTACAAGTCGCAATTTTCAAGATAATTTGATCCAAGCATGTTTTTTGGCACAGGGGCGAATCCTATTGAAAATGGTTGAAATCGGTTCATTATTTCACCTAGCCCCCATACATTTGATTTGAACTTTTTATGCTATAATTACGTCAAATATTCTACTATCTCTCTAAAAATTGGCACAAATAAGTTTTATATAAGTACTAGCTATACCCAGTGTGCTTCGCTACCCTCATCGTAGTGGAATAAAATAAATATCATTATTGTAAATGTATATATATCTGCAATATCAAAAATTCCCCTTTTTGAGAACTCTTTAAGTTTGATTTTATGATTCTAGTCTCAATATTGCAGAAAATTAGAAAAAACAGTTGAAGAACGAAAAAGTACCAGACAGTGCCTTTTTATATATTTTAATTAAATCAGGATGACGCATGTTTAATTTTCAATCGGAAACCAAAAAAATCACATAAAGATTTTTATACAATCAGGAAGCTACATGTCCAATTTAATGTTTTTAGGTTCATTATTATAGAAAATTTGAAAAATATTAGTAAAAGAACAAAAAAGTACCAGAGTATGCTTTCAATTTTCGTTCAATTGGGATATTGCGTGTTTAATTTTATGTTTATATATTCAATATTTTAGAAAGCTCTAAAAGTAGCAGTACCAGTGAAGTACGAAAAAGTACCAAAGGACCTATTTTATTTAATTTCATGTTCCTAAGTTCAATATTATAGAAAATTCAAAAAATACCAGAAAATATTCCAGTTATAATGTGGCAATAGCCAGAAGTGATACATGTTCGATAGCACCCATTCGTTTGTTGATTTCAATAAGAGCCATTTTATGTACTTCATTTAAGGGTTCTTCAATTTCAAGAGCTTTTAGTTTCGATACCATACAGTGAACTAGCGGAATAACTTTACCGCTATTGCAATATGTATCACCGGATATTTCTTTTGTAGCTGCCTCAAAAGGCCGTAATATATTAAGTAGTTTTGAGGATGTGGATAATTCCATACCTGTCAACATTGGTGGGGCAGTTTTGTGTCGAAGTAATATATCACTTACGGCATTTCGAAGTTCTAGAAAACTTTCGATCATATAGAACGTGCTATTCCAACGAGTAGGTACATCTTGGATAAGTTTTGCATCAGCTTTGTTAAAGAAAGTGACAATATTTTTTATTTTAGTTACTAATGCCTTCAACTCTGAGATATTTAGTACTTTTTGCGCAACTAAATTTAGTGTGTGCGCAAAGCACGGTATGTGCTTCTTTTTCCAAAGGCCAATTCTACAGCTTTTGTCATATTGGCTGCATTGTCTGTTACTACTGCGGTAACTTTATCTTTTGGAAAGTCCCATTCATTGCATACCTTGTTAATAACAGTTGATAAATATTCAGAAGTGTGTCTTTCATCGGGGTGGTATACCCCCAACGTTATCGACTGAAATTCAGTTGAAATACCAAAATGGGCTGTGACACCCAAAAAACTTCGCATTTGAAAATCAGACCAAATGTCAGTTGTCAAAGTAATGTTGCCCACTGTTATTAATTTAGTTTTCAATACTTCTGATAAAACTTCATATTTGTTATCGACCCAACGTGTCACAGTACCTCTACATGGAACTTTAAAATGCGGCGATAGCACTTTTATTAGATGTTTAAAACCTTCATTCTCTACGAGTAAGAACGCGTGATAATCTTTACAAATCATATATACAATAGCGTTGTTAATTTTTCTTGCCTTATCACCATCGGAATAAGAAGTACTAATTCAGTAGTTGTGTCATCATTTACCTCAATACATGATACAGGTTGTACATTATGTGAACTACTTGTAGACGGCACACATGAATCGGAAACAACTGGTGTATTTTCGCCTAACACTCTCACAAAATTTATATTTATTAATTTTTGAAATGAAAGTTTTTTTTTGGATTGGTCCATAATTGGTCATAGCTCCAATACAAGGTCCCCTCCTGAAATCACTTAAACGCGCATAACTCATTACTTAATTAAGATATCGATATAAAACTTAGTACCAATATTGCCGTTGTATGTAGAAATATAACCATGAACGTTTTTTTGGATCGGTTCATAATTGGTCATATTTCCCATACAAGGTTTTTTTCCATCGGTTCATAACTGATCATAGCTCCCGAAAATAACATAAACGCACATAACTTATTACTAAATTAAGATATCCATATAAAACACAAGTTTTGCTCATGTACAGAGAAATAATATTGTAAAATGTTTTTCCGATCGGTCCATAATTGATCATAGCTCCCATACAAGGTCCCTTTAAGTAAAACACACATACAAGGTTCCCTTCTGAAAATCAGAAAAAACGCACATAACTCATAACCAAATATTTATATCCTTACATTTAGCAATAATATTGCTCTTATATACAAAAATTCACTATAAAATTGTTTTACGGCCGGTCCATATTTGGTCATAGCTCTCATACTAGGTCCAGAAAATCACTTAGATTCACAATATATATTACCAAGTAATAACAAGAATTTTGAAATTTTGTCTTTATACACATAATTGGACATAGCTCCCATACAAAGTCCTTTTACGAAAATCTCTTAAACGCACATTACTTATTACTAGAGTCCGACCGAACTCAAAATTTCGTTCGGTACCGAACAGCGAACCCGAACTTCGGTAAATTTGAAAGTTCTGCCGAACACGAACTTTGTTCGGTTTTCAAAGTTCGGTAACACCGAACTTTTTTCTGAACTGAAAAACGCATTTATGATTAAAAAGTAATAAATTTATAACATTTAAAACCAAAATATGAACATCCGAAAGATTTTTGAAAAGGGTCTTTAATTAGCAATTGGCCCAATTATCAACTAATTCCGAATCCCAGAGAGTGATAAATTTCTAATAACAAACTATTTTTATGAAATGCATATATCATAATACCTTTATTATTGGTTTTTAAACGATTCATTGACAATGATATAAGTCTCTGTAAGAGCACGCAGAGAAAAACATGGCTTTGATTAAAATTATGATTGTAGTATAAACATATTATCGTTATTGTAACAATATCATATTATGATTAAATACCGTCAAAACATTGTATCATGATATTTTTTTATTTATCATAATATTATTATATATAATCATATTATGATCCAAGGTGATCAAAATTTCGTTTTAAATGTGTATCGAAATCGATACACATATATGTACTATATTATTTTTATAGTATATTTTTACTTACAATATTTAACACAATTCGCAAATTTCAATTTGATAATTTTTATGAAATTTTGGTTCACAAAAAATTTAAGTATAATTTCTGTTATGAACGTTAGTCATTTTCTAAAGAGAACCTTATATGGAGGCCATGTCGAAATGTAAAGCGCTTTTGATTATATTGAATACCAGTCAATCTGCAACAATAGTTTAGGTCCTATCGTTCTTTTAAAAGACTGACTGACTGACATGTCTAGATCGTTTAAGAATAAGGACCTAGAAAATTGCAATTTTACAAATGAGATCAAAGATTTATAGTCGAAACTAGATAATTCAAATTAAATGTTTCACTTTTCTTAGCTTTTTAATCACTTGACAAAAAATGTAAAAAAGGAGTTTTGTACCTATGAAATTGGAAATTTATTGTATAGCCAGGATGTATGATAACTTCTGTAAACAAATTTTCAGCATTTTTAAAAGTTTTTGATGATGTAAAAATATGATAAATAAACATTTTATAAAAAGTTCGGTGTGCGGTGTTCAGTCAAAATTTCGCCGAACACCGAACATTGGCCGAACCTCACTTTTTACCGAACCCGTACCCCAACGTTCGGTCGGACACTACTTATTACCAAATAAAGCTATTGATACATAATTTGGCAAAAATATTAGTTTTACATATACAAAAATTCTATTTCTCCTATACTAGGTCCAAACCCTAAAAGCGCTTTAACGTATTTAAAAAGCACTATCAATTTGTGTTGAACTAAATTTTGTGCAGAACAAAATTATATATGTATTTGTATTATGAAGAACCTTTAATCTTTCAGACACATGCATACATGCAAATTCCTAAATGTATAATGTTCAATAAATCTTGGAATTGTAATAGATTTAACTTTTAGGATTTTCCTATTAAAGACATGAGAAAACTTAGTTTTATAAATATTTGATCAATTAGAAAAGTAATTACATAAAAGTAGCTGGTGGAGGGATTCGGCACAGCCGAATATAGCACTCTAACTAGTTTTTTAATCATTTATAGGTAAAATTATCTTTTGTTATAATATTAAATATATTACAAATCATACTATTAACATCAACTATGTCTGGAATGTATAATGGTGATGATTTATTTGTTGTTTCATCTTTACTATCATTTTCACTAACATCATCATCTTGAGCTCTGCAAATTTGTTGCTATTCGATGGAATGTCATCACTCAGGAATGCTCTACGTTTGTTTTTGTAAATTTATGGGGATTCACTCAAATTTCGCATTCTTTGACATTTTGTTATTATATGCCAGTTTAAATTTTCGTTTGTCTCACTATTTGCATCAGCATCCATGGTATTGTTATTGTTCAAAAACAATAATAATTAGTTAACACAACTAATTGTTTGTATAAAAAAACGAACTTATTGTTTGTGTTTATTTGAGGTACTTAATATTTTTCACTTGCTTTTTTTGTTTTTTGTTTTCAACTTAAAATATTTGCGATTTATTTACAATTTTTTTACTTGCGTAAAGAGTTTATGTCTGTCCACTATGAATGTTGATGAAATACTACAAATTCCTTTTTGCAATTTTTTATAGACGAAACCTAATAAAAAATTGAAACCTTTTATTGAAAAACTTACATAGAATATTACAATAAATTTCACTTTTATTGTCATCGTTAATCATGTTTTCAAAATCGTTATATCCTTTTTTGATCAAAGCGAAAAAAGCTTTATATTTAGGATGTTCAAAATGTGATTTAAAAGATGTATTTAGTTCTTTTATTTGGTTAGAAAGAACATTTGTAAGTATATTATTTTGATTTACTATAGTGTCTGAAATTAGAATTAACAAGTTAGAGTGCTATATTCGGCTGAGCCGAATCTTAAATACCCTCCACCAGCTACTTTTATATTAATACTTTTCTAATTGATCAAATATTTTTAGAAATAAGTTTTTTCATGTCTTTAATAGAAAAATCCGAAGATTTATTGAACATTACAAACGCAACTTTCTTTATATTTTAATAGCGCTTAGCGATATTTAGTAATTTGCAAGTATGAATGTGTGTGAAAGATTTAGGAATTTTCTAAATACATATACATATATAATTTTGTTCTACACTAATTGATAATGCACCTAGTTAAATACGATTAACACGTTTTAGAGATATGACCAATTATAGACCGATCGTAATAAATTATTTAAGCTAAATTTCTGTACCAAAAAGCTATATTTCTGTCAAATTTTGTATTTATATCGCAATTTAGTAACAAGTAATGTGCCATAAAGTGATTTTCTGAAGGGAACCTTATATAGGACCTACCGCAGCTGTGTTATAAACCCATCGTGAAAAAATCTTGATATATAATTTATATATAGAAAACTAATATTTGTACCAAATCTTTTATCAAAAGCTTTATTTGGTAATGAGTAATGTGCGTTTAAGAGATTTTCGTAAAAGGACTTAAGGCCCAACTATAATGTGAATAAGCAAGCTTAAGTAAGACAAAATCGAACGAAAAGCCTCTCAAGTGCTTAAGAAAATCCAAGAAAACTTTTAGGTGGCTATAATGTACTTACGTGCGTTCAAAACACTTTAGCTCCATTTGCACATTTATGTGTCACACGTAATAAAAAAAGAACATATTTCATAATATTTTATTGAAAAAAATAATTTTCTTGATAATTTTAATTTTTCTGATTGATTTCGTACTGAATGTGCTATCAGTGTCGCTCTAAGCAAATAAAATTTGACGAAACTTAACGAAACTCTCTTAAGTTCATTATAGTTTGTCACATACGTTTTATATGTGTTCGCACAGTTGCTTAAGCAGGCTTTACACGATCACACAAGTAATATGATCTATCAAAATTTTGTGTAGAATAGAACGGATGGGATCGTCTAAACGCAATATGTAATAAAACCATCACACATTGAGAGAGAATACAGATGGAAAATTTGACAGTCGTATGGCTCTCTTCATTTTTTGAAATGATTCAAAAAACAAGCAAGTCGCATTAGATCAGGGATTTATTTTTATGTAAACATATGTAAAAAAAGTGAAACAGCTGTTTCCATCTTACTTTTTTATTGTTTTATACCAATCGTGTAAACACAAAATATATAAATCATACGACTTTTATTCTCTTTTTTGTTGTACGGATGGAATTTCATTTTACTTTTTCATTAGACTTGTCGTACGTAAAGTGTTATCGTCTGAAGGGCCCTTTAAGCTGACTTCAGTTTATGTAAGCATATTATAGTTAGGCCTTTTGTATGGGAGCTATGTCTAATTATGTATGTAAAGATTAACTTTCAAAATTCTGTGTATATATGTTATTATTTGGTAATGAATATTGCGAATTTAAGTGATTTTCTGGAGGCGACCTAGTATGAGAGCTATGACCAAATATGGACCGATCGTAAAACAATGTTATAGTGTATTTTTTGTATATAAGAGCAATATTTTTGCTAAATGTATGGATATCAATATTTGGTAATGAGTTATGTACGTTTAAGTGATTTTCAGGAAAGAACCTTGTATGGGAACTGTGACCAAGGATGGTCCGATCGTGAAAACATCTTGAAATAACATTTATGTGTACAAAAAGAGTATTATGCCAAATATTTAATGGGTATCACTATTTGGTAATGAGTTATGTGCCTTTAAGTGTTCAAACTCATATCATTTTATGATTTCACAACAAAATTCTTTCCTTTTATTTATAAATTTTTTGTTTATTAAATTTCTAAAATTCACAAACAAAATTTTTATTTAAGACGTTTGTAAAACAAAATTTCCATACAAAATCTATTTAATAAACCGTTTATAAAATAAAAATTTTGTTTGTGAATAAGGGGGTAAGTATATAAATAGAAATTACTTTTGTTTCTTCATTTAAAAAATAATAATTTTACCGCGTTCCGTACTTCGTCCCTCTATGATTTCTTTGGAAAAAAAAAATATGCTGAAAATTTCTTAAAGTCGGCCCAGCCATTTAGATGTGGACCTTATGAAAAACACGAAACTCACCTATACTTCTGATTAGAGCAAAATACTTCTCAAGTATTTGCATATTTCCGAAAAAGTACCTAAGCTACACATAATTTCCCGTTAAGATTGAATTACCAATACATATTTCTGACGAAATCGAAAGTATTTAGCTTTAGAACAGACAAAAATCACTTATCAAGGACAAAAACAGTACTTTTGCCCGTTTTTCATAATTTCTCCATTTTTTACCCGTTTTGACGGAAACCTATTTATAATTTCTTATGCTATGTATACACGGTTGTTAGATCTTACAGCGTTGGCAGTAAAATGTGCAGAAAATGTCTAATAACACTACCAGCATACAAATTTAGTTTTGCATTATTGTCAGTCTGACAACGATGCAAAAGAAGAATTGTAAATTGTGTTCAGACGATTGTTAGATATTTTCTGAACATTTCACTGACAACGTTGTAAGATCTGACAACCGTGTATCTCGGCTTTTAGATAACTTAATTGAAAATAATTTCGCTTTAGAACATACAAAAATCCATTTCAAGCACAAAAGTATCGATTTTCCCAGTTTTTCGCAATTGTCCCAATTTTTGATACCAGTTTTGTTTCAACTTTCGCAACGCAACTTTGCTAATACATATTTCTGATATTTTAGAATGTTAAATCGAAAATATTTTCGCATTAAAATAACCAAAAATAAGTTTTTATGCACAAAAGTACCAATTTTTTCCGTTTTTTCTTACCCCTTCTATTCCAATTTTCGGAAAGTTATATAGCCTATTGACGATTCCAGACATATATCTCTCAATGTTTTAAAATTTAAGAAAATTGGTTCATCCGTTTAGGAGTGATTGACGTAGAAACAAATAAACAAACTTACAAAGATATTTGTAATATATATTAGGACTAGTTTTTTGTACCCGGCGTTGTCCGGGATTTTAAATGATTTATACAATTAAATATATAGATCAATTAATATTGTCTTTGTTTTTTAATAAAATAAATTGTCGAAATTTAAATCTACATTCAAAACGACACATTTTCTCCCTTTTCAAAATTCTTTGGGCTTGAGTGGTAAAAAATTACCTTTAAAATTATCAACAAAGCAATAAAAATATAAATACTTCAAATTTCGGATTTTTAATCCGTTTAGGCGTGATTGACACACAAAAAATAAACAAACTTACAAAGAAATTTATAATATATTGATTAGGATATATTAGGATTATATGTAATTTTTACAATTACCTTTTAAATTTTCGATTCCAACATGTTTTTGATATTCTCATTTTGTTGTAACAAATTGTAGATCTTGGAATTAAATTGATTTTGTTTTTTTATTATTATTATTAATTAGAAAATAGTTTTATTTTATACCTCAGCATATTTACTTAGAATTTTAATTGGAGAATCTTTTGTTAGATCTTCATCAACTTTTTGTTGAATAAATTTTTTTTCTGTTAAGGTTATAAGAAAATATAATTATTGGTTATGTTATACAATTGAATGTAACAGTGGTATTAATACGAGTACACTTAAAATAACGTCCAAATTTTAAATAAGTTTTGGCAAGACGCAACTGTTGGATTATATTCTTCAACCCATGTTTTCACTTTTGACTTTAAATCTGAAGACTGAGGATTTTCATTATTATTTTTTTCTAAATTGTGTTCACTAATATTGTTATTTTTTTCTTCTCTCACTGAAAACATTTTTATACCCTACCAATCGGCTCATAATCATTTTCTGAGTCGATTTAGCTATGCCCGTTCATGTAAACCTTGTAATCAAACTAAAGGTCGCAATTTTGAATATAATTCAATGAAATTTGGTACATGATCCTGAAGCCTATTGAAAAGGGTTAAGATCAATTCATTATTTCACCTAGACCCCATACAACTGAACCCGCCAAATAGGGCTTTTAAGTTCATAATTATGTTTAATATACTCGTATCCCGACAAAAAAGTTCTCTACTAGCTTTGATGACCTCATGAATTTTATAATTATAGGGCTTTATTAGACCCTATCCCCTATGTCCACAATTTTATTCAACAATAAATGTCTTAAGTATGTCTGAGGCAAAGCACAATTCTACAGGTGCAGGGTATTATATAGCCGGCCTTGCCCTTCACCTTAGTAAGAAGGGTTTACATTTATAAGTTTGTCATTGCGTTTGTAATTTCTATAATATAATCTTCTATAATATAATATTAAGGATCGTTATAGGTAGAGGAGCTGATTAAGCTATGCCCGTCTGTCTGTATGTCCGTACGTCTGTGTGTTTGTTGAAATCAGTTTTTAGAGGATTCCATATATCGGCGAGATCCGAATCTTCAATAATTCTGTTAGACATGCTTTCGAGAAGATCTCTATTAAAAATCAGCAAGTTCGGTACATAAATACCGGAGATAAGAGCAAAAATCCGAGACAACCTCTAAAAATTTCATCAAGAAATATTTTTTTCATGCTTTGATAAATAATCAACAACAACACAGTGAATTGGAAAAATATGTAGTGTTATGCATTCCATAAAATTATTTAGGATGTACAGTGTCTCTCATAAGTATTCGAATTTAAGTATAATGTGAAAAGAAACCAAATTTAATAACATATTATGTATGCAAAATTAATAAATTAATTTGTTAAATTGTCTAGACAGTTCTTAGCTTTGATATCACGCTTTTTAAAATTCAAAAAATTCACATTTACTTAAATTAATTTAGCTTTATTTAAAAAAAGTCCATAAAATTACTTCACAAAAGTATTAGAATTTTTCGTGTATTTCATATTTGACCATATTTTACGAAACACAAAAATTAGAATCGAATGGTATTTTTGCTTAAAATTAATTTAAGGGGTAACTATCAACCGAATGGATATATTTTTGGACCATTTGGTCCACAATTTTGGGGCATTTGTACCATCTTAAAAAAAGACTTTAATGGTCATTACTGGCTTAAAAATACGAAAAATAAAATTCGACACACATAAGGTCCATGCGAGCCGAAAGGTCTCTGTCAAATTTGTAAAGGATCGGACAATACATCGTAGTACATCCCGAAACTTGTTTTATTGATGATTTCCATATGCTGATATTAAAGCATATTTCAAACAAGAACATTTATTGTATCAGTAAAAAAATATTTATTGAAAACAAAATTAATTTCAATAATTAACAAAATTTATTTCAACAAGTGCTATATTCGGCTGTGACGAATCTTATATACCATTCACCATAGAGTATTTTAAAAAAATTAGTTTTATAAATTCTTTCCCGACTACATTAATATTACACCAAAATCAAAACAAATTGAACAACGCTAACGAAATAATATACAAAATACACAAGGTACCTAAACCAACAGACATCTAAACATACATAACGAAAAACACAGAAAAACAAAATAAACAACGCAATAAAATATGCGTGAACAAAACAAACTTTTTTTACAGAATTGCACAAAATTTAGCATTTTTGTTTACATTTAGTAAGTGATGCTAACTTTTTGTGCTTTTTACAGTATTTCCATGCTTTTAGCATTATATTCCGAACATAACAATATATAGAAGACAAGTTTCACCGAAAGTTTTTGACCCTAGTATTATGAAAATGAACTAGAGTTCCAATAAATTAAATTGAATTAGCGATAAAAGAATGATTCCAATAATATATCTTGGAAGGTTTAAATACAGATTCTTGTAACAAAAAATATTATTTTTATATACACCAAGGGGTATATTAAAACCAAATAACAAATTTTGCTTTTATTTCTGGGAAAAAGGAGAAAAAATACAAATATTACCAAAAATCACCATTTTAATGATATTTCATGAAAAGATGGTACAAATGCCTGAAAATTGTGGACCAAATGGGCCAAAAATATATCCATTCGGTTGATAGTTACCCCCTAAAACAATTTTTAGCAAAATAACCATTCGATTCTAATTTTTGTGTTTCGTATAATATAGTCAAATATACAGGAAGAATTCGTATACTTTTGTGAGGTAATTTTATGGGCATTTTTTGAAAAAAAAGCTAAATTAATTTTAGTAAATATGAATTTTTAAAAGCGTGATATCAAAACTAAGAACTGTCTAGACAATTTTATTAATTGTGCACACAAAATATTTTATTAAATTTGGTTTCTTTTTATATTATACCTAAATTCAAAAACTTATGAGAGACTCTGTATGTACTATATTAAGTATTGTCCAAATCTTTTGTATTGTCTCTAGTCAAGGAAAAACTCATTGCACGAATATTAATAATGCATAATTATTTATACAATTTCCAAGTTATTGCTCTGCAACCACATCTGTAATTTCATTTTGCCAACTGGAAACACCACTGAAGTGGCAACCAAGATACATATTTTTTTCAGAAATTTTGTTTTCATTATTTGGAATCTGTGTTATTTTGTTGTTTGTTTTGACCTTATTCCATATTTTTGAGGCAAGGAACGAATACACTGTTCTAAATCGATCAAAACAAATAGTAGTCGGACGGGAAGCAGCTGTAGATGGGATCTTTTTGATCATTACTTTTGCGCCAAGGAATTTTGTCGTTTCAGGTTGTCCGAGTTTTCTTACACTTCAGGTTATCGTATTGGATCCTCATTCATACGCACATTTATTATACAAATAACACATTATTATACGTGACCCCACATATAGCAAATTCTTGCACAAATACTTGTAATGCTTTTACCGAATTTTGTAAGAAAATAGCTACGCGCAAATTGTATCAGTGTTGCCACAATTATAAATTATAAAATTTAAAAATAATCAAATGGCAGCATTTCTGTACTTTTAGGAGATTTTGAAAAGATGTTACGGAGATAGTTCCTGTTTTCTAGTTTTTCGAATAATCCCATTTCTTTTCTTTAAAATTAAAAAAAAAAATGCAATAAATGTCAATTTACTATTGATCTGTTTACATATTATTTAGATAATACTTATATATTAGCGAATTTTTTATGATGAAAATATTCATACCATTTAGGAACTTATTCTTTAATAAATTTAATGCTATGTTTCCACTGAGGCGTTTTGAGCAAATCTAGTGGATTTGGACAAAACTAGTTGAAATCATGTAAATTTGCCATACAGTCTTGATAAATCCAAATCTACTTAATCTACTAGATTTGATTTAAAACATGTAGAAAATGTATTTTTCGAACAAGATTTGCTTATACAACACGGATAAGCAAATATAACTATAGGCTATCCATTCAAGTTGAATGTTTTCATCTATAAAGTGACTTTTTATTTCAAAATAAAAAGAAAATAAATTATAATTTTAAAATTAGTGGCATTTAATAAACAAATTTATGTTTTTACAACTGTAATTTTGTATTTTTAATGTTTAAATTTGAAAGAAATTAATATTACTCTCGTTATATCAAAATAAAATGACGGGATTTGTTCCAAAATTCGTATATCAAAAACGAGTATATCAAAACGAGTAAGCTCAGAGGAAACACCTTACGAAATACAGTAGATTTCCAGCCAGTGGAAACTTTATATAACTATAGTCAATGAAAGCAGTTCAAAATGCCTAAGCTGAAACTTTTTATTACAAAAAATGAAAATATTCTATTACGAATGAATGAATATTTGTTTCGAATGAATAATTCTACTCCGGCGGAGTAATTTTCAATATTTGGCCATAATGTAGCAGCCGTCCGACGGCAAAATACCTCATATGGGTTTTGTTAATCTCTTCATCTATATATATATATATACATAATATATATATATATATATATATATATAATATATATATATATATATAATATATATATATATATATATATATATATATATATATATATAATATATATATATATATATATATATATATATAATATTATATATATGTATATATATATATATATATATAATATATATATATATAATATTATATATATATATATATATATATATATATATATATATATATATATATATTATATATATATATATATATATATATATATGTATATATATTAATATATATATATATATATATAATATATATATATATATATATATATATATATCTATTCAATGTTAACAAATTAAACGATATTGTTAACATTGAATAGAATTCAAAATTAAGCAGAACACGTCACTCATAAGAAACTTCTGCAATGGACACAAGATGAAGTAATCAAATTATGTTTTTAGGGAGAATGGCCCGCACTACTTACAAGCAAACTTGAAACCGCGAGGTCCGTCCGCAAGGACCTTTTAACCTTCTATTATTTTATTTGCTATTAGAATTTTATGTTGATAAATATATATTTTATATATTTTCATTTTATATTTTTAAATTGAAAAAAATAAAAAGTAAACAAAAAACTCGAATTTATAAAGTAAATACGGTAGCATATAAAATAATAAATCGCTTAAACGTCAGAAGAGAGAACGGTTATACCTTCATTTTTTTCTACTATGGTTAATATTGTGAAATAAAATCAAATTATTTTGTTCTAACCTTTTTTACAATTTTAGAAATTTAGTTTTGACAAAACCCATACTCTAGACAAAAATCAAATTATTTTGTTCTAACCTTTTTTTACAATTTTAGAAATTTCATTTTGACAAAAACGAAACGCTCTCACCTTACTTATTACATCATGTAACAAGTATGAATGTATATTCGGGCATAACCGAACATATGATACCCTACACCAGTCAGTATGTTTAAAATTGTGATTATTTAAAAAAATGAGCATTTGATTTATTTTTTAACTTTATTCCGTAATATTTATACCCTACATCTTTGTAGGGAGTAGAGTGACGATTGACTTCCTCGTAGGTCAAGCCCATGTTAAAATAGTCGGTCACCTGGGTAGTCAAGTGGCTAGGGGCCACCACAAGTGGTAGGTTAAGTGGTCAGTTCGGAACTGTCCCGTCGAACTGCTGGGATCTTTATCCAATTCACAGTGGTGTTGTTGGTGAATGTAATTGATATTTATTAATATTTAATACATCGTAAATAGATATTTGTATCATTTAAAAAATAATATTAAATACTATTCCACTGATTTAAATAAAAGCTAAAAAATATTTTTCAAAATAATATACAGTGTCTCTCATAAGTATTCGAATTTAGGTATACTATGAAAAGAAACCAAATTTAATAAATATTTTGCGTGCAAAATAAATAAATAAATTTGTTATATTATCTAGACAGTCCTTAGGTTTTATATCACACTTTTTAAAATTTCAAAAAATTACATTTACTTAAATTAATTATTAATTAATTATTAATTAAATGGTAGTGAAATATTTAAATTTTTGGTTTAATTTTTTAAACTAAAAACGATACTTACGTTTTTAAAAACTATATTTGTTAAAGATATTTTTAAAGTAAAATAAATAAAAAGTCCTTTCAATAATACTTCAGAAAAATAAAAAAATAAATTTAACTTATTTACACATACAGTGTCTCGCATAAGTATTCGAATTTAGGTGTTCTTTAAAAAAAAACATAATTTAATAATATTTTTGTGTAAAATTAATAATTAAATTTGATATACTCTCAAGCGAGTTCTAAGGTTTAATATCACACTATTTAAAATTTGGATAAATCACATTTATTTAAATAAATTTAACTTTTTTAAAAAAAGTCCATAAAATTACTTCACAAAAGTATTCGAGTTTTTCCTGTATTCCATATTTGACCATACTTTACGATACACGAAAATTAGAATCGAATAGTCTTTTTGCTTAAAATTGTTTTAAGGGGTTACTATCAACCGAAAGGATATATTTTTGGCCCATTTGGCCCACAATTTATCATTAAAATTACGATTTTTGACAATATTTGCCATTTTTTTCTATTTTTTTAAAAGATAAAATTAAAATGTAATATTGGGATTTAATAGATTCCTTGAGGTATCTAAAAATAATAATTTTTGTTATAAGGATCTGTTTTTAAACATTCCGAGATATATTTTTGGTATCGTGTTCTGTTTCTAATTGAATTATCTGGATCTTAAGTCCTTTCTTGTACCATCGATCGATATTTTCCGACAAAGTTGGCTAGTTTATATTATTGTAGATATTAGCACTAAAATATTTTAAATTTTCGCGACATCGTAGTGGTACACAACTCCAAAACATGCCTTAACAAAACGCCATCCTATACAGTAGATTTTAGTTTTTACTACTCATAACATTCACGATTATGTTGCCTATTACAACAACACTGTATGTCCAAAATTTGAACATATTAGATAATATTTAAACAGATATCAATATTTTTGAGTTAGATTTGTTTTATGTAAATTTGTATATTTTTTCATATGTACATTGATGGACATAGACAAAAATGAAATTACTACACTGAAAAAAATCCATGCCTAATATATACGAAAAATGCCGTACATTGTACGAATCGTTCATTGTTTCGCACCACGAAATTCTTTCGTAATATATATGAAATTGTACGAAATATTTTAGTATAATGCAAAATATTCTTGAAAAAATTAATTTACATAAATTGAAAAAAGGGAATTTTAAGTAAATATGGCAAAATTTACGAAATATTAATTTATTGAAACATTTTTGTTCGTTTTAAAATCAATTTTCTAATTTTAGTTCAAAATTATTCTCCACACGAATTTTAAATTTTTTTTATGAAAATAATTGGTGAATAATATTATACTTTTTCATAAAATTTATAAAAATGTAGTTTTTTAATCATAATAAAATTAATATCTTTATGTTTAATTTCGCTAAAATTGAAGAAAAAAATATTACGAAAATAGAAGTTACGAAATTTTTTTCGTAAAGTTGAGCATGGATTATTTTCACTGTAATTACAAAGCAACAACAAAACAAGAATTAGAAAGAGTTCCCTTCGACACAAATATTTTGGAATATTGGAAAACGAAGAAGTTATATGATCCTAAAATGGGTCATTTGCTAGATGTGGCTTTATCAGTTCCATCAACATATGCGTTTTAAACATTCTCTTTCTGACCACCGCGGGTTTAAAGTGAAGGTCAAAAACTTGAATTAAATCTTAGCCATTACATAACTTTTAAATAAAGTACATATTGTTAAATTACTTTGTATCACTCGAAAAGTCTTTTATTGTTGAACCACTGAATATTTTTATCTATTTAAATCTAACAGTATTTAATAAATTTATATCCTTAAAAATTTTAAGTTCAAATCCAATAAAAATGAAGTTATAGTCGGCATGGCCGACCATATGATATCTTACAATTATTAATGAATATGAATAACTACGATATTAGTGTTTGTATGTCAATTTTGGGTATTCAAGTAGTATTCTCATACATCAGGGTTAAATGGCCCGATGTTAACTAAATTCGCTTTTTATCGAGATACAGATATATCTAATATACAGATATATTTAATATAATTATGAGCTCAAAGTTCCGTTTGGGGAGCATTAAAATTTTAAATTATACCATGGTGTTATAACTAAAGATTTGCTGTAGTATCACGAAAATATTAGAGTTGTTAGTTACAGTGTTTTATTACAATTTGCCACATTACAGTCGGGTATTTTTCTTATAAGTCGCTCAGTAAAAAAGCACTCGATAATTAAGTCAAAATTGACTGTAGTGGAATCAAATCATAAAATTTTCAAAAAATTTCGCAGGGTAATAATTTTTTTATTATTGTTTTACTAGGACGTTACACGAGCAAATTTGGTATTTAGGTTTAATATTTAATTTAATTTTTACTAATACACTCGCACTTTAGAAATCGAAAAAATTTTTAGTTTGGATTATGCAAAATTTTAAAAGTAGAGATTACGCGTTGTTTGAGTTGTATCTCGAAAATATTAGAGTTGTTATTTACAGTGTTTTATTACAATTCGCAACATTATAGTCGGGTATTTTTCTTATAAGTCGCTCTGTATAAAAGCACCCGATAATTATGTCAAAAATCGCTGATGTGGAATCAAATCATAAAATTTTCACAAATTTTCACAGAGTAATACATTTTTTATTATTTTTTTAGTAGGACGTTACACGAGCAAATTTGGTCTTTAGGTTTAATTATACCATTCACCTTCGTGAGAAGGGTATATATTAGTTTGTCATTCCGTTTGTAATTTCTATAATATAATTTTCGACCCTAAAAAGTATATATATTCAGGATCCTTATAGATAGCGGAGTCGATTAAGCCATGTCCGTCTGTCTGTCTATTTATCAGTTTTTAGAGGACCCCAGATATCGGCGATACCCGAATCTTCAATAATTCTGTTAGACATGCTTTCGAGAAGATCGCTATTTAAAATTAGCAAAATCGGTCGGTAAATAACGGAGATATGAGCAAAAATCCGAGACAACCTCTGAAAATTTCATCAAAAAATTTCATATTGTGTTATTGCTTTGTTAAATAAGCAACAACAACACTGTATATGAGAACAAGATGTACACTTGTGTGTAGATGTTTTTAGTTTTATTCAGCTGTGTATTTTGTTTTGTATGTTTGGATGCTGTTGGCGTCATTGAGTTGTGTATTTTGTTTTGCTTTTGTGAATTCTGTTCGTATATTTGGATGTAGGTCGGTTTTATTGCGTTGTTTATTTTGTTTTTGTTTTTATGTGTTTTACGTTATATATATGTTTATGTATATGTTTAAAATACACTATGGTGAAGGGTATAAAAGATTCGGCACAGCCGAATATAGCACTCTTACTTGTTATACCCACCATCAAAAAAGATGGGGGGTATATTGTTTTTGTCATTCCGTTTGTAACACATTGAAATATTCGTCTAAGACCCATAAAAGTATATATATTCTGGGTCCTTATTAGATTCTAAGACGATCTAGCCATGTCCGTCCGTCTGTCCGTCTGTCTGTCTGTTGAAAACACGATAGAGTCCAAACGGAAGTAGCTAGCGAGCTGAAATTTTGCACAGATACTTATAGTTGATCCAGTTTGTTTGGTATTGGAAATGGGCAATATCGGTCCACGATTTCGCCTAGCCCCCATATAAGGCCCCCTTTAGAAAATGACATTATCGCCAATAACTGACTAACAAAAGCATCAGTAGCGCTGTAATTCGGCACAAACATGTTTTATGGGGACATAAATCTTTTTATAGAATTTCATAAGGATCGGCCCATAATTGACCCTACCCCCCATACAAAGTACCCTTCAGAAAATGACTTTATCGTTCACAACTGACTAACAGAAGCATTAATAGCGGTGTAATTCAGCACAAACATGTTTTATGATGACATAAATCTCTTCGTAGAATTTTATAAGGATCGGTCCATAATTGACCCTACCCCCCACATAAAGTCCCCTTCAGAAAATGACTTTATCGCGAATAACTCGCTAAGAGAAGCATCAATAGCAGTGAAATTCGGCACAAACATGTTTTATGGTGACATAAATCTCTTCGTAGAATTTTATAAGGATCGGTCCATAATTGACCCTACCCCCCATATAAAGTCCCCTTTAGAAAATGACTTTATAGACAATAACTGGCTAAGAGAATCATTATCTAACCCCCTAATAAGGTGCCCTTTAGACAACGAATTCAACGCTCATTACTACAAAATTCTACATACACAAGTTTCGTGCGAGCCAAAATCTCCCTGTCAAATTTTATAAGGATCGATCCTTATTGAAAGTAAGAATATCGGTTCACGTTTTCTCATATCCCTATTATAATGCCCCCTTCAGAAAATAACTTTATCGCTAAGAGATGTATCAATAGCGGTGAAATTCAACACAAACATGTTTAATGAGAACTTAAATTTATGCTCATATCTGCTCATAACATACATATATAAAGCAATAAAATTGGCAATTTATCGCCAATAACTGGCTAAGAGAAGCATCAGTAGCAGTGAAATTCGACACAAACATGTTTTATAGGGACATAAATCTTTTCATAGAATTTCATAAGGATCGGTCCATAATTGACCCTACCCCCCATACAAAGTACCCTTCAGAAAATGACTTTATCGTTCACAACTGACTAGCAGAAGCATCAATAGCGGTGTAATTCGGCACAAACATGTTTTATGGTGACATAAATCTCTTCGTAGAATTTTATAAGGATCGGTCCATAATTGACCCTACCCCCCATATAAAGTCCCCTTCAGAAAATGACTTTATCGCGAATAACTCGCTAAGAGAAGCATCAATAGCAGTGAAATTCGGCACAAACATGTTTTATGGTGACATAAATCTCTTCGTAGAATTTTATAAGGATCGGTCCATAATTGACCCTACCCCCCATATAAAGTCCCCTTTAGAAAATGACTTTATAGACAATAACTGGCTAAGAGAATCATTATCTAACCCCCTAATAAGGTGCCCTTTAGACAACGAATTCAACGCTCATTACTACAAAATTCTACATACACAAGTTTCGTGCGAGCCAAAATCTCCCTGTCAAATTTTATAAGGATCGATCCTTATTGAAAGTAAGAATATCGGTTCACGTTTTCTCATATCCCTATTATAATGCCCCCTTCAGAAAATAACTTTATCGCTAAGAGATGTATCAATAGCGGTGAAATTCAACACAAACATGTTTAATGAGAACTTAAATTTATGCTCATATCTGCTCATAACATACATATATAAAGCAATAAAATTCGACATAAAAAAGTTTTATAGGAAATAAAATCATTTTCAAAAATTTAATGAAAATGGATTTATAATTGACCATACCAAGGTCCCCTTCTGAAAATGGCTTTAAGACTTATTACTGACCCAAAAATGTGAGTACATCAGTAAAATTCTACATAAACATGAATGATTTGATGGTGGGTATATAAGATTCGGCATGGCCGAATATAACAATCTTACTTGTTTTTAATTTAATTTTTACTAATACACTCGCACTTTAGAAATCGAAAGAACTTGTTTTTTAATTTTTCGGTGATTTTAAATATTAAATTTTACATGTTGAAATCATAAAGCCGTGATAAAATATTAGCATGCAAAGGAGTTAGAGCGAATATAAAAAAATTTCGAATTTTTCATTTTTTACTTTAGAGAATTTTTGCATTATAAACAAATTTTGAATTCTGAATTTTATCAGTAACAATTTTTATATAGAAAGAATTGCTTTGCATAAAAAAATGTAATCAAGGCCTTTCGTGGACTGAATACGCAAGACACAACAAAAATCGATGAAGCACACCTAAGCCGCTTATTTAAATTAGGGAAAATATACATCAAGCCGGTAGCTGACAATGATGCTAATACGAAAATCGATAAGCCGTTCGAAAAAACTGCGTTTTTGCATTAAAAAAGTGTAAAAAACTTCATTCATGTAGATATATAAATTCTTTACAAAATTTAAATTAAGCGAACAGATTTTCAGTTTAACGGTTTTTGGGTAGTATTTTTAAATGCAGAAAAACTTGTGAAGCACACCCTTCCCGCTAATTAAAATTAATAAAATTATATTCTTTTAGGTTGTTATTCATGAGGTCTGTAGCAAAATCTATAAGCCGTTTGAAAAATACAACCATTTTGCATTTAATGCAATTTTTTTTAAAAATACATTCTAATATATACATAAATAAATTAAAACCTCATAATTTTTAATCTATCACACATAAGTGCATAATTTATTAGTTATAGATTGTAAATTAACGTATTAATTCACCATGTTAAATAGTCTATAAAAAAATGTGTATTTAGATTTTTAAAAAAAGTATTTTTTGAAGAGGTTAAAAAAAAACTCTTAAAAAGCGAATTTTCCACGAATATATAAAAAATATTTGATTAATTTGTATTTTTGGTCTTTCGTTGTTGGTCTACGGCGACATTTTTTTATAGACCGAAAACTGCTGAACATATATCAAATCCGACTTTAGTATACTATTCTACAGTAAAATTTAAGATATAAAATCATAAGAGCAAACGAAAATATGCAATTAAAAAAAAAAAAATCTGATTTTATCATTTGTAAATAAAATATTAAATGCCCTTAAAAAAGTGTTAAAATTATATAATTGGCTTGTTGTATAATGTTGGCTTATGGTTTAATAATTCGCCATAAAACAATGGTGTTTTTCATCCTTATCTCCAAATTTAACACCCAATTAATGTTCCTTATATAACTTGTATAATGACAAATTTTGGGTCTTATAACTTTTGTGGTTTTCGAAATTTAGCATTATAATGTTTAAAATCTGAAAATTAAAAGTCTCATCACATTTAAAGGGTTAATGATAAAATTTTTTCTTTATCAATGAAAAATATTTTTTTAAATATTTTTTGAAATACTTTTTTTTTTAAGTGCATCATTGGATAATACTAAATGTACTTTTGAAGCATTATAAAAGTGTGGAGGAAGGAGTTGGAATTTTGAAAAAATTATTACAGTATAGTAATCACTGATTCAAATTTTAGCTAAATATAAACTTTAAAGTGTTTTTATAGGAAGAAACGATCATAAAAAAACAAACAAGTTAAAGTGCTATATTCGGCTGTGCCGAATCTTAAATACGCTCCACCAGCTACTTTTATGTTATTACTTTTCTAATTGATCAAATATTTGTAGAAATAAGTTTTCTCATGTCTTTAATAGAAAAAATCCCAAAAGTTAAATTTATTACAATTCCAAGATTTATTGAACATTATAAATTTAGTAATTTGCATGTATGTACTTATGTGTGTGAAAAATTTAGAGATTTTCAAAATACAAATACATATATAATTATGTTCTACACAAAATTTTGTTCAACACAAATTGATAATGCTCTTTAAATACGGTTAAAGCGCTTTAAGGGGCAGGACCTAATATAGGAGAAATAGAAGTATACAAAACTAATATTTTTGCCAAATTATGTATCAATAGCTTAATTTGGTAATAAGTAATGTGCGTTTAAGAGATTTTCGTAAAAGAACTTTGTATGGAAGCTATGTCTAATTATGTATATAAAGACAAAATTTCAGATTTCTGTATCTATATCATTACTTGGTAATAAATATTGTGAATCTAAGTGATTTTCTGGACCTAGTATGAGAGCTATGACCAAATATGGACCGATCGTAAAAGAATTTTATAGTGAATTTATGGCCCTATCCTTAAAAATGTTGGTAGGGGGAGTTAAGTCTTCTTCAATAATATTTATGTAGAATTTAAAAGTGTTAATAGTGTTTGTAAGTGAATTTTGACCTTTAAGTCATTTTCTGACGGGGAGTTTGTATGGGGGATAGGATAAAATGAAGCCCGATCATTACAAAAAACGGTAGTGTCATTTAAAGTACTATAAAACTAAGTTTTGTCGACTTTTGTTAACATAATAGATCATTTAAATTAATTACAGTAGTTTTCCGATTTAACGAACCCATATGTTGTCAGGCCTGTTCGTAAAATTGAAAAGTTCGTTATATGCAGTACTAAGTAAAATGTGGGTTTTTGGTAGGAAAATAATTAAAAATAGGTACATAAAATATTTTTTAAATGTATTTTATAAAAATTAATTATTTTTTTATAAAAATAGCACAAAACACAGAACTCCGAATCTTATATACCCACCTTCAAACCATATTTGTGTCGAATTTAATCGCTGTATTTTTAATTCTGTCATGAGCTTTAAAGTTATTTCTCGAAGTTCATCGCTATACTCGTATTTTTAAGAGAGTAATGAGCGTTGAAGTAATTTTCTTAAGGTTGCCTGATATGGAGGGTAAGATCAATTATGGACCGATTCCCATAAAAGTTGTTATAGATATCGGTTAGTACTCGGCGTACTCGTATTGTTTAGCGAGAATTGAGCGTTAAAGTGATTATCTGAAGGACGGACGGACATAGCTACATCGAACTAAAATTTAATAAGAACCCAGAATGTGTTACAGTTTTGGGTAAAAAACACCGCTTGCTACAACTTAGGTTATTTGTTATTTTTGATAAATGTAATTTTATCTTCATTTAAATAATAATATTTTTATTAGTTCGTTACAGAGTACAAAAACAAGTTTAGTTCGTTATTTAAGGTAGTCAATAGGAAAAATTAGCTTGTTCGTTAAATGCGATGTTCGTAGAATTGAATGGTCGTTAAATCGGAAAACTACTGTATTTCTAAAAAAAATATATGTTGAAACCATGCATATATTTTAACACATGCTTAAATTTCGTTCTTATAGCTTTATAAGTTAAGATAAAACACGAAAAAAAAACATATTATTAAGTTCATTAAAAAATAATTTTACCTATACAGCAATTAAGATTACAAAAAAAATAGATAGTACTTTTTGGACTTGAACAAGTCCACATACACATGAAACTGGAGATCGTATATAGTAAGTCTGCGTTCTCAGTTTTAAAATTTCTGATCCTTTATTCTTTTTAAAAAATTCAAAGTTTCAAGGATGTACAAATTAAATAAATATTTTTATAAATGTTTGTCAATATAAAAAGACAATCATTGGAAATGAAACAAAAGAGTTACTTAAATTTTTTTATTTCATACTTTAGTGTAATTCTAACAAATTCCCAATTAGTACCAGCAGGAACAATTATTATAAAAAAATCTAATTTATATAATAAAAAATTTTTAAAGCTATACTAAATAAAGATATAAAAGAAATAAGAAATATAACAAGTAATATTTCTATATTCGGATGTGCCGAATCTTATATACCCTTCACCAAGAATTTTTTAAAAAACAGTTTTTATTTATTTTGCATCTCTGCACACATGTCACACATAACATATACACAAACAAATATAAACTGTAGCAGAAATAAATATTAACCGTTGTACTGTATTACCACCCTCAAACAAATATGAGCTGTATTACCAACATATTACTGCTTTATCTCCTTGTTCTTGTTATACCCGCTTACCTTCGTGAGAACAGAACAGCATC
>NC_060949.1:97105-98443 GCF_022045245.1 Lucilia cuprina
GCTTGGGTAATAAAATGCGGCGATTGATCGGCTAGTATATTTCCTATTGGTAAAAATTCCGAATAAATTACTGATATTGAGCCGGTAATTATAAATCATCACATGGAATTGTGCGAACTTCTTCCGATGGAACCTTTGGATTTGTTGTTGAACGTAGTACCGCGGGCTGCGCTGAATCACATTTTTTAAATGATTTTCTCCCTATCTTGATTCTTCAGCCTGGTGGTATTCGGCTGACTTCGGCAAAAGTAACAAAAATCCCGCGAATGTACCACTTATTAAAAATTATTTATAAGATTTTTGACGTATCAATTCAAAACTACTAGATGCTCGATGTTATATAAGATATTTAAATTTTTAAATACAATATCCTGATAAATAAAAACGAATTAAGCTTTAATAGACTCAACCTTTTTTAAAAATTAGTAGGAAGATTATCTGGGACATGAAAGAAAAATGATTAACGGATTTTCCTTGAAATTTGTTGTCCTGAAAAATTAAAAAAAATATTGTTTCCATTTCTGGTGACCGTCTTTTTTATTTGACAAACATTAATTAATAAAAATATGTATATAAATATTAACAGAAATTTTTACATCTTTAAAATTTTGATTTCCTTTAAAAGGATCTTATTTGCTGTATCGATAAAAGTATTTTTTTTAATGAACTTAATAATATGTTGTTTTTTTGTTTAGGTTTAAACCTAATGAGCAGAACTATTTAAATAAATTTTAAGAAATTTCTATATCCTTAAAACTTTGAAGTCCTTTAAAAAGGAGATACGACTACAAAATGAAAAACTGAAAATGCAGTTCTACTATATATGGTCTCAGGTTTCATATAGTGTCGTTAAAAGAATATAAAATTGTATCACGGTGTAGTAGCTCATAGACTTTTTTAAAAATTTTAAAATGTATGTATTATCATTATGATAATTCAATAAGAATAAAAAAAAAGTGATGGTGGTGGAGGGTATAAAAATTACCAAAAATTCCCATTTTATGGGGTCTCATTTAATCCGTCTTTTACATTTGTACACAATTTCATATTTCTAGTTTAAATATTATAGAAAATTTAAAAAGTACTTTTTGAAAAAAAGTACCGCCAATTAATTACCCAAATGTTAACATGAATGTTAAAGTTATTCATGCAAAATTTTCTGTTATACTTTCCAAGATAAACGAATTTTTGTCTCTAATTCATATGGGAGGTGTCACTCCCCTAAAGCTAGTCCGCCCACTTTTTATCCTAAATAATCATATTGGCACTAAAGTGGCTCCAACAAGAAAAAATAATTTTTATATATTTAATTAATATGGGTGGTGCTGCTCCCCTCAT
>NC_060949.1:98543-104244 GCF_022045245.1 Lucilia cuprina
TTTATAGGGCTTGGTCCATATTTGCCCCTAGCCCCCATATAAAGCCTCTTTCAGAAAATTAGTTTTTCATCCATAAATTGCTTAAATGTATCGGAACAAGGGAATATTCGTGATGATTGACCAAAAACATACGAATTACGATCATCCAGGTGGTTAACTATTAGTGCAAATTACTGTCTTTTTTGTATGCATTGACTCTTTGTCGAACTGCTGGGACAACTATGTTATGATTTCCCTCTTCTATCATCATGTCTCTACACTTGAACAGCTGAATGTCGTAATAAATATTAGGTCTGTTCGCATACTCGATAATTTGTATCAATTTGTAACAATTGTTATTGGATTCCGTTCGCGTACGTTCAAAAACTTGCAACGAGAGAGTAAGAGAGCGGTAAAAATTACAGTTCGTTGATAGAGAAATTTTTGATTTTACTGAATATTTTTTCCCCAGTAAAAATATCAAACTTATATTTACAACATATGTTTCATTTATGAATATGTAAACAAACCAAAGAAATCAAAAATTTGGTAAATTTTAAATTTTTTGAAAGAAATATATAAATTAATAACACACGAATATTAAAAAAATTATTTGTAATTATATTTTTTTTTAAATTTATTTATCATAAATTAGTTTTTAAAAGAGTTTATTTGTCATGAAAAATCATAACAAATATTGTCAATCTAGCGTTTTTAAAACAATTTAGTTTGTCTTTCTCTTAGCGATTTTGTGTGAATTTTTATTTTAATAATATGTTTGTATCATGAAGTTTTAAAACAATAATATATTTTTAATGATAATACATGTTTTGTTAACTTTATATATCCATTTATAAGAAAAATCAAAGTTGCAAATATTTGTTTTTTAGTGTTTTGTTAGCGATTAAAATTTCAGCAAAAAGGGCATTACCAATCTTTGTTTATAAACAAAAAATTGGATTTCGCTTATTTTTTTGGATATTTTTTTGATTGAGAGTAAATTAAAAATTACTCTCTATCATAAAGTTACTGTATATTTCTTACAGGAAAGTACGCAAAAAGACCTTTTATTGCGAGCGATAGTCAATATCTTTACGTACAGCTTACATACTTATGATTTTTAAAATTTAAAACTTCAAAAATGGAGCTTTTTCACATCTTTTGCTCTAAAAAGTAAGTTAACGAAGTGATCGGGGAAAACTAAAAATATATTCATACTCTGTGGACTATAACAAAACGGAATTGGTATATGAGAACCCCTGCATTTTTGGTGTATCACTGTGAAACTATTTACACAAAACCAAAATTAGCATTTTTTATGTCCAGCTTTTTAAAGCCCAATGTCCAGCTTTTTGCGAATCGGAATCTGGCAACCCTAACCTTAGGTGATGATCACCACCTCTATTTGTAAATATCTAAATTAAGTATTTTTTCTATACCACACGACAGTTCCCCTTTATATTGGTTCCAAGCAACCTAAGGCCTATTTAAAGGTCAAAATATAAACAGAGTGTTCTTCCTAGTTTGAATATGTGCAGATAGATGAGGAGTTTAATGGTTTTCCTTGGATGCAAGCCGCTCCCCTTTGGTATTTAAACATTTTGAAAGACCATTAAGTGAGTTTTTTCTAATAATTCTTTGGATTTATCATCTATTTCTCTATTTTATATTTATAATGATATTTATAAGCATCTCATAATTGTATATTTTTTTAACATTTTTAATGCAATGAGGATATTATTTTTGAAAATTAAAATTAAAAATATTTAACAATAAATTTGATAATTTGAAACCCCAACGAAATTTTCCCATTTTTTATAATATCTCTTTTTAATTGGAAAACATTAACGTTAGTTTTTACCTGTTTTTTCGAATTTTATTTATGAACAAAAAAAAAAAAAAAAAACAAAATTTTCTTAAAAAAGGCTAAAAACTTGATTCACTGTATATTTTTGATTCACTGTATAAAAACAGCTGATATTTTGTTTGCTCTTCAAAAATATTTTGTGTTCACATTACAGCCAACAAATTTTAAATTAAAAACGTCAAATATTTGAATGGAGGAATCGTAATTCAAGTCTGAGTTGGGGAACAACTTTCGCGTCATAGCGATTATTTCTTAAACGCGTTCAGGCTTGTGTATGTTTCCTGTTTTTTTGACAGTTTTGCGTCTCGCTCGCGCTGTATTACTTCACATAACTGTTCAAAGTTATATGTTGTCTACATTAACCTCGTGCTTTCGTTTCACCTCAAGTGAGGTTATGTTTTTTTTGGCTTGGACCACAGGGTACTGGAATGTTTGGAACTTTATATTAGTATTATTGAAATTGTTGATGGCGTTGATTTTTTTAAGGTGGCACGGAGTAATCTCAAATTTGACAAAAAAATATTTGAAAGGTATATTAATCCATATAAAAATATATTAACAAAATATCTGATATAAACTTTCTTATCTGATTAGGGTAACTTCTTTGTTAATGGCATCTTAAAGTAATTTTTTTATATTTAAAATTCATATCTAAATTTTTTGAGGACAAGAGATTCAAATAAACAAGTAGGAAATTATATGGTCGGCCATGTCCGAAACTTTAGTGTGAGTGTAGGAGCAATATTTTTGTGTGTTACAAACATCAGCATAAACTCGTAATACCCTCTCTACTATAAAGGCAAAGGCTATAAAATTAGAACCCAAAACTGAGATTTTACTTGAAAATTTTTTACTTGAAAATTCCTCTAAAGATATCTTAAAATGTAACAAATATTGTTATGAGCTGCTTAAATGCACCTATACTGTATCCATATGGGAATCATAATGACGACCGACCACTACGTTACTAAAATACTTGTTGTCTTCGAGAAATTTATTTATACAAATTTCTAAATCATTTAAAATATGTAAATATACATACACACTACATAAAATTTTGTATTAATATGTCTGTATGTCTAGCTGTCTGTCGGTCTGTGAATGAACACACTCATTTGTTTTCTATGTTCTTCTATTTTAATATATTTATAAGAGTTTTTATTTCTCCTTCATAAACATATATTATGTATTAAAAAAATTTATGATTTGTGTAGTTTTTACAGACTAGTGGAATACGCTACATTAGATTTTGTGGCAAGAAAATAATTCAATAATAATAATGTCTAATTTAAAGGAAGGTATATTGGAGTTATGCGAAATCGACCTCATTAATGAGTTCTTTCAAGCATCATGCAAGTGCAAATTATATAAATATACATTAATTGTAAAATATTTTGTATTCCATCGGCAATTGAATTTAGATCAACTTTTAATGCTTTCGCTGATTAAATGTTCATATTTGGTTATAGGATGTGGCATTATTTAAAGCTCTTTCTAATAATGTATAATGGTGAATAAATGTTTTAACATTTTCGTTTAAAGAAAAAATTATAAATACTAAAACGAGGTTAAATTAAAAACTTTACATCACAATATATTGCATAACATATAACATTAATAATTTTACATTTTCTATTATAAATCAGTAGAAAATTGGGAATAATTACTTAAAATTGAGTTAATAGTCTTTAAACTGCCTTATTTATTAATATTAATTAAATTTAAAAGTATTAAAATAACACTGTTGAATTTTTTTTGAGCTTCAATACTTAAAATTTAGGAATTTATTTTAGATTTTTGAAGCATTATTTCAAATTTAAAATGGAAGTTATATATTAATTTTATCACACGCAACAGATAATTGCCTTTTTTAAGTGGACAGTATAAGAAAGTGCAAAAAACACTATGTGTTTTTATAAATTTTTAAAGTTTAGTGTTTTTTAAAACAGATTTATTTTATGTAACAATGTTGACATGAAATGGTTGAAAACATTATGCCAAAAGTTTTATATATTATATAGATAAAGACTTCACCATCTTGAGCCGGACTAAATTATTTGGAGTATTTTGAAAATTCGTATTATGAAAGCGTTAATCAAAATTAATTGCATTTTTGCAATTAATTTTGATAAACAATTTTTACACTACAAAGTTTATGCAATAGTACGTGATTGTAAATTTATTTAGTTAGCGTAGACTAAAAATGCAAATCTTAAAAAATTTTAAAATTGTATTAAATGTTGCCATCAATTCAAAAAAAAAAAACGAAAAATGAGCGATATGTATATGTAGATTAATATACATAACATTGAGAAATAAGCTATTTAAATTATTTTCTTAAAAAATAATTTAAATACAAATAAAATTATCAATATATTTTAAATTCATTGGGCAAAAAATCTTGTTCTGAAATAATAGATTTTTGATTTAATATCGCATATGATGTAGTTTATAACATAGTCGACCTAGATATGAAAACACACTCACAAAATTTTCACGCTTATTTCTGCCTTTGTTTATAAAAAAATTCTCAGGAGAAAAATTATATTTTGTTATTGTAGCGCTCAGATTTTTTATTGAATTTTTTTCACATATTTTGTTATATTATTTTATATGAGATATAACATTAACGGTAAATTAACGGTCTCGGCATGTTTTCTAACGGTTTGGAAAAGCAATCGTGTGTGTTTTTAAGTAATTTTTCGAATATTTCCAATATGTCGATTTTTCAATAATTGAAATAATAATAGTAATAACATTTCATTAAATAATTATATCAATAATAACAATTTATAAAAAAGAAATAAAGAAAAATGGCACATTATTCGAACATAAATATTAAATAAATATATTACAGTACAAAAAGCTAATTCATGTGTATATTTTTAAATAAAAAATATTTATATATACAAAAATCTAAAAATAGCTTCCAAGTGTCTATATTAAACCAATGAAACAAAAAACAACATTTTATAAATATTTTCTAAATAAAGTTATACATGAATATTCATATAAATACACTTAATATGAATTATACTTACTTATATATGAATGTAAATATATATATAAATATATGTGTACTTAAATGAATAAATAAAATAGTTACATATTGTTGATAACATTTTAATAATTGAAATGCCTCTTGGGGAGTTTTTCTTCCGCTAAATGGTAAGAAAAGGCAATTTCGTGTAGTGTAAAGGAAAATTCAGAAATTCAATGTCAAGATCTTTCCAATAAAAAAACTACTGTGCATGTGTGTTAAGTGAATAATAACTTAAATAAACCACTAATTTGGATAAATTACTAAGGAATTTAAGTTTAGGTATTCTTTTAATTTATAGACCCGAGCTTACTATGTTTGAAAGAACAACCACTACCCTTTATTTTCACAATGGAGCCGTGCAAATCGAAATTAATGAAAATTTATTGAAAAATAAAGTAATAAATTAACAAACATTTACTATAGAGAACTTGCGATACCAGATTGTGATCTGTTATAAATATTTTAATATTGTCAGCTTTTCCAAAATCTTATTGTATTTTTTGGTGTCCAAAACATCGCCTTCTTTTCAAAGTACACGATTAAGCGCGGTATACGGTGTCCGATTTTGCCAATTTAGGGTGACTAAACTCAAATGTTTTTTCCTTCATTTGGATTCAATATGAAAGACAATTGTCCAAATAGTAAATAAATGTATTAAAAAATTAAAAATATGAACCGAACCAGAAAAACGGTACTCCGAAAGTCTTGTGTTTCCAGAAAATTAAAATCAAGTTTTAATTGTTGCAAATTTTCAATTTCAATTTTCTCCAAATTTTCAATATTTTCGTTTTTTTTTTATTTATAATTTTTAT
>NC_060949.1:104344-106412 GCF_022045245.1 Lucilia cuprina
AATGTTGGTAGTGGAATTCATGTCTACTTCAAAATTATTTATGTAGAAATTAAAAGAGTTATTAGTGGGGGCTAGGGTCAAATGAGGCCCGATCATTACAAAAATCGGTAATGTCATTAAAAGTTCTATAAAACTTAGTTTTGCCGACTTTTGTTGACATAGTATAACATTTAACTTAATTATTTGGGGAGTACGCTTGTATGGGGGCTAGGCGAAATAATGGACCGATTTTATCCATTTTCAATGGGCTTCGTTCTTGGGACCAAAACGTGAGTGCCAAAATTCATCCAATTATATTCGACTCAGAAAACGATTCTAAGCCGATTTGTATACTTTAAGGTGGATATACAAATATTTTTGTATGTTACAAACATAAGCGTAAACCCAATATACCCTCCCTACTAAAGTGGTGTAGGGTACAATTAAACAATCGATTGTTGGGAAAAAAAAGTTATGGATATTTTTCTGTGTACACTATACACATGTTTTCAGTTGTAACAATACATTTTGGGTGTTTGGCATTCAGCTGTGATATATAAAAAATACATAAAGTCTTGGATTATATTTTACGAGATAACATCAATTAAAATTTAACACACTAAATTATTAGCATTACTTTTGCTAATTTTACTTTAGAAAAAATATATTTATTGCTTATATGCAAATAGTTTGAATTTAATACTTTTTCACCTTACGGAGCCAAATTTCGAATTGGTTCAATTAGACAAATTAATGTAGCTGAAACTGTATAATACGATAATATAAAAACTGCATCAAAAATAGAAATAGTTTTAAGTTTTTACCAATGTAGTTTGAATTCCTCTAAAGATTTATATTTCATTGATATGAGTTTCACTCATATTTAAAATTGTGTCTATAAATACATACATACATACTATATATTTTACAAATGTATCATTTTGTCCACTTTACACTCTGGAAGCTACAAATGTACTAATACATATATGTATGTATACATATATGTATTTTAAAGTTACGAAAAATAAAACACAAATATTTCTACGATAGAATCAAAATTTTGCATATACAAAATTTACTCGTTCTCCCCCCTTATTATACATTTCCAAGATAAAAATTGATACTGCATATTGACGTTCTCATAGCTTTACCTGTAATAATTTAAAAATGTTTAGTCCCCCTAAAATTTAAAAATCTGACACTGTGCTGCGTACAAAATTTATTAATTTGTGTTTGAAAAATTTAAAAGAATTGTTTGAAGCATTTAAAAGTAACATTACATTCAAAATATATATTATAGTGTACAACTCGCAGGTAACAAAATAATATAAATAAATAACAATTTATTCAGTCGTTTGTATCAACGAGATCATTTGCAATCAGGAAAATATAAGATTTATTATATTAATGACTTTTTTCTTATTTTCAAAAAATACATAGTAGTTATTTTCAGTTGATTGAACAAATTTGAGCAAAGTTTTTGGTTAGATATAAAAGTATTATATTCAGCAATGCCGGATCTTTTTTTACCCACTATCAAATCATATAACAAGAAAACAACCACATCAATTAGGGATGTAACGAATGCTAGCATTCGCATATTTGAATTATTCGGTTACTTTTTATAAACAATGCTAGCATTCGCATATTTGAATTATTCGGTTACTTTTTATAAACACCATCAAAAAAGATGGGGTTTATTGAGTCTGTCTGTCCGTCTGTTAAAATCATGATAGGCACCACACGTTAAAAGTAGAAATTTCGCAAATATATTCTATATTGCTAAAATCTGTTTGGTATTGAAAATAGGCAATATCGGTCCACTTTTTTGTATAATCCCCATACAAGTGGACCTCAACAGCTTTAACTAGCATACTGCTTTAAAAGCACGAGTATTGCGATGAAAATCGCAGAAATAAGTTTCATATGAGCCAAAATCTTTCTACCAAATTTTTTGAGGATCGGTTCACAATTGACACTACTCGACATATAAGGTCCCCTTCAGAAAATGACTTTAACACTTATTACCGGCCCAAAAATGCGAGTATAGCAATAAAGTAAGTATAAGTAAGTTTCTTATGAACCAAAA
>NC_060949.1:106512-108722 GCF_022045245.1 Lucilia cuprina
TAACCAATATGGTCCCCTTCTAAAAATGACTTTAACGCTCATTAGTGGCTCAAAAATACGAATATAGTGACGAAATTCGACACAAATAAGTTTAATACGATCAAAAATCCCTGTAACAAATAAAGTGAGAATCGGTCCATCACTCATCACTGACAACAAATACGAATATAGGAATAAAATTTGTCACTACTAAGTTACTCGCGAACCAAAATCTATTTTAAGAGCAACATATTATGGTTAAAATTACGATTGTACGATTTTAAAATATCATATTATGATTTAAATGAGCTAAAATATTTTATCATAATATTTTTTATTTACCATAATATTGTTTGTTATACATGACTATATTATGATCCAATGTCGTTTAAAAATATATATCGAAATCAGATTTATTTTGATTACTGAGCCAGTAAAATTACAGTTTCTATAAAGAAGTAAAAACCTACATTAAACGACAACATAACTACATTATTCTATGCAAAGTGGAATACTTTTACATATAATGTTATTAACCAAGAGTATTTAAAAACCGGTCTATTCCAAAAACCGGTTTTCGAATAATTCGAAAAATTCCAATTTTTAAAAAACCGGTTTCGAATACGGTTTTATATAAAAAAAGGTTAACCGGTTTTTCTTTCTTTATTTATATATTAACAAGAAATTAAAAATTTATAATGCATTTATGTAATGTATATGGTTTTATATTATAAAAAACATAAAACACATTTCATTTTAAAATCATTTTATAACAAAACTTTTTAAAATTCATTCTCAAAAAATATTTACAAAAAGAGATTGATTTTTTTTTGTTTGTTTTGAATGTTGAACTTGGACAGATTGTTAAATGTTGAACTTGGACAGATTGTTAAAAGGCAGGCAAAAGATTTCAAGCTTTTCCGTTCTATTGTTGCATTTATCCAGGTATATAAAATTGTCAATAATGATTGTGCTGTTTAAATCGGAAATTAGACCTGTAGAATTATTAATTTCAAAACATAAATCAACATCAGAATCAACTAATTCTCCATCCAGCACATTGCGTGGAAATAAACGATTTTATAATTCCACAGCAAACTCTTTGGATTCTGCTTTGGTGGAGTATTTTAAAATGATTTCTTGAACTTAAGTAAACTATAATGGTGTTTACTACCTTTATTCTACGTTCATTAAGTCTTATCATAAACCAGTTACAAAATTCTTGTGCATATTGTGTTTTAATTTTCCTTAAGTTGTTGAAAAACAACTTAATTTAATTACTTCGCCCTCTACAAGGATTCAGTAAATCCTTAGATAACTCATTTAAAGCTATTTGAGATGAAAAATGTATTAAAGAAAATTCTAGAAAAGTATGATTTACAATGTGTAAATATTCATTCACATGATAATGAATTCTGTGTTTAACATGGGATATGAACTTAAACTCTTTACCGCCTTGATTTTCAACAAAATATTGGAGCCCTTCTGTTTTTCATTCGATTTATTGAAAATTTTTACATATTTGCGTAATTTTACCGGCTTTTTATAAACATAAATAATTGTACATACCTGTATTATATAAAATAAGGTAATTTAAAAAACCGGTTATTCGATTTAAAAAAAATCGAAATAACCGGTCGAATACTTCGAAAATATTAAATATTCGAAACCGGTCGGTTTTTTAATGTTAAAAAACCAGTAAACCGGTTTTCAGTTTCGGTTTTTGAATACTCTAGGTGTGTGGCTAAAGTTGTTTTATTGTTGTAGCAACAGACATAGAACAACAAAACATATAATGGTTATTTATAACAACATAACATACAATGGTTATATAACATATAGATACATAACATATAATGGTTATTTGTAAGTTTAAATATTTGTTAGTAACATAATATATTTTCATCGTTACCAATACTTAGTTATTGAAAAAATAATTATTTTTCAGTGAATCATACTCAAATTTATAATTACCATGAACATGAAAATGATTACTGTAACAACAATATTGTTTAAATTGAATTAAAATAACAATTATATGTTTTTGATATATTATATGTTTTGATAATATATTTGAACAATATATTGTTACAGTGAACATAGTTTAGTTATAGTAACCATGTCGAACTATGTTTTTTCTCTTTGTGTGGCTTAAAAATACGAGTAAAGCGATGAAATGCAACACACGTAAGTTGCTTACGAGCCAAAATCTCTGTACCATTTTTTTTTTT
>NC_060949.1:108822-110205 GCF_022045245.1 Lucilia cuprina
CTATCTATCTATCTATCTATCTATCTATCTATCTATCTATCTATCTATCTATCTATCTATCTATCTATTTATCTTTATATATATTTTGAAATTTTGTAGGTTCAACATTTACAATTAAATTACTGAAATTTGCAGGAAAAACGTTGGCATTCATGCTTACAATTGGGAAATAATGTGGACAACTAGCAATAAATTATTATAAATTAAATAAAAAATGGATATCTGCAAAAATTCGTATATCAGAGAAACTATTAGAGCTAGAATCTTTTAACTTTGCATGGAATAGCAAAAATTTCAACTGTTGTCTGGTATACCTATAATAATCAAATACAAAAAAATGTATACCTAGAAGACATTTAAAACAAGAATCCTTAAAAATGATAAAGTGGAATTTGAATTGAATTTGTCTATATGCCTAGATGTGTTAAAAGTCTTTAGACGACTAAACAGTAAAAATTTACTGAATACTGAAAAATTTTTAGTAACCAGTAAAGAAATACTGAATACTGAAATTTTTTCAGTAACCAGTAAAAATTTACAGATTACTGAAAGGTCTAATGCAGTAAAATTATACTGCATTGTGCCCATGTATGGTGCATTATGCCTCTTAAACAATAATATCTAAAATATTTTCCTAATAGCAACATTTATCACATAATATCAAAATATACGAAGTATACTCCTACCGCGACTTGGTCACGTTTTTGGAGACAAAATCTGTTGTAACTCTATTTGACTTAAAGTAACAAGAATTATGTATATGTATGTATGTTCGCGTACTTTCAGTAAAAAATATCTAGTAAATTTATGATAGAAGAGAAATTTACTCTCAATCAAAAAAATATCTAAAAAGTACGTGTTTAAGTATTTGGAAAATTCATCAATTATGTACATCGACTTTTTCTTAAAATAACCCAACACGTTAACACACGTTAAGCACACGTTAACTTTTAATATTGAGTGTAATGAATATTACAATTTATTATAATTATAGATAATGATCATTAACTTTAAATTCAATATATTAATATTAAGCTGAAGCAAAAAAATATATATTAATTCAATTTGTTATATAATTTTAAATCTAGAAAAATTATGTAAATGATAATTTGTATTTTTCCCAACATACTGCCTCCCAAGAACGAAAGTTCTTAAGAAGGTGGAGTTAATAAACGGACGGTCTCTCGTTGGGAGTATTTTAGATTAGTCTATTGACTTCGTAATGCTCCGACTCATAGCGCCAGGATCAGACCCCATCCGTGTATTAGAAGATAATGCATCATATTGTGGTGTTGATACTTCTTGCGTTGAATCTGTTGGAAAGAAACAAATTTTTGATATTGGTCGCTTAATAGTTTTATTCTTTATTAAGATCGATACTAC
>NC_060949.1:110305-113999 GCF_022045245.1 Lucilia cuprina
ATTCACTGGACCATTATCGACAATTTTAATTTTCTCTGATAAATTTTTCTTAATTTGGTTCATTACATCCAATTTTGAGCAAACTAGAAGTAATTTTTACATTCCAATTGCGTCCTGACTGATTCAATAAATCGATTTTTTAACTTGGCAGAGTTTGAATTTAACACCTGGATCTATCGATGTGCAACAGGTTTTGCAACCTTCCATATTATTATCCTTTTAAAGTTCCAATATAAATTTCTTTTGGGATAGTTGGAAAGTTTCAGTGGGTTGTTTTCTCTCAATCTCCGTCCCTAGAAAATAATTCACTGGACCATTATCGACAATTTGTGGTATACTTTGTTACTGGAGAAAAAGTTTCTGTGTAGTTAATACCGTACTTTTGACTACAACCTTTTGCAACCAATCTTGATTTATACTTCTCTATTTCACCGTTCTTATTTTTAATTGTCAATACCCATTTATTTTTAATAATTGGTACAGTATCAGATCTCTCAATTAGAATCCATCTTCTATGGTGATGGGAACATCTTGATCTTCATTCTGTGAGATACGTTGGGAATTCAATAAATTATTATAAATAATTTTACCTGATCTTAAAATCTTATAATTTGGATTTTCATTAAAATCGTTCACTATATTTGAATTATTCATAGAAATTGTATTTTCAGAATAAGACGAACTAACATCTGAATTTGATCTCTTACTTGTTGCCAAAACAATGTCCCTCTTATCAGCATTTCTATGACTTTCATTTTCTTTTGATCCATTTTCTATTGATCAATTCTCGTTTGATCTTCTCTCATTTATCATATCGAAAGTTATTATCTCTGGTCCATCAGATCTTCTTAAATTTGACTTATTAGTTTGTCTATAACGATCTTTACAATTATATAAATTGTGTTCAAAAAAAACATACTCACGATCATTTGAATCTAGCATACTTTCTTCAACAAACTTCACATCACGGCTTTTGAAAATTGTGTTTGTGTTGATATCGGTCATGTATAAGCTTTAGATTTGGAACAGTATCCAATAAAATTGCATTCTATTCTTCTCGGTTGAAATTTTGAATTTCCTGGACGTTTGTCTAACACAAATGATTTACATCCGAATGCTCGAAAATGAGAAACCGTTGGTTTTATTATGCTCCATTTCTCTTTCGGTGTAAAACCATCTATCGATCTTGACGGATATCTATTTCTTATATTAACCGATGTGTTTACTGCACTCGACCACAAGGATTCTGGTAATCTTGAATCAATTAACAAACAACTGGACATTTCCAGAATAGTGCGTTAGTGCGTATTGGTGCGTTCGGCCACGCCATTTTGTTGGGGGGTGTACTCTACCGTGAAATGCCTTTGAATACCCAGTTCTTCTAAATTCAGGAAACAATTTTTACTCAAATATTCTTTTCCATTATTACTCCTCAACACTTTCAATTTCTTTCTTTCAGCCATACTTAAAAACTTCTGAAAGGCTCCTAATACCTCACCTTTAGTTTTCAGAAAATAAACGAATATCATTCGTGAAAAATCGTCAATGAATAAAGCAAAGTAATTTGCACCTCTCAGAGATGAAATCCGCATCGGACCACATATGTTCGTATGCACTAAATCGAGTACATCATTACCTCTTTGAATTGCACTTTTTGGAAATGGTTTAGATATTATTTATGACTTCAAACACGTATCACAAACAAAATTATTCGGAATTCTATCTATTGATAAATCACGTACCATCCCTTATTGTGACAATTCCAGCATACTGTTTGAATTTAAAAGTGCAAGAAGTTTGTGTCAACGATTGAAATCAGACGCATTAATCATTAAATTCTTGGTTTGAGTATTTTTGGACTCCTTGTTGAAACATACGAACAATTAATCTTTTCTTATTCCCCTCAACTGAACAGTTTTATCACAATTGATTACCTCAACATCGTTTTCCTTGAAGATAACAGATAAATTATTATGTGTTAAATGTTCAATAGAAATAAAGTTGTATTTGAAACACGGAACATAAAGAACATCTGTATTCCTTCTTTAAAAAGTTGCGAAATCTGCTGCAAGATCAATTATTTGCTTGTGATTTGTCAATGATTTGAACAAATTTCTTTCCCACACATGTGTCATGTTGAACCGCTATCAAAAATCCACGTCCCTTTTTGCAAACTGCTATCGTTCATAGCATGTAATAATGCACTCAACTTTTTCGTACAGTCACGTACAATGTGACCCACAATTCCACATTTGAAACACTTTTAGTTTTTGGTTTTATGTCAGATTTTGCATAATTTTTCTCCTTTAAAATTCTTCTGATAATTTATTTTTTAAACAATCTATATCTTGAAATCTATCTCTTGATTCCATGGCAACAACGAAGTTATCGTAATTATCGGGCAAACTGTTAAGTAAAGTTATTATAAAAAGCTCGTCAGGAATTTCAATTTGTAGCTCCAAAATTTTTTCTACTATATTTGTAAATTCACATAGGTGTTCAGCCTTACTGGTACCCTCTAACATTTTCAGTGCTAATAGCTTTCGAAATAGAAATACTTTTCTGGCAGGTCCACTTAGTTGAAATTTATTTTCCAACATTAACCAGGCATTTCTTGAAGTAGGCTCATTTTTCACAATATTCAAGTGTGATCTCTTCATGCTAAGCAAAATCATTGACAACGCTTTCTGATCCTTGTTAATCCACTCATTACGAAGAGGAATTTCTGCAGGTGCAATAACCTCACCAGAAACATATCTCCACAAGTCCGAATGAATAAGTACGCTCCGCATATGTATCTTCCATCCATCGTAATTGTTGCCTTCTAAATTTTCTATTTGATACATTGAACCCATGTTTGCAAATTATTTAGACCTTTTTTAAATATCTGGGCCCATAACCCTTGTTGTATATTTTATAAATTTATTGAAGCGATTGAATAAAAATTAATTTTTCACAACATAAAAACAAATCAAAGATTACTAAAAATAATTTAAAATACTTCTACTAATCAAACGATGCCGTATTTGAACAAAAGAACAAGAAGAGTTGGAATATAGTTTGTATTTTTTTTATTTTATACTGTCAGATTAAAAAGATGTTAAAAATGTTTTTTTTATCGTATGTAGATTTTCAATACTATTTTTTGATCTTAAAAAATAAAATAAATGCAAAATATTTTAGCAAAAGTATTTATATTTTTAAAATGTGCTCCTTTGAAATTATGAAGTCTTTTTACAAAAAAGCAGAACAATGAAATAAAAAACAGTAAACGCAGATTTTTTTATTTAATCTCTAGTTTCGGACGGTGTACTACGTAATTTCATAATTTTTAATTTTCTGTTAAATTAATTTGATTTATACTATTTGTATTCGCAAAAAAATATTACTCGATTTACTAAACTGGCACTCGCAACAACACTAATATCAACAAGTTAGAGTGCTATATTTGGTTCAGCCGAATCTTAAATACCCTCCACCAGCTACTTTTATATTAATTATTTTTCTAATTGATTAAATATTTGTAGAAATAAGTTTTATCATGTCTTTAATAGAAAAATCCAAAGATTTATTGAACATTACAAACGCCATTTTTATACCCTACACCACTATAGTGGGGAGGGTATTATACGTTTGTGCTGATGTTTGTAACATACAAAAATATTGGTCCAATACCCACCTTAAAGTATACCGA
>NC_060949.1:114099-115115 GCF_022045245.1 Lucilia cuprina
TAAATAATTTGCAAACATGGGTTCAATGTACCAAATAGAAAAATTAGAAGACAACAATTACGATGGATGGAAGATACATATGCGGAGCGTACTTATTCATTCGGACTTGTGGGGATATGTTTCCGGTGAGGTTATTGCACCTGCAGAAATTCCTCTTCGTAATGAGTGGATTAACAAGGATCAGAAAGCATTGTCGATGATTTTGCTTAGCATGAAGAGATCACACTTGAATATTGTAAAAAATGCGCCTACTTCAAGAGATGCCTGGTTAATGTTGGAAAAGAAATTTCAACCAGTGGGACCTGCCAGAAAAGTATTTCTGTTTCGAAAGCTGTTAGCACTGAAAATGTTAGAGGGTACCAGTATGGCTGAACACCAATGTGAATTTACAAATATAGTAGAAAAACTTTTGGAGCTACAAATTGAAATTCCTGACGAGCTTCTTGTAATAATTTTACTTAACAGTTTGCCCGATAGTTACGATAACTTCGTTGTTGCCATGGAATCAAGAGATCGGTTTCCAGATATAGATTCCTTAAAAAATAAATTATCAGAAGAATATGAAAGGAGATTCAGTAAGCAAGATACTGTCGAAGTTCAGCAGAATTTTATGTCAAAATCTAAAAATCAAGGTGCTGTAAAGAAAAATTATGCAAAATCTGACACAAAACAAAAAACTAAACGTGAGTACAAGTGTTTCAAATGTGGAATTGTGGGTCACATTGCACGTGACTGTACGAAAAAGTTGAGTGCATTATTACATGGTATGAACGATAGCAGTTTGCAAAAAGGGACGTGGATTTTTGATAGCGGTTCAACATGTCACATGTGTGGTGAAAGAAATTTGTTTAAATCATTGATACATCACAAAGAAAGAATTGATCTTGCAGCAGATTTCACAATTTTTTCAGAAGGAATTGGTGAGATAGAATTAAATAATACGTTTGGAGATGTATTTTTACTTACAGATGTTCTTTATGTTCCGTGTTTGAAATACAACTTTATTTCTATTGAAC
>NC_060949.1:115215-122289 GCF_022045245.1 Lucilia cuprina
TAAAATAATGTCAATTGGATCAGTATTAAAAAAGAATGGATCAGCAAAGTCTTCATTATTCAACTTAGGCAAAGATATCTCACGCGAACAATTAATTGGCTTGTATGAGGAAATATTCGATAGGACTAATGCGGTGCAAGATAAGATTGGCCGTTTCCACCGCGACAATAAATCAATATCAACAGTGTGTTTCGATAATCTTTCGCACTTAGTCCCTATTCCAATCACCTTACATTGGGACTTCCGCCTAGGCAGACGTAATACTTACGGCAGATTCAGAAATTAAGGTTCCTTGAGAGCCAGGATCCAAAAGAGCACGCAATGAGAAATGACCATGTTTAGTATTAGCGAAAAGGCGTATAGTATATAATAATACGTTATGTCGAGTTGAGTAGGAACTATGTGCAGCTACTGGATCACTGTCACAAAGTGGTTGTGGGACTATGTTAGTGTTCTGTACAGAAACAGACTCTTCAACGTGTAATATTGTATGGTGAGGTTGTTTACAAGTACCGCACCTATTCAAACTATTGCAGTTATCTTAAGTATGATTGGCAGACAAGCAATTTCTACAAATATTCCTATTACCCAAATCTCATGCTTCGATTTTAAAGGCAAAGCCAGGAACTTGTAACATTGTGAAAGATAATGAGGGTTTCCACAAAAATGGCATAAATTTGATTTAGGTTTTGAAACATTAGCGTTATGAACATATGACTGTTTCTTATTCTTAGGATTGTTTCCTTGAGAATGTTTAATTTTGGCATATGGCAACTCATTCAATGATTTCACAAATCTAAAAGTTCTTTCTAAGAAAGAAAACATTTCCGACAAGTTTGGAACTTCAGTTGTTGACTTCGAAGAATGTTCCCATTCTCTTCTTGTCTGAAGATAAAGTTTTTGACAAATTAAAAATATTAACAACGGATCCCATGTAGAAGTGTCAACTTCGAGATTTCTCAAAGAGGAAATGCATTCTTGGGTAGTAATAAAGATTTTATTCTAATAAAATCTTTATTACTATTGGAAACTGCCATCAGATTTTGGGACGTTAAAAGCTTTTGAATAAGAATTACTACTATCGCACGTCTATTGTGATATCCAGTCTCTAAAATATTCCAAGCTGACGTGTAATTAGATTCTGGGGCTGAAATAGTTTTAAGAGATCCAGCTTCTCCAGTAAGAGTTCCTTTTAGATAATAAAAGTTTTGAATCTTAGAAAGTGATCCGTTAGTATTAACTAATGATAAGTAAATATCACGAAATGGTATCAAATCAATGTGTTCTCCAGAAAATTTTGGAAGAGAAATCTTCGGGAGTTTTGCATCCATATTGACGGTCATATCAGCATGACCACTTGGCATAGCAAAAGTACTAGTCAATGGAGAACGGGTAGTATCAACTGGTAAACTATCTAATAGTCTACCTTTAAATGAAAAGTAAATTTCCGAAAATTCGAAGAAGCATTCATCTGCCATATATGGCACATCAGATGGATTTAAGGAAGTTTCCCGAATAACTCGTAAAATCTCATCATGTTGAAATTTAAAAGTTTGAAATAAATTATCAAGCTCCAAAATAAGAGAATCAATATAACCCCGTGTCTTTTCCGAATTATCCTTCGACAAAAATCGTTCACTAAGACGTCTAACTGTACTCAATGAATTTCTTTGAATTTCTATTAATGTTTGTAAATCAGCCATTTTGAAATATATTCAATATGAAAAGACAAGTAAGCTATCTATACGAAAAGACAAGTAAGCTATCAATTATTTTTCTCAAAATCTTTATTTCAAATCGTTTAAATATTTATGCAATTTTCCAATTTATTAAAATTTTGCAAATTAATGTATTATATTATCGGCGTGAACAATCACGTGGAGTGGTATATCCACGGTACTCAAGTTATCAAAATTTTTACTCTTAAAGTGTACAGACGTACATAGAAATTCAGAGTAAATGAGATTTAATATAGCAAAAAAATTAAATTAAATTCATGAAATAGATGAAAATTATTGTACAGTTGTACTAGCTATTTTTATTTGTACTAGCTATTTTTATTTTTTAAATAATAATTATTAATCGGAAGACTATAAACTTATTAGCCAACACGTTGCAAAGGTACGAAGATCATATTACCGTCAATTCGACAATTGTAGTAAAAATTTCAATATGTGAAAATATTCAAATTTTATTAAAATTATAAAATAACCTTGGGCCTTCCTCCTTTGTAATACTGTGGAATCTCAAGATTCCCGGGTTTCGGCACCAATGTTTAGGTATTTAGAAAATTTTTCAATTATATACATCGACTTTTTTTAAAATACAGTGGACGTCCAATAGTACGTACCCTCTTTATTACGAATGTCCAATAATACGAATGGCATAATTGTTGCATTGTCTACTCTATAGTACGAATAAAGACACAATTTTTCTGTTCGATAGTACGAATAACGCATTTTTATTGGAATTTTGGTTTTATTTACGTATGAATGAAGTTTTTATTTTATTATATATTTTCATTATTTTACAAAGTAATAAAAATCAAAGTTAAATTATGGATTTTCTAATAAGTAAAATGATCTTTATATACGTATATATAAACTGTCAATTTTGAAAGTAGTATGATTCCACATTCATGATTCCAAATTTTTAAGAGAAAATTTTAACTTAGAGAATTGTTTTTGAAAGTGGTATATTCCATTCAAGTTTCTAATAAAATTTGTATGTAATCTGAAAATGTTTAATACATTTTAGAACAGATATGTACATGCAAATTGTCTTTGGCAAACATATTTTTAAAAACATTGAAATTTAAAACCTTCTATATCTCATTTCAACCATATGACTCACGATACTTTCAAAGTTATGTACAAGAAATTTATTTGAAATATTACACATTTATTATATTTTGTTTCGTTATGTAATTTTTCATGAAAAATAAAAGAAAAATAAAAAATCCAATATTTTATGTGTATTATTTGAATTTAAACATACAAAATATGTTGTTCAATAATACGAATTTTTCAGCACTAAGAAAGGGCCTGACATTATATAATTCGTACTAGTGGACGTCCACTGTAACCCAAAAATAATGACACACGTTAACTTTTAATATTGTACATTCAGATTTATTAAAAAAGAAAACGCATGTCTACTTCTATCGACAGCTTAAAGAAGAATTTGCGAATATAAGAAAAAGCATAAATTTTAATATAATAAGTTTGTTTAAAATACAGACTTACAGAACAGTTACTTTCTTTCTCATTTACATTTTTTACAATTACACTCAATAAAAATCATTAAAATGTATAAGAGAAATTGAAAAGAGACAATTCTACTCAATGCAGCAACCCTCTCATCTGTACATACATATAAATTCATATTTACCAATGATCGTAATAATTAAGTGTAATGAATATTACAATTTATTATAATTATAGATAATGATCATTAACTTTAAATTCAATATATAAATATTAGGCTGAAGCAAAAAAATATATATTAATTCAATATGTTATAACATTTTAAATCTAGAAATTTTATGTAGATGGTAATTTGTATTTTTCCCAACAGTACGCGAACGCTAATTTATCCAAATAAATAAAAATCTGATCAATTATGATCCGATCTTCATTAGATTTGATTGAGAGATTTTGGCTTTATGTTAGCTTTTGGACACAAATTTGTTTTTTTTTTTTTTTGAACTTTGAGCGTTTTTTCTAACATATATTCATACAAAATCAAAAATTTTACTTTTTTGTCATTTCATATAGGGTACTCAGTAAAAAAGTACACTATACAACGCTAAAAAATTTACAAACTGAAGTGTTGTTATTAAGGCAAGAAAATGTTACGCTCTGTCGAGATTGGTTCTATTCACATTTTTCTGGTAAAATTGGACTAAATATGAAGATATACAGATCTTTAAAATAGGTTTCGGTAGTTTGGTTGGTATTATTAAATTATGATCATAATTTGATATAATGAGATAATTTTGAACTCTTGCATATGAATTTATGAAAATGCAGGTAATTAAAACCGATTTTAGTACACGCGGTGAGAAAACATGATTCAATATGGTTAGAAAACTATTCTATGTGGTTTCTAACAATATATTTATGGTTGTCATTAGAAACAATTGTAATTTTTATTAAATTCCATCAATAATTTAGTTATTGTGCACATTTATATGTTTATGGCAATTATTTTATTACATTTCTCAGAACTATCAAATAATCATTAAATGGTATGTTTTTGCGTTTATAAAATGTTCTGCTATCGCCATTTTTACATCAGTTTAGTGATTAATCTGTACTAGATCGGAATAAATAAAGTTTTACATGAACAAAGTGTTAAAAAATTTTTAAAAAAATAATTGCAGACAAAATAAAAAAAATTAAATAGAACTATAAAATATATAAAATATTATATATAAAAAATAATAATTTTAAATGTTACAAAAAAACTAGAAAACTATAAGCATTACAAAAAATAAAAATTATTTTAATATTGACATGAAAGTGTAGATATAATAATTTTTATTTATTGGCATATCAGTACTTGTGTTTATTTAAAAGAAAACTAAAAAATAATTTTAACTTAGGCCGAAAACATAACATGGTTATGTTTAATATATAACCATTAATTTGAATTTGAATAACCATTAACTTGAATTCTAAAAACATTGTATAAAGAGGTAATTATAAATTATCGTATCACTTACTGTTTATAATTTAGGTTGCCAGACATTCTTTATATGAAATAGTCAGTATTGAATAAAACTGCAAAGAAAAAATCTCGTCAAACATTCACAAAAATGATTATTTTTTGTTTTAATAGATTTGTTTTAACAGATTTCATTAGACTTCATGCAATATGAATTAGAGTAACAAATACAAAACATATTAACCTGTTGCTCTAAAACAATTTAGTTCTGACACGAACATTCGATATTACTACGAGCAAGTTTAAATTTTTTTATAAAACTTTTGAAAGTTTTTGTTTAAAAATGTCTAAAATAAAATAAGCTTTCTTTATCGTAACAGAACAATATAAACGAATTTTTGTAATTAAATTATATGGGAGGTACCACGCGCCCTGCTTCTTGTCCGCCCTCTTTTTGTTCTAAATAATCATATTGACACTAAAGTGTCTCCCGCAATATTTCAGGATTTTTTTAATAAGGGGGGGATTGGAATATGCCAAGCCCATAGCCATTTCGCCATAATGTAGCTTTTGCAGTTTCTGAAATATGCGACTTTTAATACTTATTTTGTATGTGGGCATGGCACTTCGCCCACATGCAATTTCAAAGTAAAAAGTAGCCTATAACTTCTTCAAGACATACAGGAATACACTGTGGAAATTTCAAGACAATCGGTTTAGCCGATTGGAAGTCTATAAACTTCAAATATACAAACACACATTAACTTTTATATATATAGATATACTAGCTAATACCCGGTGGGCTTCGCTACCGCAATAGAATTAAAAACATAATAGTTAAAATATTTATTGATTTAGTTATTAAATCATGCAGTTTTCTTAATTTCATTTGATGACAATATATTTCATTTAAATTCTAAAATAATACATTAATGAGAAAATTTCTAAAATTTAATATATACTTTTATTCTCAAAAAATAATTCTTATTCTAATGTCTTAGGATACACAATATTTTTTATTTTTCCCTCTGGTGCATATACATATAAATCTAAGGGATTTGTGAAAAATATGGACAGCTTTACAAATGCTAGGTTAATAGAAAATTGCAGGCGCTTAAAATGGAATGGCATCTCCGATGTGGTTATAGGAATACGTGGTAGCAATAGATCAGTTTCCTTAAACTTTCCTGTTATAATGGTCGCCTCAATAAGATTGTTCATTATTTTTTACTGTTATAGATTTGTGATTTGCTACCCTAAAAGCAATATAAATAAAAAACTCACTTCACGATTTTGAAAATTCTAACTACAATAGTTTTCCAGATTAACAATATGTTACATATGAGAGATGCCAAAGCAAGTTCGTCAATTTCTATCTATCTAAAATTTCAATTATCTAACAGTTTTCTAGATATACGAAATTTTGTATTTAACTCATATATGAGGCGCCAAGCCCTCCATTGAAAATCCGTTACTTTGTAAATGTTTACATGAATGTCAAAGTTATTCATGTAGAATTTGAAGATTATAGCTGTATTAGCTTCTTAGATATAAAAATTTTTCTATTTCATTCATGTGGGGGCTTCAAGCTCCCCAGATAAATCCGCCTTTTTCCTCCAAAATGTTCAGATGAATATTAAATTAATTTGTGCAAAATTTGAAGAATCTAGTTCTATTAAATCTATTGGATTTGATTCATATGGGAGGTGACAAGTCTGCCATTGGAAGTGCGCCCGTTATACTCTAAATGTTCAGATGAATTTCAAAGTTCTTCAAGTAGAATTTAAAGATTTTAGCTCTAATAGTTTCTCAGATATACGAATTTTTCTATTTTATTCATATGGGGCTTCAAGCCCCTCAGGTAAAAGACTCTACGAAAAAAACCTATTTTTATAGATTACTCTTAACTTATTACGTTGTAAACCGATGTTGCTTATTTCTAGTACCAAAATTCTTAGGACTATATTTTCGGTGAATTGGGCTGAATTCCTTTGCTTAGTTTTCGACTTATTATTTCATTAGGATCAATAATATACTTTGTTGGGACAAACTTATATATATACCCTCTATCACCACTAGTGGTGGTGGAGAGTATAATAATGGAAAAAATTAAATGCGTTTGTAGGAATACAAAGTGTATACTATAGTGACCGCAAAAAGTCAATATTGGAATCTTGTTCGCCTTAATCCCAAAAAACATAAAAAATCTAATTTTTGCCCAAAAAGCTACCATATGAAGCTATAACTCTGGAACGGTAAATATTAGAAACACGCTTGGTACCTCAAAACAAAGCTAATATTGTACTTTAAAGTTTATGTAACATACATATAGGCTTGCCAGACGTACTGTTTTCAGCAGTACGCGTACTTTTATTTCGTAATTGTACTTTTAACTGCATAACACCT
>NC_060949.1:122389-132389 GCF_022045245.1 Lucilia cuprina
TTGTACTTTAAAGTTTATGTAACATACATATAGGCTTGCCAGACGTACTGTTTTCAGCAGTACGCGTACTTTTATTTCGTAATTGTACTTTTAACTGCATAACACCTAGAGAAGTACGCAAATGTACTTCTTTTTATTATTTGTACTTCTTTTTATACTTTTTTTGTATTTTATCATAATTTTAAAATAGTGTAAACAAATATTCTATAGAATCGCTATTTAAGGACCTAATAAATAATTCTCATCCATTTGAAAGTGGATTTATTGAACTTTGTCATGTGCAAAGTTATTAAAATTTGATTTAGATATCTCTGTACTAAAAGTTTTTAATAAATTTTCGACATAAAAAAGTCTGCAAATCTAAAGAATATGTTTGAATGTTAAAATGTCTGTAAAGTTCCGTCATATACCATTTCAATGGTATTATCTAGCCCCCAGTGGAAGGATTAAAAAAACGAAATTTGCAACGAGAGAGTAAGAGAAAGATAAAAATGACAGTTCGTTGATAGAATTTTTTATTTTACTGGATATTTTTTCTCCAGTAAAAGATATAAAACGTATTCACAACATCCCGGCAAAGAAAGGATTTCCAAAGAAGAAGAAGTAGAATTTACTCTATGGAAGTAATGAAAATGATTATTTTAACACAGCCTTGTCATAGAGGGGATGTCCTTTTTTATTAAAAAAAATATGTGTATATAAAATAATAACACACGAATATTATAAAATAATTTGTAATTGGATTAATTTTAATTTTTTTGTCATAAATTAGTTTTCAAATGAGTTTGTTGTACAAAATATTACCAAATAATGTCAATCTGTCATTTTTAGAACAATTTAATTAAAATATTTTAAAAATAAACATTTGTACTTTTTTTACTCAGTTGTACTGCTTTTTTAACTACGATGTACGTTTTTTGTCGATTTCAAATCTGGCAAGCCTACCAAACAGAGTTATAACAGATTTTGTCTCCAGGTTTTGATATTATGTGATATAAATATTTTACATATTTTTGTTAAAGAATCATAATGCACATACATTTAGTATATCAAAAAGATGAAAAATTTGATAAAAAATGTGAATGTTATTAAAAATTCCCCACGTGTCTCAGATCATTTGATCAGGAAATGTGGAAAAAATTTAACTTATTTTGGAAAATATTCTAATAAATCTATTTTATTACATAAAATAAAACCATATTTATTCCAATATAAGTTTTTGTCCTTAAAAGATATCTTGAACCTGTTCTTTGCTATGATAAAAAAATATTTTTTTACACGGCAGTTTCAAAACTCCATTTTCAGTTTTTATTCCCTCAATCACCATCTGCGGTGATAGAGGGTATATATAAGTTTGTCATTCCGTGTGTAACACCAATAAATATTCATCTGAGACCAAACAAAGTATATATATTCTGGGTCCTTATCAAATTCCGAGTCGATTTAGCTACCTGCCTAAAACACGCTCACGTTTAAACTAAACAAATTCACCGAATATATTCACTATTATCCTAAGCAGTTTGGTATTGAAAATGAGCAAAAGCTGTTCACATCGGGAAAAGTTATGAAAAAAAATTAAAATTAATCCAATTACAAATTATTTTATAATATTCGTGTGTTATTATTTTATATACACATATTTTTTTTAATAAAAAAGGACATCCCCTCTATGACAAGGCTGTGTTAAAATAATCTTTTTCATTACTTCCATATAGTAAATTTTCTTTGCCGGGATGTTGTGAATACGTTTTATATCTTTTACTGGAGAAAAAATATCCAGTAAAATAAAAAATTCTATCAACGAACTGTCATTTTTATCTTTCTCTTACTCTCTCGTTGCAAATTTCGTTTTTTTTAATCCTTCCACTGGGGGCTAGATAATACCATTGAAATGGTATATGACGGAACTTTACAGACATTTTAACATTCAAACATATTCTTTAGATTTGCAGACTTTTTTATGTCGAAAATTTATTAAAAACTTTTAGTACAGAGATTTCTAAATCAAATTTTAATAACTTTGCACATGACAAAGTTTAATAAATCCACTTTCAAATGGATGAGAATTATTTATTAGGTCCTTAAATAGCGATTCTATAGAATATTTGTTTACACTATGGTAAAATTATGATAAAATACAAAAAAAGTATAAAAAGAAGTACAAATACTAAAAAGAAGTACATTTGCGTACTTCTTTAGGTGTTATGCAGTTAAAAGTACAATTACGAAATAAAAGTACGCGTACTGCTGAAAACAGTACGTCTGGCAAGCCTATATGTATGTTACATAAACTTTAAAGTACAATTTATACAGAATTTTGAATGTTTATCTTTACATACATAATTAGATATAGCTCCCATACAAAGTCCTTTTACGAAAATCTCTTAAACGCACATTGCTCATTACCAAATAAAGCTTTTGATAAAAGATTTGGCACAAATATTAGTTTTCTATACATAAATTATATTGCAAGATTTTTTCACGATCGGTTTATAATACAGCTGCGGTAGGTCCTATACAAGGTTCCCCTCAGAAAATCACTTAAAGGCACATTACTTATTACTAAGTTGCAGAAATATAGCTTTTATGTTCAGAATTTTAGGTTAAAGAACTATAATTGGTCATATCTCCAAAACGTGTTAACCGTATTTAACTAGGTACTTTATCAATTAGTGTAGAACAAAATTATATATGTATATGTATTTTGAAAATTCTTAAATCTTTCACACACATGCATACTTGCAAATTACTGAATATCGCTAATTGCTATAAAATATAAAGAAAATGGCGTTTGTAATGTTCAATAAATCTTCGGATTTTTCTACTAAAGACACGAGAAAACTTATTTCTACAAATATTTGAGCAATTAGAAAAGTATTAATATAAAAGTAGCTGGTGAAGGGTCCCCATTTAAAATACAAAAATTCGTATATCCCAGAAACTATTAAAGCTAGAATCTTTACTTGAAAAATTTTAACATTCATCTAAATTTTTTGGAAACTGTTACATTATTCATATATTTAATAGATAGAAATTGGCGAACTTTCAGTAATTTGCTTGGCATCTCTAATATGTAACATATTGTAAATCTGAAAAACTTAAGTAGTTAGAATCATAAATTAATAAATAGATACGAAAGTGAGCATAAGAAATATTACTCTCTCACATGTACAAGTTCTGTGTAAATTTAATACACTTGTATGAGTCTTATTATTTTTGTTTACATAAAATAACAAAAATATGAAAGTACAAAATGTATCCGAATACATCATACCCTACCACATTGGGAGTAAGTAGCAATAAGTTATTTAGTAATTTTTAATGTAGAAGTTATATTTAAGAGATTGATGTTTGCTTAATTAATGAATGTACTACTCATTATAACAATATATAGTCAAAATTTCGTATATATAAAATTTGTTGAGTCGAATTTTATAAATACTCTATTCTTGTATAGCATGTACCGCTTACAAAAAAGTTCAATAGGCTAATTTATGGACGGATTACATCATTACATCGACGCAGGTGTTACAAACTTAAAGACATAAGCAAAATGCCGTTCCCATTAGTGTGGTGTAGGGTGTATTTTGACTGCATTTGGGCTGCTTTCAAATTAACAATAATCGTTCATATCAATCGTTAATTTTAGCATTAGCACAATTCCTTGGGCAAAATAGCCCCTGCTGCTGCAATAAACACTGCTAAAAGTTATGTTTTTCCTATAAAATTATTGAAAACATTTTCAGAAAAAAAAACAAATTTTTCAATCGTTTTTATTTTTTTAATATAATTTTCAAGTGTCAATATTGACTCAACACAGCAAACACAAAGAGTTTATTTAAAATTAAGGATGATTTTTAATGAAGATCTTTCTTACATTCGTCAACTGATATTGAATAAAAATGGCTAATTCAAAACATTATTTCATAAAGTATCGAAATATAATATCAAACAAAAATATAAAAACTTTTTAAACGAAAGTGTTTGTGTTTGTTGGGTTGCATATTTTTCAACTAATACATTCTCACGAGTTAGGTTTTTGACAGCAGACTTAGGTTCTGTCATACTCAGTTTCAGTTCTATGTATACCTTTTCTATGGTTAGAATCTTCAAAATCGTTGAGGTTTTTATTTATACTGCTTTTAGGATAGCAAAGCACAACAGGTAATGCTAGTGTTATTATAAATAAACATTGTGATAAATTATTATATATCTGCTAGTATAACATAACAACTTTAGCCATACACACATTACACAGATTATTTTTTGGGTTTGTTGTTTTACGTAACAACAAAATGAGTTGAAATAATTCTCGTCCACCATTCATTTTCTGAAGTGTCATAAACTTACATAAAACTGAGTTTTGCCGTTTTTTGTTGACACACAAAAACATTTAATATAATTATGAACTCAAAATCCTTATTCGAAGGGTACGGTTGTATGGAGGCTATGCCATTTTCAATAGCGTTCGTCCTAGGGTCAAGAGAAGAGTACGTGCTGTATTTCATAAATTTATCTTGAAAATTTCGATCTGTTTGCGAACGCTACATGGACATACTCAGGCGGACATAATTAAATAATCTCAGAAAGTGATTCTAAGCCGATTGGTATACTAGTGTGTGGAGCACCAATAATTTTGAGTGTTACAAACATCAGCACAAACGCAGTGTTGTTGTGTTGTTGCACCTGAAAAAGGTTACCACAACCAAGTGTTTTTCTATGCGTGTAGCTATCAAAAATACCTCAGCATGCTAATTTTTTCGACAAATTGTACTGAGGTAGTGCTCGTCAAACATATACTACAACATTTTGCACTTGTATAAGTGTAAAAGCGAAAAACAACCCTGCCAGCAAGTCAACTAACTTTAAATGTATAATCAAAGAGCAAAATAAAATGGTTAAAGTTAAAACATATTATTATGAGTACAATAAGATCTAATATTTTGGTTACATATTGTCCGAACATATTTCATCATTATATTGATCTAATATAGTTTCAAGTAAACATATTATGTAAGTATTCCTGTATGTCTGGAATAGGTAATAGGCTACTTTTTATTTTGAATTTTCAAGTGGGCGAGGAGCCACGCCCACATTAAGAAAATAAAAAAATTCGTATATTTGAGATAATATAACAGTTAGAGTACTCAAATTTTGTATAAACGTGATAAAAAGTGGGCGGACTAGCGTTAGGGGGCGTGGCACCTCCCATATAAATTAAATACAAAAATTCGTTTATCTTGGAAACCATTATAGTTAGAATCTTAAATTTTTGCACGGATAACTTTAACACTCATGTGAACATTTTTAAGAAAAAAGAGCAAACTTTCATATAAGTTGGCTTGAAGCGCCCATATAAAAAAATAGAAAAATTCGCATATCTGAGAAACTGTTAGAGATAGAACCATTAAATTTCACTTGAAGAATTTTGACATTCATCTGAACATTCAGAGTATAACGAGCGAACTTTTAATGGGGACTATGAATAAAATACAAAATATTGTTTATCTAGGAAAATATGGAACTAGATTTATCAAATTTTGCTTATATTACTTTTAAGGATAAAGGGCGGATTTCCGTTGTGAAAGTTTGGTCCAAACGGCTAAAAAAGGGAGAAATTATGAAAAACGGCAAAAGTACAGTTTTTGACTGTTCTAAAGCAAAATACTTTCCATCTAGAGTCGGAAATATGTATTGGGAAATATTCATTGCGAACGTTGGACCTTGTGAAATAGACATGTGAACAGTTCAAACTTAACGGGTGTAATTTAGGTACTTTTTCGGAATTATGGAAATACTTCAGAAGTATTTTGCTGTAATCAGTCAAAAGATATGTTTTAGAAAAAGTAAATTAAAATGGGTAAAAGTTGAGTTTCGTGTTTTTCATAAGGTCCTAAATGGCTGGGCCAACTTTAAGAAATTTTCAACAGAACTGCATTTTTACTTAGAAGTTTCAATTCGTTATATCATTATTCCAAAAAAAAGGGACGAAATAAGGAACGAGATAAAATTATTATTTTTTTTAATTAAGAAACTTACCCCTTATTCACTAAAAATTAACAGATAAAAAGGAACGAATTTTGTTGTGTAATCTTAAAATGATATGAAGTTTTTAATATCAATTTTTTTTTGACAAGCTAAACTGCAAAGGAAATATTTGTATTTTTGCTACATTTTATGATCCAATTACATCTTATTATGACAATATTAATATGAATATTATTTATTCTAAGGCCCCTTTCACACGAGCACACAAGTAATATGATCTGTCAAAATTTTATGTAGAAACACGATATGTAATGAAACCTTACTACATCGAGTAAAATACTGATGGAAAATTTGACATTCGTATGACTCTCTTCGTCGTATTAAATCAGGGATGTATTTTTATGTAAACTCAAAAAAGTGAAAATGCTGGAAACTCACTTTGTTATTGTTTTATACCAATCTTAGAAACACAAAAAGTATAAATCGTACGACTTTTATTATCTTTTTCGTAATACAGAAGGAATTTTATCTTACGTGCGTAAAATGTGATCGTGTGAAGGCTCTTTGAGGAAAAATATTTTGGTTTTAGCTGTCTTAATTTTTAGTGAAGTACCATTTCAAATGCTTTGAACAGTTTAAATCATGCTTTAAAGGAGAAAATGATTAAAAATTCGAAATCCTAAGTATTAATATTTTTTTTGCTTTGTTGCTAATTTTAAAGGTAATTTTTATGAAAGTTGTTCTGAATTATATTTCAGGAGTAAAAAGTAAAGACAATATTAATTGATCTATAGATTTAATATTATATATCATTTAAAATCCCGGGCAACGCCGGGCACAAAAAGCTAGTATATATTATATTTTTTTGTAAGTTTGGTTTTGTCAGATCTTATAACTTTGTCAGTAAAATGTTCAGAAAATATCTAGCAATCGTCTAAACTTACAATTTTTCTTTTGCAAAACTAAATTTGTAAAGCGCACTTTACACGATCACACTTTACGTACGTAAAGACTAATGAAAAAGTAAAATAAAATGCTATCCGTATTACAAAAAAGAGAATAAAAGTCGTATGATTTATATTTTTGTGTTTACACGATTTGTACAAAACATTGTTGCCCAAAATCTCGATTCTCTATCACGCGAGATAGGGCATGAATATTCTGCTGACGTTGCGTTGAATCACCTACACTATAAGCATACTTGTGTTATATCTCAACTTGCAAACAAAATCAACTCAGTTGCTGATCAGCATTTGGCGAAGTAAGATCTGTACGCAACTTTTATAAAATCCACACAGAAATACCACAACAAAATTTTGAGAAAGCCGAACTTATGTAGATGAATGAGAGAACACAGCTGATTGTCTTTTATATATGAATTTTAATGTGCGCTGGCTGTAAAAATTCATAATATAAATTTGACATTTAGAATATACTTTTTAGTTTGCAGTCATTTTATTAGTACAGTTTTATTTTGGGTTACATTTTTTCTCTTTACCAATACAAATGAATGTGTAACAGTATGTGTATGGGCAACACTGGTATAAAACAATATCAAAGTAAGATGGAAGTCAGTGGTGATAGAGGGTATATATAAGTTTGTCATTTGTTAAACCAATAAATATTCATCTGAGACCCAACAAAGTATATATATTCTGGGTCCTTATCAAATTCTGAGTCGATTTAGCTATGTCCGTCTGTCTGTCTGCCTAAAACACGCTCACGTTTAAACTAAGCAAAGGAAGTCAGCCAAATTCACCGAATATATTCACTATTATCCTAAGCAGTTTGGTATTGAAAATGAGCAAAATCGGTTCACATCGGGAAAACAACCTCGAAAAAATAAGCATTTTTTACACATTCGGATGTAATTTTCTCGAAAACTATTCATGAGCTGAATTCCTGCCCAAAATTACTAGAATCGGTCTAGAATTTCATATACTTCCCATACAAAAGTACATATTCCCGGAAAATGATTTTTTTGTTAATAACTTCCTTCATAATGTCAATATATTCACAAAATTTTACAAACTAAAATCTCATGCCAAATGAATTCATTCAAAGAAAAAATTTTGTGGATCGGCTCCCATACAAGGTTCCATCCCGAAAATCACTTAAACGCGTATAACTCATTACTTAATTAAGATATCCATATAAAATTTGGTATAAGTGTTGCTCATATGTATATAAATATTACACTGAAAGGTTTTTTTTCGGTTCATAACTGGTCATTGCTCCCATACAAGGTCCCTTCCAGAAAAACACTTAAATGCACATTACTCATTACCAAATAGTGATAACCATTAAATATTTGGCATAAATACTATTTTTGTACACATAAATATTATTTCAAAATGTTTTCACGATCGGACCATACTTGGTCACAGGTCCCATATAAAGTTCTCTCCCGGAAATCACTTAAACGTACATAATTCATTAACAAATTCTGATATCCATACATTTAGCAAATATATTGCTCTTATATACAAAAAGGACACTATAACATTGTTTTACGATCGGTCGATATTTGGTCATAGCTCTCATACTAGGTCGCCTCCAAATAATAACATGTGTTTATACAGAATTTTGAATGTTTATCTTTACATACATAATTAGATATAGCTCCCATACAAAGTCCTTTTACGAAAATCTCTTAAACGCACATTGCTCATTACCAAATAAAGCTTTTGATAAAAGATTTGGCACAAATATTAGTTTTCTATACATAAATTATATTGCAAGATTTTTTCACGATCGGTTTATAATACAGCTGCGGTAGGTCCTATACAAGGTTCCCCTCAGAAAATCACTTAAAGGCACATTACTTATTACTAAGTTGCAGAAATATAGCTTTTATGTTCAGAATTTTAGGTTAAAGAACTATAATTGGTCATATCTCCAAAACGTGTTAACCGTATTTAACTAGGTACTTTATCAATTAGTGTAGAACAAAATTATATATGTATATGTATTTTGAAAATTCTTAAATCTTTCACACACATGCATACTTGCAAATTACTGAATATCGCTAATTGCTATAAAAATATAAAGAAAATGGCGTTTGTAATGTTCAATAAATCTTCGGATTTTTCTACTAAAGACACGAGAAAACTTATTTCTACAAATATTTGAGCAATTAGAAAAGTATTAATATAAAAGTAGCTGGTGAAGGGTATTTAAGATTCGGCTGAGCCGAATATAGAACTCTAACTTGTTGTTTTTTTGAATCATTTAAAAAAATTAAGAGAGCCATACGACTATCAAATTTTCCATCCGTACTCTTCTACACAAAACTTTGACAGATCATATTACTTGTGAGATCGTGTAAAACTAGCTTAAGTCGGCAGTGTTATTAGACATTTTACTGCCAACGTTGTAAGATCTAACAACCGTGTATACATAGCATAAGAAATTTTTATTAGCAAATTTTCGTTGCGAAAGTTTGGTCAAAACGGGTAACAACAAGTAAGAGTGCTGTACCGAATCCTATTAACCCTTCACCAAAGTGTATTTTAAACAAACATATTAGTTTTATAAATTTGAATTTATAATTAAAATTTATTATTATTATTACACTAAAAGCAAAACAAAATGAACAACAACGCTAAACGAAATAAAAAACAAAATACACAAGGAACTAAACATAGATAACGAAAAACATAGAAAACAAAATAAAAAATAATTCACAAAAAGAAAACAAAATACATAACTCAATGAAGCCAACAGCATTCAAGGCTGTGGGTAATTCAAACTTAATGGGTAATTATGTGTAGTTTAGGTACATTTTCGGAAATATGCAAATACTTGAGAAGTATTTTGCTGTAATCAGTCAAAATATATATTTTCTAAAAAATTAAAGGGGGAGTTCGTGTTTTTCATAAGGTCCACACCTAAATGGATGGGCCGACTTTAAGAAATTTTAAACAGAAATGTATTTTTACTTAGAAGTTTCAATTGGTTATATCATTATTCCAAAAAATCAAAAAGGGACGAAATACGGAACTTGGTAAAA
>NC_060949.1:136413-146741 GCF_022045245.1 Lucilia cuprina
ATAAAACTCACATACAGAAAATGTGTGCACGAAAACCGGTTTAATGGCGGTGGTAAAAAATAAATTTAGTAAGAAGGATGTACGTACATATGTATGTGAAAGATGGATATGTGCGCGGAGAAAAAGGTTTTATGGCGACAAACAAATGTTTTAAAAAATAAAAATGTTTATTTGCAAAACAAAAACTTGCATATATTTCCAAGTATTTTATTTGGGTTAAACACTAATTTATAAATATTTAATAAAGATATTAATGGGTTATTGTAGGAATTTTGTATGGAAACGGGGATAATTGTATGAGTACGGGGATAATTAAATAGTTGTCGAAGTATTGCTATTATTATTATTATTCAAATACTCTAAAATATTTTATTAAATTACATATTTATTTTAAATATGACCATGCAATTATGATGTTACATTAGAAAAAATACTAATATTAAAATGCCCTTTTAACAAATAAATAATTAAATCCAAAAAATGTAAAAAAACCCAATTTAAATAACTGGAATTCCAAAATTTTTTTCCAAAATTTCCAAAAAAAATTCCAAAAAAATAAATTCCATCAACAAATGTTTTTTAATACAAAACCTAATGACACATCGTATGTCCTATTTCTTACTTCAATTACAATAACGATTGATATTTCTATTTGCACACGTGCACAAAGATCGTAAAAAGCCATAAAATAATAATGAAATTTATGGAAATTTATCACATTTTAAAAATTTACGAACATCTACAGGCAAACAAAACTCTTTAAAGTTTACACACGCATATACATAAATGCACATGTATGCTTACACAATTCTACATAAAAAAGTTAATTTTCATTTTCTTAAGATTTGCAATATTATAGAACTCATGAAATACTCTTTTGTACTCGTTTCGTTTTTCCGCTATTTAAATTTAAATATCACTCGTGAGATTTATTTTTAAAAGTCACTAGAAAAAAGATATATTCACAAAAAAGTAAACAATTTATTTCGCTCGAATTAATATCACTCGAGACAGAAATCAATTTGAATGCTCTTCCTACTCTGGTTTAACGGTCCATATTTGACCCTACCCCATATAAAGTCCCCTTCAGAAAATTATTTAAACGATCATTGCTTGCTTAAAAATATGAGTTATGAAAGAAACTTTTATACGAAAGTTTATCTTACCAAAATTCATACCAAATTTCATGCGGAATGTGTCAGCACCCTTCACAAAATTACATTTACGCTAATTACTGGCATACATATTTAGAGAACAGCGATGATATTCAATGTAAACATGTTTTATATCCACGATCGGCAACTCTTATACACAGATGTTTAATTCACAATCAAGTTGTATATTTGTTCAATTCACAATCGATGTTGTAGCGTTGTATGTCAGCAGCTGCTACAATAGTCATAACAATGTTGTTGGTATTTTCTATGCAAAAGTTCTATACAACTCTTACGACAATTTTTCATATGTTTTTCGAATGTCGTAAGAAAATTCAGCATATAAATAAAAAAATCAATCGATTTTGGCATAAAAAACGATAAAGTGGTAACACAGAAATTACAAACTAAAAGCTGTTTACCAAAACAAAAATTTTATTAATTAAATTTTATTTCAATTTCCAAAAATTTGATAACAGTTATTTTAGGTCCTTGGTTGTTTTATTTAAAACACTTTAATTTTTATTTCAAGTTAGAGTGCGATATTCGGCTTTTTTATTAATTGATCAAATATTTGTAGAAATAAATTTTCTAATGTCTTAAAAAAAAATCCCCAAAATTTAAATAATTAAACATTTAACAAACGCCATTTTCTTTTATATTTTTATTGCGCTTGAGATATGCGATAATTAATAATTTAATTAATTAATAATTTGCATGAATGCATGAGTGTCGAAGTTTTAAGGAAACTCAAAATATGTATAACATTGTTCTACACAAATTGATAATTCAACTAAAAGATTTTCGAGGCAGGATCTAGTATGAGAGATTTGACCAATTATAGACCTATTGTAAAAGATTATTTATGTAACATTTCAGTACAAAGAAGACTTCACTTTCGTGAGAAGGGTATATATAAGTTTGTCATTCCGTTTGTAATTTCTATAATATAATTTTCCGACCCTATAAAGTATATATATTCTGGATCCTTATAGATAACGGAGTCGATTAAGCCATGTCTGTCTGTTGAAATCAGTTTTTAGAGGTCCCCAGATATCGGCGAGATTCGAATCTTCAATAATTCTGTTAGACATGCTTCGAGAAGATCGCTATTTAAATCAGCAAAATCGGTCTATAAATAACGGAGATATGAGCAAAAATCCTAGACAACCTCTGAAAATTTCATCAGAAAATGTCATATTTTTTTCATGCTTTGTTAAATTAGCAACAACAACACTGTATATTAGAAATCGATGTACACGTGTGTGTAGATGTATGTGGTTTTATTCAGCTGTGTATTTTTGTAATTTGGATGTGTTGGCGTCATTGAGTTGTGTTTTTTGTTTTGTGAATTATCTTCGTATATTTGGATGTAGGTTGGTTTTATTGCGTTGTTTATTTTGTTTTTGTTTTCTGTGTTTTTCGTTATGTATGTTTAGATCCGTGGGTGGCCAGAAAGAGAACCCTACAAACATTTTCTATTGCGGAAGTTACCCGTGTGAAACTTCCAAACGTGCTAAAAGCTCGCCAGCGATGTTGCGGAAGTATAAGAATTCTTGTCACCAGTCGGGAAGAACTGATGCCGAGCTGGGGAACGTCTAAGAGTAATGTGGAAGATACTTCTGGAAGACCCGCAGAAGAAACTTCTAGATGACTCTTTGAAGTAAGGTATTGCCAAAGACTCTTCTAAATGTGACTAGAAAGTCACTTCTTGAAGTGACTACATAGTATCATCAAGAAGTGTTCCTATCTTATCTTCTGGAAGATGAGTTTTCTTTTCTTCTAGAAGAAAAGTATTCTTTTCTTCTAGAAAAAGAATATTCTCTTCATCTAGAATATGAGTATTCTCTTCTTCTAGAAAATGTGTTTTCTCTTTTCTATTTGTATACTCACCAAGATAAAATCTATAAAAATAAATCTAAATAAAATGAAATTTTATAGTTTTTATTAAAATAATTGAAATTAAAATAGTAGAAAAAATAATTGATTTAACAACTAATCTAAAAAAGTGACATTAGACCGACTCAAAAAAAATGTGCATGAGTTAACCCCCTCAAAATATTTGCCGTTATGTAATATGAAGTCTAATGTACATACATATCAAAAATTTAGAATTATTACCTTATAATAAGATAATTTGCAGGAAATCTGTATTGATATTCCAACTGTTTGCTGGTATACTTCCAAAAATTATAAAATGTTGGACTCTAAAATATTTTTGTAGTTCTTCATAAATTTTATGATCAATCCATCAAATTGTAAGAGTTATATTTTGGAACGCATTAATCCATCAATCGTCTATAAAGATCTGAAATTACTAAGTCATGGATTAACGACCCTAAACGGGATATTGCTTTTGACACTAACTGCCGCTCCACACTAGGAAACTTTTTTTGGGAAACTTTTGATTTTGCGTGAGAGAGAAAGAGAATATCATTACTCTCTCTCGCGGTACGGAGTTTCTCGTACTCGGAAACTTGTTTTGTTTTGTTATTCTTCTTATTCATACAACAAAAATCAATCCAATTAATACGTACCCTACAAACATTTTCTATTGCGGAAGTTACCCGTGTGAAACTTCCAAACGTGCTAAGAGCTCGCCAGAGATGTTGTGGAAGTATAAGAATTCTTGTCCCCAGTCGGGAAGAACTGATGCCGAGCTGGGGAACGTCTAAGAGTAACTTGGAAGATACTTCTGGAAGACCCGCAGAAGAAACTTCTAGATGGAAGTAAGGTATTACCAAAGACTCTTCTAGAAATGACTAGGAGGTCACTTCTTGAAGTGACTACCTAGTATAAATCTGGAAGTGTTCCTATCTTATCTTCTAAAAGATGAGTTTTTCTCTTCTTCTAGAAGAAGAGTATTCTCTTCTTCTTGAAGATGAGTATTCTCTTCTTCTAGAAGATGAGTATTCTCGTCTTCTAGAAGATGAGTTTTCTCTTCTTCTACATGTATACTCACCAAAATAAAATCTATAAAAATAAATCTAAAATAAAATGAAATTTTATAGTTTTTATTGAATTAATTGAAATTAAAATAGTAGAAAATATAATTCATTTAACAATCTATTCTAAAAAACAATCTAATCTAAAAAAGTAATATATGTACATTAGACCGACTCACAAAAAATGGTGCTTGAGTTACCCCCCTCATAATATTCGCTGTTATGTATATATATGATGTTACCCAAAATATTTTCGGTTAATTATTGTCCATTCGTTAGTTGGACAGTTTTAAAGAAAATATCGTATGGGAACACGATTCTTCAAGTTAAATTCAATATTTTATCCACCTTCAAAAAATCTTTGTTATGTTTTATAATGGTTCCCAAAATATTTCTAGTCCATCGATGCACAGTGGGGCAGAATGGAAATTTTTGGAAATAAATCTGGCATTTCTAAACGGCTGTTCCGATCGGGATATAATTTGGCGTGAGCGTAGCCAAGGAGTATTCGAGTTTAAGTTTTGAAGATGAACCCCGCAGATGCCCCAGGGACGGAGCTGTGGCGGCTCAAAGTAGGGTACCTACGACATGTAAAATTTTTAAACTCGGGCCATTTTTATTTTCTGAAAGCGCTCGACGAGATCTTGAAAAAATATGCTTGGACATACTACTTATCTTTTATAATATCCGAGTTATAGGTATTTAAAAATTTAGTGATACAAAATTTACCATACCTTGGTCCGCCTTTTTTTGAATACCGGGCGTAATTTTGGACCAAATGGACTTAATTTTTTCTTGTTAGTTAGACAACAAATTTTTCAATAATATAGATTTTTTAGATTTTTGCCGTTTTTTTGCCCAAAATGTGTCTTAACTCTTTTATTAATAAAATAAAATTTTCTTTAAGAATATATAACAATTTTATAGTTTTCTAAAAGGTATCTTTACGCAGAACGCTTTGGCGTAAAAAACTTGTCCTATTTTTTGAAAATGTTGCCACTGCGTCCTTCCGAATATGACCTATTTTTTATCAAAACTTCAACTTTGGGCGACATGTTCTAAAATCCCAAAGCTGGGATCAGAAAACTGAAAGCAGTTTTGGAAACCTCAATATGTTTTCTATTTACTCCAAAAGTATTTTCCCAGCCCTAAAAGAAATGTGGACCCTATGGGCAAAAAAGTAAAAAATCCCTTTTTTGGGATTTTCATTCCTATTTTTGGAATTGCGGGATGCCCTTTGACCTTTTCAATATTTTTTTACATTTTCTTATTTGAAATGACAAATTTAACAAGCGTTGAAGATTCATTTTTACAAGATAAAGATTTCATTGAGTTTTGTTCATAAATAAAGATTTTGTCATATATTATATATTTGTTAAATTTCTAAAACTATGATTTATATCAAAATTTTAATAGGGTCGCAGATAGCTACAACAATTTAGTCCATATTTATCCCTTAATATCTTTTTTCAGTTAGATATGAAAATTCTCGACCCTTTACATTTCAAGCCAATATCTCAATTACATTCAAAAATATGTTCATTTAAACCTGAGTCCTTTAATTTCACCTTTTTCATATTTTAGTATTAAATATGACAGAACATGTTTAAATCTTATATTTACCTATTTTCTATTTGTTTGCTTATCCTTATAATTGAAAGGTCCTATTATGCTTAAATTTTCAGATATTTATAACTATTTTTTACCTAAATTTTTTTGACAGATCATTTCGTTCTGTTTCGTTTATGATCATGTAGGTAAAAATATACAGGTAATGATAATTTCGATTCATTCACTAAAAAGAAATATCAATGACTGAATTACAGGTTATAGTAATATAGTCCTAAATGTTAATAGGTAGACAGTTCGTAATTTTTTACTTTGGAATACCTGTATCGGAAATGACAAGAATTGGTATACTTCTCAGATTTTAAGTACCATATTTAATAAATCTACAATGAAGATTACATTAAAGTACGAAGAGTTGTGTTCCGTTTTATGGAGTGTATCTTCAAAAGGGCCAGAAAGAATTGAAGACATTTCAAATTATATAAAAACTACATATAGTAGAAAAGTAGACAAAACAGGCATATCAAAAATTGAAAACTTTTTGATGTAAAAAGTAAGTCTGTGGATGGAAATCAAAAGAAATATCGATTAAAATTTTGTAGTTGGATGGAAACTACTACGGAAATCTCAACTTACAACACATCAGCAGGAGCGCCTTGCAAGTCATACGAAGGCTTATGTTCAAGGTCAAAAAAAGAGGGTCACACAAAAACTTTTTTCAATCTCAAATGAGGAAATTGCTGATACATTTAACGAAATGCTGAAAAAGGAAAACCAACCTATGGATGCCGTACATATTGCAACTATTCTTCCTAATGCAAACTATCCTACTATCACCTATTGCTGTTAATGATGTGGAAGCTTGTATTGATATATCATCTTTGCTCGAAAACACAGCATCAAGAATTGTGTCAGACTTTTCAGAAGACCAACTAAGGAAAATTCATAACTGTGATGTTGTCTTAATGTGTAAGTGGGGATGTGACGGTTTATCAGCACTTCCAGAATACAAACAAACTTGTGGAAGTCGGACATTAGCAGACTACAAAAGTGTATTTATGTCATCATTAGTGCCATTACGAATTCGTTCATATTCCCTTAATCCATCATCGTCAAGCATCGGAAATTCATTTGAAGATATATGGATCAATACAGCTCCGGGTTCAAAAAAATTTTGTAGACCCATTGGATTTGAATATATAAAGGAGTCAAAGAAAACAACAAAAGATTTAGTGGAATATTTAAAAGATGAAATAAATGCATGGGCTGGGAAAATACTTTTGGAGTAAATATAAAACATATTGAGGTTTCCAAAACAGCTTTCAGTTTTCTGATCCCAGCTTTGGGATTTTAGAACATGTCGCCGAAAGTTGAAGTTTTGATAAAAAATAGTTCATATTCGGAAGGACGCAGTGGCAACATTTTCAAAAAATAGGACAAGTTTTTTACGACAAAGCGTTTTGCGTAAAGATAACTTTTAGAAAACTATAAAATTGTTATATGTTCTTAAAGAAAATTTTATTTTATTAATAAAAGAGTTAAGACACATTTTGGGCAAAAAAAACGGCAAAAATCTAAAATTTTTTTGAATTTTTAAATTAAAAAACGTATATTATCGGATCTGTAAATGATATTGATCTGAAATTTTTTGTATATTATTGGAAATTTTGTTGTCTAACTAACATGAAAAAATTAAGTCCATTTGGTCCAAAATTACGCCCGGTATTCAAAAAAAGGCGGACCAAGGTATGGTAAATTTTGTATCACTAAATTTTAAAATGCCTATAACTCGGATATTATAAGAGATAAGTAGTATGTCCGAGCATACTACTTATCTCTTATAATATCCGAGATCTCGTCGAGCGCTTTCACAAAATATAAAAATCTTTGTATTTGGGTGAAAAACAAAAAAATGGCACGAGTTTAAAAATTTTACATGTCGTAGGTACCCTACTTTGAGCCGCCAATTTATTTCCAAAAAATTTCCATTCTGCCCCACTGTGCATTGCCGGAGACACTTTAGTGTCATCGGAGACACTTTAGTGTCCAATATAGGCGTCATCGCCGTTTTTGGTTAGTGTGGACAAATTAAAAAATAAGTACAGTAGGACCTTGATTATCAGTAAATATAACCAAATTCTATTGTTTTTTAACAACCATGAACAATAAAACAAATCGAAAACAGGAATAACAAATCGAATAAGAGACAAACAACATTACTAGACTATTTTTACAAGTTACATAACATGAAATCCTTATCTACAGTTTACTGTTTTCTGACAAAATAATTTTTTATTATTTTGAATCATGTATATAAAATCCTTGAATTATTTCTTTTTTACATATTCATTTATTATATAATAAATATATCTATTAAAAAACTAGCCAAAGTTTACACTCAACCGAGAAAATCGATTATACAGAATGCTTCCGGTCCTGACCATCACGGAAAATCGAGGTCCCACCGTATATTAACATGACATAGGCAAGATTGAAAAAATAAACCTGTAGCCAGCAAATCTAAGTATCCGAAACAAGAACAAAATGAAAAATATTTTTTGTTGTTTTAATTCGAGAAACCTCAAAAAAAATTATATTATTATTAACATTTACATATCTATATCGAGCAATAAATAATTGGAATGGAATCTTCGATTGGGGTAGCGAAGTTCACCGGGTATTAGCTAGTATTCTATAAAATCGTTTGGAATATGAAAAAAACATTAACATCTAAATTTTTTTAGTTAAGTAATAATTTTTGTCTGTTTTAGATATAAAACTAAATAATAATTTTAAATCAGAAATTTTTTTCATTTTGAATTTTTTCTTCATTTCCTAACGTTACTTAAATCTGTTTCAAAAATATTTAAAGGTTTGGAAGTAGGCTGCAAAATTGAATTTTTAAATTTTATTGTAAACTAGCTAATACCAGATGTGCTTTGCTACCCCGATCGAATTTAAATACATAATAATCCAAAAAAATTATTTATTTAGTTACTAAATTATAACATTTTTCTTAAAGGTTTATTATAATTTCTCTTGATCAGAATATATTTCATTTAAATTCTAAAATAATACATTAGTGATCTATTGATTTCTTAGTGCTAAAATTTTAAATTTTCATTACCAAATAATGAGTTAAAATGCTAAAATAATTACTACATTGGCATTTTAACTCATTATTTTAACATGGTGATGTCATTGGAGGCTAGTACTTACAACTTAAGCTTACAAGTAGTGACTTATACAATACTATACTTAGATGTCACAAAATGAATAGTTACATGTAAGGACTATTATAATTTCTTCATCGTAATGGAATAAAATTGTAATAGTTAGTAATAACTAAATGAATTAGTTATATTAAAAAATTTGCGTTCAACATCTCTGTACTTGTGGCATTTTTTCTTTTTAAGCTAGCATTTTTAAAGTGACGATTTTTGATATCTTTAATGGCCTTTCTCATGTCATCTTCAAAAGTATGAGTATCATTAGGATTTACGGTAGCATCTAAAATATAAAAAACAAGTTTATAATTTAATTATTGCTAAAATTGAAAAAAGGAAACAAGGAAAACCCTATTGATCATACTTACGTAAAAAACATCCATAATTTTAGAGAAATTATAAAGTCTCTTTTTCGTATGGCTACCGTGAAGATCTTAATAATTATTAAATTGGGACTTAAAACCAATTTCAATTCCAGATTTACCAAGGATGCTTTTCACCGCATGAATCTAAATGAAAATATATAATTTTATTTATATTACTTCCAAATTTAATAATACGTACCATTCCACTTTTATTTTCTTCATTTATGTAATTTTTCCAATCTTGTAATGCATCATCGGTGTCCATTGGAAAACGCTCCAAATGTTTTGGATTGCTCTATAGAGACATTATTGTTGATTTGAGTGCCACAGTTTGCTCTGCCAAAATGTTTCCAACATTTATATTTTGATTAACAATAATTGACCAATTGAACATACTTTATTTCTTTGGGAATCTCCACTTGGTATATTTCATTTATTTATTTATTTAATTACACTATTTTTTCAAATTTTTTTCAATAATTTAGTTTAAAATTTTTGTCGCAAAACGTTATTTTCTCAGGATACTTTTTATAAAACTATATTTTTTATTTGAACATGTAAATATAATAAAGAAATTTATCCGTAATATTTAACGTTTTCTCATAGCCGAACAAGATAAATTAACCATATGCATATGCGCGAAATTATTAGAAAATTTTCTATATACAAAGTATAGCCAAATATAAAGTTATATAACAAGATATGCATATAACCGATTTTAGCTGAGTGAGAAAGTAATATTTAGCGCACTTTTCGGGTATGGGGGCTTGGTGAAATAATGGACCGATTTTAACAATTTTCAATAGGCTTTGTCCTTGGTTCAAAACTTTTTTTTTCTGAGTCGATCGATTTAATTTAAGGTGGGTATAGTACTAATATTTTAATGCAAAGTATGCAAAGTATGGTTTGCGAGCGTGGCTCTATGTTTGTTTAGGATGTGGAGCTGTGGCTCTTTAGTTTCATACACAGATTTTGTGACAAAAATTTTAAACTAAATTATTGAAAAAAAATTGAAAAAATAATGTAATTAAATAAATAAATGAAATATACCAAGTAAAGATTCCCAAA
>NC_060949.1:146841-164723 GCF_022045245.1 Lucilia cuprina
TTTTCATCCATAAATTGCTTAAATGTATCGGAACAATGAATTATTATAAAAAATAAATTACATATAAAACTTTTATCACTATGCTGGTATTTATAAGCCTGTTTTGAGCTTAGTATTTCAGTAAGAGGAATTTATATGGGGGTATGGTCAACAATTATATTATTAGATCAGTTATGAGCGTTGAGAGTAACTTTCTAAAGTAGACCTTATAATGTTCCGATTCTCTTCAAATTTGGTCCAGAGATTTTGTTCTTATAAAACTTGTTTGTGTCGAATTTCGTCGCTTATACAACGTCGCTTATTAAGTCACTTAAGCGATAGGGTAATTTAATAGGGATCTAATATGAGTGGTAGGATCAATCATATTTCTGTTGAATATTGTTATAATACTGCTATTATAAAGCCTGCCAAATTTGAAAAATAGATTTTTGTTATTATACAACTTGTTTATATCGAATTTCGTCGCTATACTGCTACTGTTATGTCAATTATGATCGCTAGAGTAATTTTCTGAAAGATTCCTAATATTGGGGTTGATCAATTATGGTTCGATGTGCGCAATTTTTCACAGTATAATTTCTGTTTGCATAAGAAAATTCTGCAAAAATTTTTCTCGATTGCTGCCACTATGACACTTATACTGTATTATGGCAAATGCCTTTTATCACTGTCTGTGTTATCACTGTTGCCCAACTCTAATAAATGTTTATCTTTATATAACAAATATTAAAAAAAACATATGAAAATTTAAAAAGTATTTGTAGTCAAAAATGTATATAATTAAATGAAAAGTGTTTTTGAAGTCAATTCATAAAGTATTTGTAATGTTTCAATAAATTTTGTGGCTCTTTTAAAACCCATGTAAACTGTAAATTTTGGCTCTTCCGATTCAAAAGTTTGCCGACTGGTGTAGAGTATAAAAAGGAAATTAAGTGCCATATATAAAAAAAATATTCTTGAGTTAAAAAATAATTTTTTTGATAGATATTCCACTCGTATCCCATTTTGGGAGTATAAAGCTCTTCTAAGAAATTGAAATAACTTGCTTTTTATGCAAAAAAAGGACCCATTAAAAAAAACATTTTTAAAAAAACAAAACTTTGACCCTCTCTAAGTCCGGCACTTCATTACCGATAGAGCTCAAAACTTGTGTCTGGCTACTATCACATAATACTAACTTTTGTGTCATCCTAATTGAAAGATATCGATTTTAAAAGTTGGGTGGTTACTTGATACGAAGTTCCCTCATACATCTTTATAATTACTAGGAAAGGCGGTTTTTTGTGACCCCTTTTACATTCCGAACTTAGCCAAAGGTATATCATTTTAAAGGTATTTGTTCGCAGATGGTATTTTTAATATTTATTGTATGAAATGCACTTTCTTTCGAATCCTAAGAGAATACCAAATTATAGTGAATTTTACAATTCTTATAACAGAATTTTACATATGTGAATTGTGTGCCATTTTTTATGGCTTCACTGATGACAAATTTATATGAATTTTGGCATATATTTAAATGCATTAACAAGAATACGTACAAAAGTAATCATGAATATATCCCTTCTTCTTGAACAACTTCAAATTTTTTAGCGGAGTCAATTAAGCAATGTCGTCTGCCGTTGAAATCAGTTCTAGAGGACCCCAGATATCGGCGAGATCAGAATCTTCAATAATTCTGTTAGACATGCTTTCGAGAAGCTATTTAAAATCGGTTTTATTGCGTTGTTTATTTTGTTTTTCTGTGTTTTTCGTTATGTATGTTTAGATGTCTGTTGTTTAATTGCCTTGTGTATTTTGTTTTTTATTTCGTTTAGCGTTGTTGTTCATTATACCCTACACCACTTTGGGGGGAGGGTATATTGGGTTTGCTGATGTTTGTTACGCACAACAATATTGTTCTTATACCCACATTAAAGTATACAAATCGGCTCAGAATCATTCCAATAGGCACGAAACCTATAGAAAATGGTAAAGATCGGTCCATTATTTCTCCTGGCCCCCATACCCCCTAATATGGCTTATAAACCTTATAATCAAACTACAGGTCGCAATTTTGTAGATACTTCAATAATATTTAGCACATAATCTTCTATGGTACCGTAGACAAAGTCTATAGAAAATGAATAACATTGGTCCATTATTTAACCTTAAGTATATCTGAGGCAAGGTTCAACTTAAATGCTTTATTGTGAAAATTAAATCACATTTCATTCGTATACAGGTGTAGAATATTATATGGTCGGCCTCGCCCGACTATAACTTCTTGCTTGTTTTGCTTTTGGTGTAATAATAATGTAGTCGGGAATAAATTTAAAATTTATAAAACTTATATGTTTAAAATACACTATGGTGAAAGGTATATAAGATACGGCACTTGTTACATGTTACTCTTACTTGTTTTTAATTATCTTTATAAGTGTAAGAAATCCAATAACGCCATATATAATTTTAAAATAAATTAAAATTTTTATATGTACTCATTTCACATATGCGTATATGTATATATTTATATAATCAGAATTTTTAATTTTATTTTGATTAGGGAATAGGAGCTCTCTTTATGTACTCTAGTAATAATAAATGTGTGTTTCTTTGTTTGTGAGTTTGTTTGAAGTCTATAGACGGCTTAACTGCTGGACCTTTTTTGACCCTACCCCAATATAAGGTCCCCTTCAAAAAATTATTTTAACGTTCATTACTAGCTATAGCAATGAAAATCGATACAAATAAGTTCCACGCGAGCCAAAATCTCTCTACGAAATTTTATGTAGATCGGTTCATAACTGACCCTACCCCTTTTCTGGAATTTTATGAGCAATGAAAATCGAAATAAACTTTATGTCGATTTTTTAGGAACATAATTCCTAATTTAATGAAGATTGATTTATTACTGACCCTAAAAATACGAGTAGAGGGATGAAATTTGACATAAACAAGTTCTATACAAACCAAAATCTATGTACAAAATCGTAGGAGTATAGGATATATAGCATATAAGGCCCCACTCAGAAAATTACTCATACTGTTTTTAAAAATTAACATTTTGGTATTTTAATAACAGGGAATATGAGATTCGGCATAGCCAAATGTTTAATTTAATAAATAAATTTTTACACATTGCTATCACCTACAACAGAATAGGATTACAAAATCTGCCAAAATCTTACAAAATCTGGAACAATTTCAATAGAGTTTAAAACCTTTTATATAGACCTTTTTTATAGACATATGAGGAAAGGCATTTGTATAAATTGTTTAAAAATTTTCTTTTCAAATTTCAGGTTTTCCGATTAAATCTGACAAATTCTATCTAAACCTTCAAAACTAAACATGGCATGTAACCCAACTTGAAATATCGATTTTAATGAAATTTACATGGAGGTTATTGCCTATTTTTTATATATTTTAAACACATTGAAAAAAAAGCTCTCTAAAATCTAAAAAAATCTAAAATTTAGAATTTTTGCTAGGACCAATGGATGAAAAGTTTAATGACTAAAATGTTCAACATTGATATTTTACTCCGATAGAGCAATAAATTTATGTAAGTCCAAATCCAAGTCGATTTTTTAATTGACAAATACAATTGTAAAAAATTTTAAGTAAAAGGTAACAATGATAAAAATAAAACTTGTAATGGTTGTGATTAAATTATGATTACACCGTTTATACACCATTGAATCTGAATTAAAAATATTTATTCAAATGATTTATCATTATATAAAACAAATAAAAAAACATTTATCTTTTTTAAATAAAGCAAGGTATATGTTAAGTGTGTAACCAGAAAAACATTTTGTATGCGTCGGTCTTGTATAAACACAAAGACAGACTTATTTAAGCCTAGAACATAAGGAAAAACAGCTAGTAATAGCTCCTATTAACTATACAATGGCTGAAGCTGGAAAAATTCCGCCAACTCATGTTAACTTAAGGCGTCCTGTACAAATAGTAAAGAAACGTTCAGGACCATTAGATGAAGTATTAGCAGAACTTAATAAAAGTGAAACTGTCTGCACAACGACTTCCACACCGTCATCATCAAATCATGTTAAATCAGCAGCTGCACCAACAAACTTTGGTTCACATGTTAAAATTGCAAACGTTACACGCCCATCACCTACCTTAACTCGGCGCCGTTCAACTCTAAAAGATAAAGAGAAAAAAAGAGAACGTTGGCTCTTGACAAGAAAAACATGGAAATATATGACAGATGCCGGCCGTAAACTGATACCTGATGGCGTTCAAAATAGACAGGAAGATATACCAAAGATTGAGGCTCATTTCCAAAAAGTATGTGCTTCAGAGCCACATTTTGTTCTATGGAGGCGCAAATCATCCTATCCCGGTGCCATGCGTAATTCAAAAAAGCGCCTAAAGCAACTACTTCAACATACAGGTCAAAAATCACATGCCTTAGAGCAAGAAGAAATAAATAATGCTGATCTTGTATTAGAGCTCTTACATAGCCATTTGAAATTGGATGAAGCTATTAAAACTGACACACTTTTAGGCACTAAAACTGAGGGTCCCCATCAAACTAACTCACCTAGTGCCCAAAGGCCAAAACCCATAACAAGATCCATCAGAAAAAGCGATGGAATGAACGTGTCTCTTAGGGGACCAGGTTTCTTACCACCAGCAGCAACCCAATTGCAAGAATTAAGTGTGGAAGATCAACTATTGCAGCGACTATTAGCATTATCTCGTAGTTCCATGCTTCCTGATACCATCGATATACCACCTGAGAAAATAAATGCCGAACTGTTAAATGATAAAGCGACTTTGAAGAAGATATACAACGCTTTAAAAAAGCAACAGTTACACCGTATTCTTACCAAACATTCCATACCGTCAAAGTCGCGTACAAATCTAACACATTCAACGTCCATGTTGTCGCTTTTGCATTTTGGTAGTAGCCAACCTAAGACCAAAACATTCATCAGCACCGGAGAAAAATCAATAAAAACGAAATCACCAACAATAGCTTCTAATTGTTCATCGATCCCATCCTTATCCTCTTCTACTACATCTATAACTCCTGTCACCACAACAGGGCAATACACACATAATGATTCAGGCATTCAACCAGTCGTACCACAGAGGCAACGAAAACCCCCTACAACTTTAAATTTGTCTGGTATTTCTAATTCTTCTAGAAAAGATCAACAACATCGACCTGCCGTAATAGAAAAACAATTAAATTCATGTGGCACACAGACAAATTTTATACCTTTAAGTGAAATAAAAAGGCTAGCCGAGGATTATAAAGAATACAAAAGGGAAGAGATTGCGGCAGAAGCTGGAGGAGCAGGCGGAGGTAATGTTACAACAGACGATGAAGGTGAAAAACAAGCAAGTTATTCCCACCGTAGAAAAAGTTCAATTGACAACGAAGATGTCTCGCAATCTGTAAGCGATACGATTAAACGTTATTTGCGAATGGCACGTAAAAAAAGCATTCATGATGAGAACGCTAACCGCTTTAAGCGTGTTAACTATGATAGAAATTTACGTAACATACAAGCTAAAGGTGAAATAAATCCACCCGGAATGGATGAGGACAATAATAAGGCTGTTCAAACGTTAGATGCATGGGCTTTAATAACACTAGACTTTATAAGGGGTAATGAAAACTCCGGTGTTTTAGAAACGGCTCATAATGATTGGCAAAAGGCACTAGATGAGCGTGTACAAAGAAAATTAGAATATGAACAGAAAATTAATGCAAAACATGATCGGCAGCAGCAACCGCGATCAAGCGTTGTTTATCAGTCGACATCAAGTTGCTCATCATCAGCTCCAACCTCGCCCACGTCTATACAGTCACCAACAATGATGAATAGGACATCTACATCGTCATCTGGGTCTTACGATGTAAGGTCAGCAACAGAACATACAAATGTCGGTAGTGTTGGCACTAATGTTGTTGTGGGAATTAATACTTCTGGAGAAAATATTGGCAATATGGGCGGTATTTTCCATTCAAGTTCACAATTTATAGCAAATCTTTGGCATGGCACTACCAATTCATCGAACTGTTCTTCTCCCACATCTATTGCAACATCATCAAACAACCAAAAACATGACCAACTAAGTCCGTCGTCATTTAATGATAGTATCGATGTAAATATCGCCTCAAATAACAGTAAGTTTTGCTTAACCTTTTAAAAAAACGCTTTTTATTAATTTTGTATGTACATATACAATAATTTTACATTATAATGAACGCATTGTTATTATTTCTTAATGAAACTTTAGAAATTCGTGTAATATAATTTAAGATTTTCTTTTGTGTCTATATACACAGCAAAAACTCGTTAATGGGTTGTACTTCCATAACCACTTACTTTTCAACAGAGTAGGCATTTTTTGCACTCGTGAATACAATTTAATTTCTTTCTCTCGTTTTACAACTCAGTTTTACGAGATTTATTTTTAATCTCGCGAGATCTATTTTTTTAACTCTTCATTTTTTATGTTCACTTCATGAGCGATATTTATATATATTATTTTTTTAATTTCTCTCACAAGAGATATCAAAATGAATAGAATTTGAATAAAACTCACATACAGAAAATGTGTGCACGAAAACCGGTTTAATGGCGGTGGTAAAAAATAAATTTAGTAAGAAGGATGTACGTACATATGTATGTGAAAGATGGATATGTGCGCGGAGAAAAAGGTTTTATGGCGACAAACAAATGTTTTAAAAAATAAAAATGTTTATTTGCAAAACAAAAACTTGCATATATTTCCAAGTATTTTATTTGGGTTAAACACTAATTTATAAATATTTAATAAAGATATTAATGGGTTATTGTAGGAATTTTGTATGGAAACGGGGATAATTGTATGAGTACGGGGATAATTAAATAGTTGTCGAAGTATTGCTATTATTATTATTATTCAAATACTCTAAAATATTTTATTAAATTACATATTTATTTTAAATATGACCATGCAATTATGATGTTACATTAGAAAAAATACTAATATTAAAATGCCCTTTTAACAAATAAATAATTAAATCCAAAAAATGTAAAAAAACCCAATTTAAATAACTGGAATTCCAAAATTTTTTTCCAAAATTTCCAAAAAAAATTCCAAAAAAATAAATTCCATCAACAAATGTTTTTTAATACAAAACCTAATGACACATCGTATGTCCTATTTCTTACTTCAATTACAATAACGATTGATATTTCTATTTGCACACGTGCACAAAGATCGTAAAAAGCCATAAAATAATAATGAAATTTATGGAAATTTATCACATTTTAAAAATTTACGAACATCTACAGGCAAACAAAACTCTTTAAAGTTTACACACGCATATACATAAATGCACATGTATGCTTACACAATTCTACATAAAAAAGTTAATTTTCATTTTCTTAAGATTTGCAATATTATAGAACTCATGAAATACTCTTTTGTACTCGTTTCGTTTTTCCGCTATTTAAATTTAAATATCACTCGTGAGATTTATTTTTAAAAGTCACTAGAAAAAAGATATATTCACAAAAAAGTAAACAATTTATTTCGCTCGAATTAATATCACTCGAGACAGAAATCAATTTGAATGCTCTTCCTACTCTGGTTTAACGGTCCATATTTGACCCTACCCCATATAAAGTCCCCTTCAGAAAATTATTTAAACGATCATTGCTTGCTTAAAAATATGAGTTATGAAAGAAACTTTTATACGAAAGTTTATCTTACCAAAATTCATACCAAATTTCATGCGGAATGTGTCAGCACCCTTCACAAAATTACATTTACGCTAATTACTGGCATACATATTTAGAGAACAGCGATGATATTCAATGTAAACATGTTTTATATCCACGATCGGCAACTCTTATACACAGATGTTTAATTCACAATCAAGTTGTATATTTGTTCAATTCACAATCGATGTTGTAGCGTTGTATGTCAGCAGCTGCTACAATAGTCATAACAATGTTGTTGGTATTTTCTATGCAAAAGTTCTATACAACTCTTACGACAATTTTTCATATGTTTTTCGAATGTCGTAAGAAAATTCAGCATATAAATAAAAAAATCAATCGATTTTGGCATAAAAAACGATAAAGTGGTAACACAGAAATTACAAACTAAAACTAAAAGCTGTTTACCAAAACAAAAATTTTATTAATTAAATTTTATTTCAATTTCCAAAAATTTGATAACAGTTATTTTAGGTCCTTGGTTGTTTTATTTAAAACACTTTAATTTTTATTTCAAGTTAGAGTGCGATATTCGGCTTTTTTATTAATTGATCAAATATTTGTAGAAATAAATTTTCTAATGTCTTAAAAAAAAATCCCCAAAATTTAAATAATTAAACATTTAACAAACGCCATTTTCTTTATATTTTTATTGCGCTTGAGATATGCGATAATTAATAATTTAATTAATTAATAATTTGCATGAATGCATGAGTGTCGAAGTTTTAAGGAAACTCAAAATATGTATAACATTGTTCTACACAAATTGATAATTCAACTAAAAGATTTTCGAGGCAGGATCTAGTATGAGAGATTTGACCAATTATAGACCTATTGTAAAAGATTATTTATGTAACATTTCAGTACAAAGAAGATATATTTCAGTAAAATTTTATATCTACATCGTAATTTATTTTGAGTGTTCAAGTTATTTTCGGAAGAACCTTGATTTTCGAAAGCATCTATATTATGAACTGATCGTGAAAAATCTTGAAATAGAATTTTTGTATACCAAACTAATATTTGAGCTAATTTTTGTATAGCTTTATTTGGTGACTTGTATAGGAGATATGACTAAATATGAAACGATCATGAAAAAAGTTATATTTGTATAAAATTTAGTTATTTGCGTTTAAGTAATTTTCGGGAGGGGATCTTGTATGGGAGATATGACCAATAATGGACCGATCGGAAAAATTTCACATTATTATTTTCGTATACAAGAGCAGTACTCGTATCAATTTTTTTACGGATATCTTCATTTGGTAATGAGTTATTTGCGTTTAAGTGATTTTTGGGAGGGGACCTTGTATGGGAGCTATGACCAATTGAGAAAATTTTTTCTCTAATAAATTCTATTGATATAAGAATTTTGTGAAGATATAAATATTCTGACGGAAATTATTAACAAATAACTAATTTTCCGGGAATATGTGCTTTTATATGGGAGGTATATGAAATTGTTGATGAATGTATGATGATTTTCATGGATTTATAGTTTTTGTAAGAATTACATCACATACAGCAGAATGTGCTTATGAAAATGCTTATCTTTTTCGGAGATGTTTTAAATTCGATTCATAACTTTTTTTAATTAGCCCTACCCCCATAAAAGGTCCCCGCCAGAAAATGAAATAATACATAAAAAATAATTCTTATTCTAATGCCTTGGGATACACAATATTTTTTTGTTTTACCTCTGGTATAAATAAATACCCCACTTAACGATTTTAAAAATTCTAACTACAATAGTTGCAAGTTCGCCAATTTCTATCTTAATGAAAAATTTGAATTATCTAACAGTTTCCAAGATATACGAAATTTTGTATTTTTTCATATATATGATGCAAAGCCCCCATGGAAGTCCGCACGTTCCTCTCTAAATGTTTACATGAATGTCAAAGTTTTTCCTGTAAAGAATGTTCTTAGATATACTAATTTTTCTATTTAATTCATGTGGGGCCTTCAAACTCCCCAGATGAAAGTCCGCCCTTATTACTTAATAATGTTCAGATGAATATTAAAGTAATTTGTGCAAAATCTAGAATCTAGTTGTATGAGTTTCCAGTCAAATAAAACTTTGGGAGATTCCAAGTACCCCTTTGGAATTCCGCCCGTTATACTCTAGTAGGGGCTCCAAGCCTCCCCATATAAGGCCGCCCTTTTTCCTTTAAAATGTTCCAGATAAACGAATTTTTGTGTTTAATTAATATGGGAGGTGCCGCTACCTTCGTGAGTAGTCCGCCAATTTATCACCCAAAATTTTTACATGGGTGTTAAAGTTGTTCGTGCAAAATTTTATGATTATAACTGTAATAGTTTCCAACATAAACCAATTTTTGCCTAATGCTAGTCCGCCTACTTTTTATCCTAAATAATCAAACTGACACTAAAGTGGCTCCGACAAAATTTGTCATATTCTCTCAAATATACGGATTTTATATTTTTATAAAATATAAAATCAGTCCACTTGAAATTTCAAAATAATATCGGTCCATTATTTCACCTAGACCCCATACAACTGAAAACGCCGAAGAGGGCTTTAAGTTCACAATTATTATACTCGTATCTCGAAAAAAAGCTGCAAAACCATTTGATCTTTATCTAACAAAATATGGTTTAAGTATATCTGAGGCAAGGTACAATTGATCATTAATGCTTAATTATTACGAAAACTAAACCGCAGTATGAATTTATAGTCGGACATTGCCGACCATATGATACCCTACACCAGTCAGGTTGTTAAAATTGTGGATTATTTTTTAATTTGTTTTATTGTGTGTGGAATATGTTTACTTATTGTTGACAAAAAAATAGATTTTCTACAAGAGGGGTCATAGGGAAGTAGGGGTAAATATGGGCCTATCCTTATAAATTTTGGATGATGAATTTACGTCTACTTCAAAGTCATCTATGTAGATTTTAATCATTTTATTAGTAACTAGCTATACCCAGTGTGCTTCGCTACCCTCATCGTAATGGAATAAAATAAATATCATTATTGTAAATGTATATATATCTGCAATATTTCCCCTTTCAGAGAACTCTTTAAGTTTGATTTTATGATTCGAGTCTCAATATTACAGAAAATTAGAAAAAACAGTTGAAGAACGAAAAAGTACCAGACAGTGCCTTTTTATATATTTTCATTAAATCAGGATGACGCATGTTTAATTTGCAACCAGAAACCAAAAAAATCGCATAAAGATTTTTATACAATCAGGAAGCTTCATGTTCAATTTAATGTTTTTAGGTTCAATATTATAGAAAATTCGAAAAGTATTAGTAAAAGAACAAAAAAGTACCAGAGTATGCTTTTTCAATTTTCGTTTAATTGGGATACTGCGTGTTTAATTTATGTTTATATATTCAATATTTTAGAAAGCTATAAAAGTACCAGTACCAGTGAAGTACGAAAAAGTACCAAAGGACCTATTTTATTTAATTTCATGTTCCTAAGTTCAATATTATAGAAAATTCAAAAAGTACCAGAAAATATTCCAGTTTAAATTTTCATTCACTTAAGTCCCTGATTGCTTTTATAGATTCTAATTAACTCCGGGCTCCACATGCTTAATTTCATGTTTCTAGGATCAATATTATAAAAAACGCAAAAAGTACCTTTTGAAGAACGAAAAAGTACCAAAAAGTGCCCTTTTATAGGTTTTCACTTAATCCAGGCTCTTAATGCTTAATATCATGTTTCTAGGTTCAATATTATAGAAAATTCAAAATGTACCTTTTAAAGAACGGAAAAGTACCAAAAAGTCCCCTTTTATAGGTCCTCACTTAATCCGGGCTCTACATGCTTATTTCACGTTTCTAGGTTCAATATTATACAAAAATTCAAAAAGTACCTTTTAAAGAACGAAAAGGTTTCAAAAAGTCCCCTTTTATATGTTCTCACTTAAACCAGGCTCTACATACTTAAATTCATGTTTCAAGGCTCAATATTATAAAAAATTCAAAAAGTACCTTTTGATGAACGAAAAGTCCCCTTTTATAGATTCTCATTTACTCCGGGCTCTACATGCTTAATTTCATGTTTCTAGGTTAACTTTTATAGAAAACTCAAAAAGTACCTTTTGAAGAACGAAAAAGTACCAAAAGTCCCCTTTTATAGGTTCTCACTTAGTCCATCCTCTACATACTTAATTTCATGTTTCTAGGTTCAATATTATAGGAAATTCAAAAAGTACCTTTTGAAGAACGAAAAATTACCAAAAAGTCCCCTTTTATAGATTCTCATTTACTCCGGGCTCTTCATACTTAATTTCATGTTTCTAGGTTCAATATTACAGGAAATTCAAAAAGTACCTTTTGAAGAACGAAAAAGTACCAAAAGATTCTCATTTACTCCGGGCTCTACATGCTTAATTTATTTTTCTAGGTTAAATTTTATAGAAAACTCAAAAAGTACCTTTTGTAGAACGAAAAAGTACCAAAAAGTCCGCTTTTATAGATTCTCATTTACTACGTGCTCTACATGCTTAATTTCATGTTTATAGGTTCAATATTACAGAAAATTCAAAAAGTACCAGTCGAAGTACGAAAAAGTACCAAAAAGTCCCCTTTTATAGATTCTCATTTACTCCGGGCTCTACATACATAATTTCATGTTTCTAGGTTCAATATTATAGGAAATTCAAAAAGTACCTTTTGAAGAACGAAAAAGTACCAAAAAGTCCCCTTTTATAGATTCTCATTTACTCCGGGCTCTACATACTTAATTTCATGTTTCTAGGTTCAATATTATAGGAAATTCAAAAAGTACCTTTTGAAGAACGAAAAAGTACCAAAAAGTCCCCTTTCATAAATTCTCATTTACTCCGGGCTCTACATGCTTAATTTCATTTCTCTAGGTTAAATTTTATAGAAAACTCAAAAAGTACCTTTTGTAGAACGAAAAAGTACCAAAAAGTCCGCTTTTATAGATTCTCATTTACTACGTGCTCTAAATGCTTAATTTCATGTTTCTAGGTTCAATATTATAGAAAATTCAAAAAGTACCAGTCGAAGTACGAAAAAGTACCAAAAAGTCCCCTTTTATAGATTCTCACTTACTCCGGGCTCTACATGCTTAATTTCATGCTTCTAGGTTTAATTTTAAAGAAAACTCAAGAAAATACCTGTGTAGAACGAAAAAGTACCGAAAAGTCTATTTATTATTAATTTCATGTTTCGATTTCAACATCAAAGAAAACTCAAAAACTACCAGATGGAGAATATAAAAGTACCAAAAAATATCACTTGGTACCGGGTTTCCAAATAACACCTCATTAGCATATTTAGTGTTTCTAAAGCTAAAAATTTTATCTAAATGGGATCATTGTGTTTGAATAAAATCAAATTGCCAGTTTTTACCCCTTTTGGTACTTTTTTCTACCCATTAACGAAATAAAAATTCTATTCCAAAATGTTGCAACATCGTAGTGGGAGCCCGTTATTACGTATTTATATGTATAAGTTAATAAACCAAAATCAATGTTTTATGAAAAAAGTACCAAAAATAGGTACAATTTTCACCCCTTAAACATCCGAATAACCAAAAAGTACTAAATTTATATTTTTATTTTTTCGTCAAGTTATTAAGGAGTCAAAAATATTGTTTGAATGTTCACTGGTTTAAAAGATACATGGGGTGCAAAAAAGTACCAAAATACAGTTTTTACCCGTTTATTCCCTAAAGGGGCCGAAATTGAAAAAAGTACCAGACACCTGTCCGCTTATTTTTTAAATGAACGACGATAAGCTTTAAACTATTTTTGTATCTGTTCTAGTTTAGGAGATATGAGGTTACCGATTTTACCCGTTTTTACCCTTTTTTACCCCCTAAACATTCGAATTTCCAAAAATCCCGTCTTAGTGGATCTATTTTGTGGGAGACCTACCCCCTGTCCAAATTTCAGCTCTTTAGCTCTAACCGTTTAGGCTGTGCGATGATGAATCAGTCAATCAGTCAGTCAGTCAGTAACGTAAGAATTTTATATATATAGATTATAAACTTGGGTCAAATGCGCCCCTATCACTATAAAAATTAGTGTTGTCATTTATTGTTTATAAAACAAATTTGTGCTGATTTTTGTTGGCATTATAAAACATTTAACGTAATTATGAGCCTAAAGGCTCGATTCGAGGGGTACGGTAGTATGGGGGCTAGGAGAAATAATGGACCGATTTCAACCATTTTCAAAAGCGATTGTCTTTGATCCAAATATTTATCAAAATTTATCAAATATATATTCATTATTATTCGATGCTTGAAATATAATTTAATTTTACAGCACAAATAAATCTGACGCAAATTACAGCTTTTAGTTGCACTAAACCGCTTATAAAATATTAACTTCTATAAATTTAATATTGTGCTTAAACAAGTATTTTATTGATTTTTTTCTTTAGGTGCAGACATGATAAAATCGAAGTCCTTGTCACACATCGGTCAATATGTTTCAACAAAAATACTCAAAGGACATACAAAGAATCAACAAAAGTCAAGCGAATTACTGCCATTAAATTCATCAAACACATCTAAAGTGCCAAAATGGTCAAAGTCAGGCAAATGTTCTTGGAGTTCAGAAACTGGCGAACGAATTGATTTATGTGACTGTGCATTCCACATTTTGTCCGAGTTGGAGGCCAAAATGGTACAAAAAATTTGCTTGGAGAAGATAGTTGAATTAAATATTGGAATCGATTTAAGTACATGTAAGCAATAATTTAATTAGTGAACTTTTAACCAGTGATGCCAGCTTGTATTTGCTCAAACTTTTCTTTAAACATTTATAAAATATTTTTTAGTTATATGAGTAAAATCTTTCAATTCAATTATTAATAATTAATGCTAAAGACGAAGTTAAAAGGCTGAAAACTCCACTTTTTCACTGCTTATTTATATGGCATTTCAACTTTTTATTTAAACACAGCGATAAGTTTTAACAAGTAGGAAAGTATATAAAGAAATTTTTATGTTGAATATTAGCGTAATTCCAAAATATTTAACCAATTTATTGATAAAAAAAACTAAAATTTCTAAATGAGGCTTTATATAGGTCGAATATCGGCCGATCCTCGGTATATTTGGGAAAAGGATATATTTTTAAATAACAGTTAGTTTTGTTGAGTTTCATTGCTATACAAATGGTTACAAGTCAATTTTAGACGCTTAAGACATTTTTGAAGGGGGATTTGTATGGGGGCTAGGGTCAAATAAGGGCCGATCCTTACGAAAATCTGCAGTGTCATTTATACTTATATAAAACTTATTTGTGCCAATTTTTAGAGAGATAATAGAATATTGGACTTAAATATGGCATAAAAAGTTCAAATCGGGAGGTACGGTTGTATGGGGGCTAGGTGAAAGAATGGACCGATTTCAACCATTTTCAATAGGTTTCGTCCATGTGCCAAAAACGTGCTTGGGCCAAATTTCATAAAATTATATTGAAAATTGCGGCCTGTACCTTGCGCACAAGGTTTACATGGACAGCCAACCGGACAGACGGACGGACATGTCTTAATCGACAAAAAATGATTCTGAATCGATCGGTATACTTAAAGGTGGGTATTGGACCAATATTTTTGTATGTTACAAACATCAACACAAACGTATAATACCCTCTCCATTATAATGGTGTAGGGTATAATTAAAAATATGTACATTGCTTTCGTGTTTGTTAATCCAAAATCCCCCAGAGGTATATAAAAACAAAATAGAGGGAAAATTTTCTATAAAATTTAAATAAAATTTTACATGTGAAGAGAGGAGGAATTGTCGTGTTTAAGTTCTGACCGGAAAGGAAAAATTTTACGTCTTCACCCATTTTATATTTTACTTCAGAAAATGTACAGACTATTCTCCGTTATGTCTAAAAAATAATATAGGAATAAAATAACAAATTGTCCTCCGCCAATGTGCAGATTAGATTGTTGTAACACTGAAATTCCCTTTCGACAATGTGCAGACAAGTTTGATGTTAATCATTTAATACTTCAGAAAATGTGCAGAAAAATCTAACAAAAAGTTTGCCGATTATTTTGTAAAATTTAGAAATTCGTTAAAAAATCTGATAAAGTATAAAAATTATTTCAGAAAATTTCTATCATCAGAAATGTGTGAAAAAATTATTTACTGGATACATACATATATAGATACTAAACATCAGCTTGAGTACACTTATCTGCAGTACGACGTACTAGTTCGACAACGGCGATATCAACAGACACTAAGAACCACCACTATTGAATTTTCAATACACTCGCAATGATATTTACTGGTGAATTTAACATGGGGATGACATTGCGAGTGGCCGATTGACACCTTATGCATAACATGCTTCTATTAATATCACTATATAGTTCGAATTCTCCAACAAAAATTAAAAAATTAAAAGACAAAATTAATTATCAGACAAGGGTAGAACTTGGTGTCTTTCAATTTGTAGTTAGAAGCTTTCACCACTGAGCTACTGATCTCTAGTTCAAACAAAGCTCCAATTGTTGTTTTGAATAACATGTAACTTTTGTAACATTTTGTATATTTTCATTGAATGCAAACGGACACTTTCAGCATTACATTTCGTCAGAAATGTGCCATATGGTTATTTTAAGCACCACATGTGACTATCAAAGTGGCATTTTTAAAACATTTAATATATTTGGATTTTATTTTCATAAACTTCATGCGAAAATTTATCAAAAATGAACTATTGATTACAATGGTGAAATGTAGTTTAGGCAAAATATCGAAAGAGTCAATGCATACGAAAAAGACGTATGAAGCCCCTTATTGAAAGTCCGCCCCTTGTTTTCTAAATGTTTGCATGAATGTCAAAGTTATTCATGTAAAATTTGATAACTCCAGCTCTAGTAGTTTCTTAGATATACGATTTTTTCTATTTAATTTATGTGAGAGCTTCAAGCTCCCCAGATGAAAGTCCGCCCTTTTTCCTCCAAAATGTCCAGATGAATATTAAAGTAATTTATGCAAAATTTGATGAATCTAGTTCTATATTTTCCTAGACAAACAATATTTTGTATTTTATTCATTTGGAGATGTCAAGTCCTTAATAAAAGTTCGCTCGTTATACTCTTACTTATAGGGGGTTCCTTATTCAAAAACAAAATTTTTTATTTATAGAAGGTTTATTAAAAAAAATTTCCATACAAAATCTAATTTATAAACCATTTATAAAAAAATTAATGTCAAAATTCTTCAAGTAAAATTTAAAGATTTTTGCTATAATAGATTATCAGACATACGAATTTTTCTATTTTATTTTATTTATATAAGGCTCTAAGCCCGCGGTGGCCAGAAAGCAGAGTAGGAAGAGCGTTCAGATTAATTTATCTCTCGAGTGATATTAATTCGAACGAAATAAATTGTTTACTTTCTTGTGAATTTATTATTTTTCTCGTGACTTTTAAAAATAAATCTCACGAGTGATATTTAAATTTAAAGAGCGGAAAATAAATTTCTCTCATGAAACGAGTACAAAAGAGTATTTCATGAGTTTTATAATATTGTAAATCGTAAGAAAATGAAAATTAACTTTTTTATGTGTGTAAACATACATGTGCATTTATGTATATGTGTGTGTAAACTTTAAAGAGTTATGTTTGCCTGTAGAGGTTCGTAAATTTTTAAAATGTGGTAAATTTCCAGAAATTTCATTATGATTTTATGGCTTTTTACGATCTTTTTGCACGTGTGTAAATAGAAATATCAATTGTTACTGTAATTGAAGTAATAAATAGGACATACGATGTGTCAATTAGGTTTTTGTATTAAAAACATTTATTGGTGCAATTTATTTTGTTATTTTCATAAAAATTTACAGGTCAATAATATTTTGAATTTTTTTAATTTTTGTATTTCGTAAAAATAATAATATTGTATGTAAATAAATTGCATTAACTAATTTTTAAAATTAGTATTTTTTCTAATATAACATCATAATTGCATCATAAGTATATGCAAGTTTTTGTTTTGCAAATAAACATTTCTATTTTTTAAAACGTTTGTTTGTCGCCATAAACCAGTCACGAGCAAAACTGAAATTCTAATGCACGCGTGCATAGGCCAAGAAATTCTGCTGATGCTTTGTTGACACACCTACACTATAAGCTTGTGTGTATTAGTGTGTC
>NC_060949.1:164823-191860 GCF_022045245.1 Lucilia cuprina
ATTGCGTATTAAGGAATATAAAGGAAACATTGATTTGGATAGATTAGTTGAACTTTAAATTAAGTTCAGTTAATATCTCGGTAATATCCCTTAAAAGTTCGAAATCGAGTAGAAAGTCGTGATTTTCTTAATGATATTTCAGTAGTTTTATTTAATACTAAGTACTTTTTAAAAATACTACTACTTTTCTTAAATGAAAAACTCTTTCCCTTTATTCCATTTTTGTTTAAAATGCCTAAAAGTTCATGAGTTTTTCTCGTCGTAAAAAGTATTTGCAATAGAAAACAAATTTCAAAACTTTTCTCAGTGTACCACCATTTTGTTATAACGTGCAGTCATCTCTCTGCTGCTTAACGCACACAAATATACACATGGTGGTATCTGTTTGCCCATGACTGCCATAAACCCAGGATCGGCAGACATATACTACTACATTTTGCACTTGTATAAGTGAAAGAGCGAAAAAACAAGAAATGAGAAATCATAATACTCTCATTTCCACAAAAATGCATGTATGGAAAACTGATATTTAGAAATAATCTTAATGTAATACAAAACTAATATTTTTTAGTTTAAAAGTAGCAAATATTTTTTGCCCTGTTTTGCACATATTTATTTTAAATATTAAAATATATGTATATAACAACAGTACATTAAATTTTGGTTAATTATTATAATTTCCAAATTATGTTGAAAGAAAAAACAATGTAAAAAGTTAATAATTCTAAACACAACAATAATTAGTGTTATCCATCCCTTCATTAATATACTTTCGTTAATTTTCATTACAAAAGCAAGAAACGAGCGACGACACAACCTTCTTTTATGACAGCTCAAATGAGACTCAATTGTGTTTTATATGCGTATGAGTAATCTGTGTAAATTTGGTAACGGCCAAAAAACACTGTGTATATGAGTTGCCGATTGTGGCTCTAAGCCCTCATGGGAAGTCTGCCAATTTATTACCAAAAATGTTTACATGGATGTTAATGTTATTAAACGAATTTTTGTATTTAATTTATATGCCCCCTAACGCTAGCCCTCCCACATTTATTCCTAAATAATCATATTGACACTAAAGTGGTTTGACAAGATTTGAGGACTCTAACTGTTATATTATCTCAATATACACGAATTTTTGTATTTAATTAATATGGGAGGTGCCGCTCCTCAATTTATTACCCAACATGTTTACATGTATGTTAAAGTTATTCGTGCAAAAATTTAAGATTCTAACTGTAATAGTTTCCAAGATAAGCAAATTTTTGCATTTAATTTATACGGGAGGCGCCACGCCCCCTAACACTAGTCTGCCGACTTTTTATCCCTTATAATAATATTGACACTTAAGTGCCTCCGACAAAATTTGAGGACTCTAACTATTATATTATCTCAAAATAAACGAATTTTTGTATTTAATTAATATGGGAGGTGCCGCTCCCCTCATATATAGTCCGCCAATTTATTATTTATTATTCGTTCAAAAATTTAAGATTCTAACTGTAATGGTTTCTAAGATAAACGAAGTTTTGTATTTAATGTATATTTAATGTATATGGTGCCACGCCCCATAATATTGACACTAAAGTGCCTCCGAAAATTTGAGGACTATAACTGTTATATTATCTCAAATATACGAATTTTATATTTTCTTAATATGGTCGTGGCTCCTCGACCTCTTGAAAATTAAAAAGTAGCATATTACCTATTCCAGACATACATAATTTATATGGGAAGTGCCACGCCCCCTAATCTCATATAATCGTGTTAACACTAAAGTGCCTCCGACAAAATTTGAGGGCTCTAACTGTTATATTATCTCAAATATACGAATTTTATATTTTTTTAATGTGGTCGTGTCTCCTCGCCCTCTTGAAAATTAAAAAAAAATAAATTAAAAAGTAGCATATTACCTATACCAGACATACAAGAATACGATGTGAAAATTTAAAAAAAAAAATCGGTTGAGCGGTTTAACGTTCTAACATACAAACATATAAACACACAAACCTATAAACAAACATACAAACAAACACACATTAATTTATATATGTATAGATTATGTCATGCCTGGACTATTTGCATTTTTGGCGATTAAAATACATACATACCAGAAAACAGACTGAGATCATTCATATTTTCTGATAATTTCCAAATTCATTGCTTCTTCATTGTCTTTACTAGGCAACATGTATTGCTATATGAACAATAATTTCTTTTTATACCTATCATCAAAAAAGATGGGTATATTGTTCTATATACCATTAGTTTGTAACCCTGAGAAATATTCATCTAAAACCCAACAAAGTTTATATATTCATGATCATTATGAAATTCTGAGTCGATCCAGATATGTCCGTTAAAACGAAGCAAAATTCACTAAAAATATTCATTGTTATCACAAGCAGTTTGGTATTGAAAATAATCAAGATCAGTGAAATAGTTTTAGAGTTATGAGTAAAAATTTAAGACAACCTCAAAAAAATGACTATTTTTCACATATTCACATTTTACAAAAACTACTACAGAAAATTGATAATATATAATAGATAATTTTATCGGACATCGGTATACAATTTCATATACCTCTCATACAAATGTGTTTATTGTTAATAACTTCCGTTACAATATCTTTTCACAAAATTTTACAAATTAAAGTTTTATGTCAATAGAATTCATATCATAGAATTTTATGTCAATAGAATTCATATCAAATTGTTCCATCGGTCCACAAAAGGTCCCCTCCCGAAAAGCACTTAAACACTCGTAACTCATCACCAAATTAAGATATTTATGAAAAATTTGGCACAAATATAATTTTTATATACATAAATGGTACTGTAAATTTTTTTCTAATCGGTCCAATATTGGTCATAGCTCCCATACAAGGTCCCCTCCCGAAAATCACTTAAACACCCATAACTCATTACCTAATTAAGATATTTACACAAAATTTGGCAAAAATGTCACATTTATAGACGCAAATGTAACTGTAAGCATTTTTCCGTTTGGACCACAATAAAAGGTCACTTAAACGCACCTAACTCATTATCTAACTAAAATAAAAATATTTCTTTTATTCACAGAAAAGTCATTGTAAAATTTCGATCAGCCCACAATTGGTCATAGCTCCCGAACAAAGTCCCCTTTACAAAAATACTTAAAACTCATTGCCAAACAATGATATTAATGCAAAAATTGGCACAAATATTACTTTTATATACAGAAAATATACTTTAAATTTTTTTAACGATCATCAATAATTGTTCATTATTCCCATCATTTTTGAAAATTACGTAAACACTTTTTACTCATTACCAAATAAAGTTTTTCACAAATAATCTTTTTTATTCCCACCATCAAAAAATATGGGGGGTATATTGATTTTGCCATTCCGTGTGTAACACATCGAAATATTGCTCTAAGACCCATAAAGTATATATTCTGGCGCCCATTTATTATCCAAAATATTTACATGGATGTTAAAGTAATTCGTGCAAAAATTTGAAATTCTAATTTCAGTTTCCAAGACAAACGAATTTTTGTATTAAATTTATATGGGAGGTGACACGCCCCTAACGCTAGTCCGCCTACTTTTTGTACCATATAATCATATTGACACTAAAGTGCATCCGACAAAATTTGAGGACTCTAACTGTTGTATTATCTCAAATATAAAAATTTTATATTTTCTTAATGTGGGCGTGGCTCCTCGCACACTTGAAAATTCAAAATAAAAAGTACAATATTACCTATTCCAGACATACAGGAATACGGTGTGAAAATTTCAAGAAAATCGGCTCAGCCGTTTATTAGTCTATACGTTCAAACGTACAAACATATAAACATACAAACAAACACACATTCATTTTTATATATATAGACTAGCTTATACGCGGTGTGCTTTGCTACCCCTATCGAAATTAAATACATAATCAAAAAAATTATTTAGTTACTAAATTATAAAATTTTTCTTTAATGTTTATTATAATTTCTCTTGGTGATAATATATTTCATTTAAATTCTGAAATAATACATTAATGATATATTTGCTTCTTACTTGCTAAAATTTAATATAAACCTGTAGTCTTAATAAATAATTCTTATTCTAATGCTTTGGGATATGGAATTGTTTAATTCACAATCAAGTTGTATATTGTACCTACTAAAGTGTAGTAACAGTGATTGTGAACAGCAATTCATAAGTTTATGTTCTCAATGAAAAAAAAACAATCAAAACAATGTCAAAAGATAAAAAAAAATCAAAAAATATTAAATAAATTAAACATGCGAAATAAACCAAATTAATTTCTTTGATTTTTTAATTCTTTTATTTTCTTTATTCCACATTTTAAACTAATAAATAAACTGTATATATAAAAATTTTAGCTTTTTTTGGTTTTTGTAAACATCTGTTTGTTTTTGATTTCAATGTCTATCTATCTATGAAAAATTTGATTATCTAACAGTTTTCAGGATATATGAAATTTTGTATTTAATTTATATGTAATGCCAAGCCCCCACTAAAATCTCAAGATAAGCGAATTTTTGTATTTAATTAATATGGGAGGTGCCGCTCCCCTCATGGGTAGTCCACCAATTTATTATCCAAAATGTTTACATGGATGTTGAAGTTATTCGTGCAAAAATTCAAGATTCTAACTGTAATAGTTTCAAAGATAAACGAATTTTTGTATTTAATTTATATGGAAGGTGCTGCTTCCCTCATGGGTAGTCCTCCCATTTATTACCCATAATGTTTACATGGATGTTGAAGTTATTTGTGCAAAAATTTAATATTCTAACTGTAATAGTTTCCAGGATAAACGAATTTTTGTACATAATTTATATGCGAGGTGCCGATCCCCTCATGGGTTGTCCGCCAATTTATTACCCAAAATGTTTACATGGATGTTGAAGTTAACTGTAATAACTGTAATGATTTCCAAGGTAAACGAATTATTGTATTTATTTTTTGGGACATGCCACGCCCCCTAACGCTAGTCCGCTCACTTTTTATCCCACATAATCATATTGACACTAAAGTGAGTCCGACAAAATTTGAAGACTCTAACTGTTATATTATCTCAAATATACGATTTTTATATTTTCTTCTGAAAACTCTAAATAAAAAGTAGCTGTGAGAAAGCAAATCTGTCGTTTATATATAATATAATATATATGTAATATATATAATAAATATAAATATATATATATATAATAAATATATATATATATATATATATATATATATATATATATTATATATATATATATATATATATATATATATATATATATATATATATATATATATTATATATATATATATATATATATATCTACCTACACTATAAGCTTGTGTGTATTAGTGTGTCTGTGTTTTACTTAATTGACCACTTGTTTGTTGCTTTCTTACGATCTCAAAGATCAAAATCAAATCAGTTGCTGTTCAGCTTTTGTAGAAGCAAGACCACGTTGCGGATTTTTTTATGCTTATGATTTTTCCTCTTTTATTACACCTAGCAAAATGTTTGATATCAATTGGGAAAATGATTTCTTTTTTATAGAAAACATGGACGGTGAGGCACAATGCGTCGAATTTTTAAAAACTTTATTCAATAAAGATACAAAACACCTTACTAATTGTCTTGAAAATCCCGACTTTCTATTAGATTTCGCATTTTTATGTGATATTACCGAGATATTAAATGACCTTAATTTATGCCTGCAAGGTAAAAATATAAAAATATTTCATTTGAATAGAATTATTCACCAATTTAGTACAAAATTAGATCTCTTAATAAATCAATTAAAAAGTAATAGTATATTAAATCTTAAGAAAACTTCATCAATATTCATAGTATTTAATTTTAATTAAATATTCATAGTATTTAATTTTAATGAGTCCATAAAAAAGAATTACAATGACAGATTTCAAGACTTAAAATTTATAAAAAAAAACAATAGAAATACATGATAATCCCCTTAGATGTGAAATAGAAGAGCAAGATGCTTTTCTTCACGAAGAATTGCATAAAATGCGTAATGATTTTGAAGTTCCTATGGAATCTGGGGAAAAATTTTGGCAAAAGATAGATGATACAAAATATTTCAATTTAAAAAACGAAATATATAAGCTACTTATATTCCATGTTTGGCACCACATATAACTGTGAGGTGGCATTCTCAAGTATGAAACTGATTTTAAGTAAATTGCGGAATAGGTTAACCGATCAACACATTGGTGACTTATTGCGTATTAAGGAATATAAAGGAAACATTGATTTGGATTGATTAGTTGAACTTTAAATTAAGTTCAGTTAATATCTCGGTAATATCCCTTAAAAGTTCGAAATCGAATAGAAAGTCGTGATTTTCTTAATGATATTTCAGTAGTTTTATTTAATACTACTTTTTAAAAATACTACTACTTTTCTTAAATGAAAAACTCTTTCCCTTTATTCCATTTTTGTTTAAAATGCCCAAAAGTTCATGAGTTTTTCTCGTTGTAAAAAGTATTTGCAATAGAAAACAAATTTCAAAACTTTTCTCAGTGTAGCACTTTTTTGTTATAACGTGCAGTCATCTCTCACACAAATATATACATGGTGGTATGTGTTTGCCCATGACTGGATTATACTATAATATTTCGTACAATTTCGTATATATTACGAAAGAATTTCGTGGTGCGAAACAACGAACGATTCTTACAATATACGACATTTTTCGTATGTATTAGGCATGGATTTTTTTCAGTGTACACTGAAAATAATCCATGCTCAACTTTACAAAAAAATTTCGTAACATCTATTTTCGTAATATTTACAAAAATTTCGTGTATAATACGAAATATTATTTAATAAAACCCTTTTCTATTTTTACGAAAGTACGAAAACTTTTCGTAATATTTTTTTCTTAAATTCTTAATACGAAATTCTTAATACGAAATATTATTTAATAAAACCCTTTTCTATTTTTACGAAAGTACGAAAACCTTTCGTAATATTTTTTTCTTAAATTTTAGCGAAATTAAACATAATGATATTAATTATATTATGATTAAATAAAACTACATCATTTTTATAAAATTTAAGAAAATGTATAATATTATTCTCGAATTATTTTCATAAAAAAATTAAAAATTCGTGTGGAGAATAATTTTGAACTAAAATTAGAAAATTTATTTTAAAGTGAACAAAAATGTTTGAATAATTTAATATTTCGTAAATTTTACCATATTTATTCAAATTTCCCTTTTTTCAATTTATGTAAATTAATTTTTTCAATAATATTTTGCATTGTACTAAAATATTTCGTACAATTTCGTATATATTACGAAAGAATTTCGTGGTGCGAAACAACGAACGATTCGTACAATGTACGTCATTTTTCGTATATATTAAGCATGGATTTTTTCAGTGTACATTTAGCAAAAATATTATTGCTCTTATATACATAAATTCACTATAAAATTCTTTTACGATCGGTCCATATTCGGTCATAGCTCTCATACTAGGTCCAGAAAATCACTTAGATTATTACCTAGTAATGAAATAGATACAGAATTCTGAAATTTTGTTTTTATATACATAATTGGACATAGCTCCCATACAAAGTTCTTTTACGAAAATCTCTGAAACGCACATTACTTATTACCAAATTAAGCTATTAATACATAATTTCGCAAAAATATTAGTTTTGTATATTTCTATTTCTTCTATATTAGGTCCAGCCCCTAAAAGCGCTTTAACCGTATTTAAAGAGCATTATCAATTTGTGTTGAACAAAATTATATATGTATTTGTATTTTGAAAATCTCTAAATCTTTCACACACATACATACATGCAAATTACTTAATTTATAATGTCCAATAAATCTTGGAATTGTAATAGATTTAACTTTTGGGATTTTTATACCCTACACCACTATAGTGGGGAGGGTATTATACGTTTGTGCTGATGTTTGTAACATACAAAAATATTGGTCCAATACCCACCTTAAAGTATACCGATCGATTCAGTATAAAGTGTACCTCCCGATAAAGTGTACCTCCCGATTTGAACTTTTTATGCTATAATTACGTCAAATATTCTGCTATCTCTCTAAAAATTGGCACAAATAAGTTTTATATAAGTATAAATGATACTGCAGATTTTCGTAAGGATCGGCCTATATTTGACCCTAGCCCCCATACAAACCCCCCTTCAAAAAATGACTTAAACGTCTAAAATTGACTTGTAACCATTTGTATCGCAATGAAACTCAACAAAACTAACTGTTATTTAGAAATATATCCTTTTCCCAAATTTACCGAGGATCGGCCCATATTTGACCTATATAAAGCCTCATTTAGAAATTTTAGTTTTTTTATCAATAAATGGCTTAAATATTTTGGAATTATGGTAATATTCAACAGTTTCTTTACAAAAAATAAAAATTTTATAAAAGTAAAAATTGTAAAAATATACTCATGGTGTAGGGTATCATATGGTCGGCCATGCCCGACTATACTTTCCTACTTGTAATTAATGAGAAATCTCCCCAAGGTTGAAAAGTGGCCCAAAATATTGGGTTAATTTTTAGTAATGAACGATTAAACCAAAAAACGTAAATGAAATTTCACCCCATTTAATTTTAATTCAAATATAGGTAACGTGTCATGAAGTCCAGTGTCATATTTTCCATGGGCGTTATGACTCACTAAATTGAGTCTAGTGTCCATTGACGTTATAACAATTTCAAAACTATCACAATGCATATGAGCAATGTAACATAAAGTCCATGGATTTCAAAGAGTCCATTTATCAAAAAACGCTTAATTTAGCGAAGCCGGTATTTGAAATACCCCAGAGTTTAAAACCCCTGATCCCGGCCGAAGGACGGCTATCCAGAACACTTTTTAAATGGAAACTAAAATGCAACATACACCAAATTTAGGATAAATTCCTTTGGGGGTAAGAGTGTCACGAATAACTTTAACATTCACGTAAACATTTTGGGTAATAAATTGGCGGACTACCCATGAGGGGAGCGGCACCTCCCATATTAATTAAATATAAAAATTCGTTTATAATATAATATAACAGTTAGAGTCCTCAAATTTTGTCAGGCCACTAAAGTGTCAATATATTATTTAGGATAAATTGTGGGAATGCTAGAGTTAGGGGCGTGGTACCTCCCATATAAATTAAATACAAAAAGTCGTTTAATAACATTAACATCCATGTAAACATTTTGGGTAATAAATTGGCGGACTACCCATTAGGAGCCCTTAGAGCCCTTATATAAATAAAATAAAAAAATTAGTATGTCTGAGAATATATTAGAGCTAAAATCTTTACATTTAACTTGAAGAATTTTGGCATCTATCTGAACATTTACTCCCGTATTCACAAATAATATTTATATTTTATAAATGGTTTATATATTAGATTTTGTATAGAAATTTTGTTTTATAGACCTTTTATAAATAAAAAAATTTGTTTTGTGAAGAAGGGGGTTAGGGTATAACGAGCGAACTTTTAATAAGGACTTGACATCTCCCATATGAATTATTTATTTATTATTTTATCATAAATACAGAAAGTTATATTGCACAGATTTGGCCTTGCCTTATATCTTAAGTTTTATATTTAAATAAAGAAAATAACAATTGTAAAGAAATAGATTAATAATACTTCGAAGGAAAACTTTAAACAAAAACCTTCAATATGAGGAAAAAAATTAAAAAATGAGTAATTATGAATTAATAATTTTATTAATAAAACAAGTTAGAGTGCTATATTCGGCTGTGCCGAATCTTAAATACCCTCCACCAACTACTTTTATGTTATTAATTTTCTAATTGATAAAATATTTGTAAAAATATGTTTTCTCATGTCTTTAATAGAAAAAATCCCAAAAGTTAAATCTATTACAATTCCAAGATTTTTTTAACATTATAAATTTAGTAATTTGCATGTAATTTGTAAGTATGTGTGTGAAAGATTTAGAGATTTTAAAAATACAAATACATATATAATTATGTTCTACACAAAATATTTTTCAACACAAATTGATAATGCTCTTTAAATACGGTTAAAGCGCTTTTAGGGTCCTGCCCCTAATATAGGAGCAATAGAAGTATACAAAACTAATATTTATGCCAAATTATGTATCAATAGCTTAATTTGGTAATAAGTAATGTGCGTTTAAGAGATTTTCGTAAAAGGACTTTGTATGGGAGCTATGTCCAATTATGTATATAAAGACAAAATTTCAGAATTCTGTATATATATATATCATTACTTGGTAATAAATATTGTGATTCTAAGTGATTTTTTGGACCTAGTATGAGAGCTATGACCAAATATGGACCGATCGTAAAATAATTTTATAGTGAATTTATTTATATAAGAGCAATATTTTTGACAAATGTATGGATATCAATATTTGGTTATGAGTTGTGAGTTTTTTATGATTTTCGGAAGGGAACCTTGTATGGGAGCTACGACCAATTATGGACCGATCCAAAAAAACTTTCATTGTAATATTTCTGTATATAAGAGCAATACTTGTACCAAATTTAATATCGATATCTTTGGTAATGAGTAATGCGCGTTTAAGTGATTTTAGGGAGAGGACCTTATATGGGAGCTATGACCAATTATGGACCGATCCAAAAAAAAAACTTTCATAGTTATATTTCTGTATATAAGATCAATATTTGTACCAAATTTTATATCGATATCTTAATTTAGTAATGAGTAATGCGCGTTTAAGTGATTTCGGGAGGTGGCCTTATATGGGAGCAATGACCAATTATGGACCGATCCAAAAAAACTTTCATGGTTATATTTCTGTATATAAGAGCAATACTTGTACCAAATTTTATATCGATATCTTAATTTAGTAATGAGTTATGCTCGTTTAAGTGATTTTCGGAAGGGGACCTTGTATGGGAGCTATGACAAATTATGGACTCATCCAAAAAATTTTTCCTCTGAATAAACTCTATTGTCATGAAATTTTCATTTCTTAAATTTGGTGAAGATATCGATATTACAACGGAAGTTATTAACAAAAAACCAAATTTCCGGGAATATGTACTTTTGTATGGGAGATATATGAAAGTGTAGAGCGATTCTGGCGATTTTACGCAGAGATTAAGCTGTTGTGTGGAAACGAATGTGTGGCAATTTTTATGGAATTATCTTGCATAGTTTTCGAGAAAATTACATCAGAATGTGTAAAAAATGCTCATTTTTTTCGAGGTTGTTTCAAATTTTGATTCATAACTTTAACATCCATGTAATCATTTTGGGTGATAAATTGGCAGACTACCCATGAGGGGAGCAGCACCTCCCATATTAATTAAATAAAAAATTCGTTTATCTTGATATAATATAACAGTTAGAGTCCTCAAATTTTGTCGGAGACACTTTAGTATCATTATGATTATTTTGACGGACTAGTGTTTGGAGGCGTGGCACCTTCCATATATATTAAACACAAAAATTTGTTTATTTTGGAAACTTTTGCAGTTAGAATCTTACAATTTTGCATCCATGTAAACATTTTAGGTATTAAAATGAGGGGAGCGGCACCACCCATATTAATTAAATACAAAAATTTGTTTATCTGGGAAACTAATAGAACTAAATTTTTCGAATTTTGCACCAAGAACTTTAATATTCATCTGAACATTTTAAAGAAATAAGAGCGGACTTTCATCTGGGGTTCTTGGATCCCCCATATAAATAAAATAGAAAATTCGTATATCATTTACAGTATAAAATTTAGAGTATAGCGAGCGAACTTTTGTATTTTATTCATATCTCCCATATGAAATATGGGAGATATAGAAAATATGGTTTATCTAGAAAAACACAGAACAAGATTGATAAAATTTTGCATAATGTGGGGGTTGACACCACATATATGAATTAAACACAAAACTTCGTTTATCTTGAAAACTGTTAGATAATTAAAAATTTTTCATAGATAGATTAAAATTGGTGAACTTGCAAAAATTGGGTTGGCACCTCTCATATGTAACATATTGTTAATCTGGAAAACTGTTGTGGTTAGAATTTTCCAAATCTTTATTTGGGTTTTTTATTTATACTAGATGGTAAAACAAAAAATATTGTATATACCAAGGCAAAAGGATATGAAATATTTTTTTAAAAATAAAAGTTTATATTAAATTTTAGCAAGTAAGAAATAAAGATATCATTAATGTATTATTTAAGAATTTAAGTGGAATATATTGTCATCAAGAGAAATTATAATAAACCTAGAGCCGATAGTCTTAGCAGCTAGTGCTCTATAATTTGTATTAGGTTTATAATTAAATTATAATCTAATAAAGAATAATAATAATAATAATAATAATAATAATAATAATATAATAAACCTTTAAGAAAAATTGTATAATTTAGTAACTAAATAAATAATTTTTTTGGTTATTACGTATTTAATTTCGATTGGGGTAGCGAAGCACACCGGGTATTAGATAGTTTATAATAAAACAGAAATGATTAAAGTATTGAGAAAAATATAGAATACCGATATTATACCAATCTGTTTAAAAATATTTTCTATCAATTATCTTTAACCTAACTTGCCCGTTTTGTTAAAAATTTAAATTTTAAAAAAATATCTGAATTTTAAAAAAAATTTCAATTATTAAAAAAAACAAACTTGTTTAAAGTGTTGAGAATAATATATAAACAAAAAATTGGGCCATAATATTGGGAATCATTTAAAATAAATTTATTTCGCTATATGTTGCCCTTTTTATTAAAATATGAATTTATTAAATACATATGTATATTATTCTCTTCAGAAACTTTCTTTTTTAAATATTATTTAAAAATTGGAACCAAATCCAATTTTTATAGGATCTTTAGTTAAGAATAAAACAAAATGGTTAGAAGTGTTGAGAATAATATTATAAATCTTAATTAGACCAATCTGTTGGGAAACTTTTGCCATTAATTTATTTTTACATAACCTGCCCGTTATATTACAAAATGGGCTGTTTTAAAAGCTTTTTTGCTTGGTCACAAGAGTGTTAAAAAACGTGAAAATTGATGTAAATTTATCACAAATTAATACATAACAAATTTTTAATGTAAAAAGAAATATTTTTATAGTTTTGGAGAAAAAACATGATAAGCCAGACCTATGTGCAATGTTACAAAATAGGTTTCTTTCACTTTGGAAGAAATACTGAATAAGCATTTACAATTAAAATATTACACTTTCTGATGGAACCATGATTTTATATCAACGATATTTGTTGACATGTTCCCAGGGACAAAGCCTATTGAAAATGGTTAAGAACGGTAAATTATTTCACCTTATCCACATACAACTTAATCCCAATAACTGATTGCAATGTTTACAAGCCATATACGGCTTGTAAACTTTGTAATCAAACTACTGGTCGCAATTTTGGAGATAATTCAATAAAATTTGGCATATGATGTTTTACGGTACGGTAGACGAAGCCTATTGAAAATGGTTAACATCGGTCTATTATTTCACCTAGTCCCCGTACAACTGAACCCGTTATCTTCGAACCTATTACAGTTAGAATCTTAAAATTTTGTATGAATAACTTTAATATCCATGTAATCATTTTGGGTGATAAATTGGCAGACTACCCATGAGTTAGACTACCCAACAGTTAGAGTCCTCAAATTTTGTCGGAGGCACTTTAGTACCAATATGATTATTTGGGATAAAAAGTGGGATGATTAGCGTTAGGGGGCGTGGCACCTCCCATATTAACTTATTACAAAAATTAGTTTATCTTGGAAACTAGTACAGTTCGAATATTAAAATTTTGCACGAATAACTTTAACATCCAAGTAAACATTTTGGGTAATAAATGGCGGACTTTCTATGAGGAAACTGCACCTCCCATATTAATTAAATAAAAAATTCGATTTTCTTGAGATATTATAACATTTCCAGTCCTCATATTTTGCAGGAGCCACTTTAGTGTCAATATGAATATTATTATAAAAAGTGGGCGGATAAAAATTCGTATATCATGTACAGTATAAAATTTAGAGTATAGCGAGCGAACTTTTAGTGGGGACTTGACTTCTCCCATAATACAAGATAGATTAATAAAATGTTGCATAATGGGAGGGTTGACATTGCATATATGAATTATATACAAAATTTCGTTTATCTTGAAAACTGTTAGATAATTCAAATTTTTCATAAATAGAATAAAATTGGTGAACTTGCAATAATTTGCTTGGCATCTCTTATATGTAACATATTGTTAATCTTGAAAATTGTTATGGTTAGAACTTTCAAAATCTTTAACTGGGGTTTTTATTTATACTAGAGGGTAAAACAAAAAATATTGTATATACCAAAGCATAATAATATGAAATAATTTTAAAATAGAAGTTTATATTAAATTTTAGCAAGTAAGAAATAAATAGATCATTAATGTATTATTTAGGAACTATCTGCGTGTACCCGGCGTTGCCCGGGTTTCTTCGAAAATTAAAATAAATATTTTTCTACCTTTAATGACTACACTTTTTTTAAAAAGATGTTAAAATTTAGCTTATAATTATAAAATAATTATATTTTCCGCATTTTGTTTAATACTTAAAGTCAATACTGGACCAAAAAGTCCTTTACAAATTGATAATGAGCTTAAATTAGGAAATTTTGACTAATTTGTAGACAAATTTAAGAAAATATCTTCGAGAAATCATACTGAAATCAGCATTTTCAATCACTGGTAGGGAACTAAGGACACTTTTAAATTAGTTGATTTAATTTTTCCACGTGCAGTAGATTTTAAGAACTCTTCAGTTTAAATTTGGTCACATCTTATTTTGAATTGTAGTGCCCCTGGTATAAAGAAGCAAAAAGCAAAAGGCTTCGGGGCATTTTATTAACTACAAAAATACGTACCATTAACCATACAAAATTTCAAGCGATTTTCTTGTTATTTGAAAAATTACATACAATTGAAGAAATTCTGAAACGATTATGAAAAATTATGGACAAAATCATGATAAATTTGGGCTCATTGCAAGATTTCAAAATTCTTAAAAAAGAACAAAATTACTGTCCTAGGAAAATATGAAGAGTCCTTGAATTTTGACAGAAAAAACAAAACAACTTTTAATATGACAAAAAATTTTGAGTTGTTCATTAAAAAGTAAAAACACCGTTTTTGTCTCATCATTGTTTCTCAAATACATTCATTTATAGAAATTTAAAGAAAAAGTTGTGCAGAATTTTTGGTGGATAATTTTCTAAAAGTATAAAAAAATATCGAAAGATGAACTCATCCAAATTTTATATGAACAATGCTTTATATGCATCATTTGAGAGGTCTACCTATTCGTATAAGATTTGCAAAAGTGCTGTCTTTCGGGACACTCTAATGAGTAGTCAAATATATATCTTCATGGTTTTTTAGATTTGAGGTGCATTTAAAAAATGGCAACCGAATTTATATCAAGATAATTTTTTCATGGTATATATAACTGATCACAGATTTTTTTTGTTATCTCGATTTAACAATAAATTTATATTTTATATTTATACCCTTCACCTTCGTGAGAAGGGTATGTATAAGTTTGTCATTCCGTTTGTAATTTCTATAATATAATTTTCCGACCCTATAAAGTATATATATTCTGGATCCTTATAGATAGCGGAGTCGATTAAGCCATATCCGTCTGTCTGTTGAAATCAGTTTTTAGAGGACCCCAGATATCGGCGAGATCCGAATCTTCAATAATTCTATTAGACATGCTTTAGAGAAGATCTCTATTAAAATCAGCAAAATCGGTCGGTAAATAACGGAGATATGAGCAAAAATCCGAGACAACCTCTGAAAATGTCATCAAAAATTTGTTATAAAAGCAACAACAACACTGTATATAGAAAAAGATGTACACGTGTGTGTGTAGATGTATTTGGTTTTATTCAGCTGTGTATTTTTTGTTAAAATAAAATAATTTTCCCTTTTGTTTTGCAAATATACTTTTTAATAAATAAAAAAAGTATTTAAAACGTTTTCAATTATATGAGAGTAGTTTGTGAGTTATTGTACAATAATTTTTATGCGAATAATGTAAGTTTGAAATTTAAAACTAACACAAATTTTTCCAAGTGCTTTTTAAAACAATTCTACGATAAACAAAATCTACGTCTCGTCAATGTTTACCAGCAATGAATACGAAATTACGTATTGCTATTGTTAAGCGCATATAAGTGTATAGAAATCACACTGTCTATAGCTAAGCGCATTTACAAAAACAAAAGAGTACCAAGCGCATAGGGCTTGGCATACCCTTGGTTTGGATGCTGTTGGCGTCATTGCGTTGTTATTTTTGTTTTTCGTTATGTATGTTTAGATGTCTGTTGGTTTAGATGCCTTGTGTATTTTGTGTTTTATTTCGTTTAGCGTTGTTGTTCTTTTTGTTTAGCTTTTGACGTAATACTAAAATAGTCGGGAAAAAATTTAAAATTTATAAAAGATGTTTAAAATACACTATGGTGAAGGGTATATAAGATTCGGCACAGCCGAATATAGCACTCTTACTTGTTTTGATATAAAATTTTTAATATTAGTGATTGAGCATCTTTATTGTTTTCTGGAATTGAGAGTTATTTAAAGTAAATTTTTAAAGAGTTGTATAAATGGAAATTTTAAGGGGAGATAAGAATGATTTTCTAGATACATTTAAGTGTTATATAAGGAACCACAACCGATTTACATTCGAATTTTTGTGAACATGTAATATGAATATATCATTTACCCTATTTTAGAATCGTAGGAAACTACATCCGATTCTGATTAAAAATAAGCAGGATCAGAAAATTTTTAAACATTTCGGCCTATTTTTAAATCGAATAATATTTATTGTGTAATTTTCTAGACTTAAGATTGTGTAATTTTCTAGACTTAAGATGATCCTAATAACTTACAAGCTGAAATATCAAAAATAAAAAGGGCAATAAATAGGCATAGGTACTATTGGCCTCCGATAAATTTAAGCAATTTATTGTTAAAAATCTAATTTTCTGAAATATGCTTTATATGGGGGCTTCCCCAAAGCCCCCTGTTTGAGGCGATCCTCATAAAATTTAGAGAATGAATTTACGGTTACATTAAATGTATTTATGCTGAATTTCACTATATCATTAGTCTTTTTAAGCGAATTGTGAACAGTAAACTCATTTTTGAAGGGGGGTGTCTTTGTAAAGGGGCTCGAAATTCAACAGGGTCTTCAAGGCTATACAAAACTTAGTTGTGCGGCTTTTTGTCGATATACGAGTATATTAAACATAATTATGAGCTACTCAGGGCAAACCCAATATACCCTCCCCACTAAAGTGGTGTAGGGAATAAAAAATACAATAAATAGGCATTGATAATATCGGATATGGGTATATAAAAATTTATACTGGCAGTTAACCTGTTAATAAGATGACGAGATGATAATTCTAAGAGGACACGATATATAACTGGAAATAATGTTGCTGATAACTTGGCAAAAGCTGGAACTACTATGGCTATACTTGATATAGACCAGTTTTGTAGTGTTTCCGTAGCGGCCATTAAAAACCATATATCCGATATTCAACACAAGACATGAGTGGTGTGTCTAAAAAGCTCTGTATTTAAATAACTATTTTTTTATATAACTGGAAATAATGTTGCTGATAACTTGGCAAAAGCTGGAACTACTATGGCTATACTTGATATAGACCAGTTTTGTAGTGTTTCCGTAGCGGCCATTAAAAACCATATATCCGATATTCAACACAAGACATGAGTGGTGTGTCTAAAAAGCTCTGTATTTAAATAACAATTTTTTTATATCGAGATTACGGGATTCATTTAAAAATCCCGAGACTTTTAAAAATCAGTCCCGATTGGCATACATAACAGAGACGTCACGACCAAAAAGCTATTTTCCTCTCTTTCGCACAAAACGAATTCAATAATTTTTTTAGCTGTATTTTATATACCTCTTCTCACCAAGCAATTTCAAAATCAAACAAAAGCTGATTTTAGACTTTTTCAAATGTCAAGTGACATCTCTGTATACTTTGTGGTTGTTTGACAGCATTCAACAAAGTAGGTTGATGTCGCTTTGTTTCAGAAATTGCAAACAAAACGTGTAAAAACAACAACACCACATGCAAACAAGAGAGCAACTTGCAAAAACCTCATACACTCCAAAAACTTTTTAGGAATGCATAATAATAAAAATACATAAAAACGATATTTTTAATACTTTTTTTAAACATTTTATATTCAAAAATCTAATCTTTGTAAAGAAATAACCATTTTTCTTTTCTTTGGATATGTTTTATCTGTAAAATTTACCATTTTACTTGTTATAAAACTTGATCATAACAAGCGTAATTAGGAAATATTGTTTCTAAGTGTTTTATAGTATTTTCTCACCACTACAATAACAGTTTCCTTTTCTGCGCTTGGCTGGTGTAAACCAAAGTAAATTAATAAAGTAGCGACATCTCTTGTTATACAACAACAAACACATGTATTTTGTTTTTGGAATAATCCAAGAATGTATCAAAATAAAATTTAAGAAAATTTCCTTTAACAACAAAGTGAACAAAAAATAAATATAAAATATTACTTTTAAGTTGAAAATATTAAGAATTTAATTATATTATTATATATTATACAATTTATAACACTTTTAAACTACTTTAAAACCACTTTTAATTCTTTTTTTCAATTTTTCACAAATTCTAACAAATTGCATAACACAATTTAAAAATGGCGACATAAACAATGTTAACAATTTTCAAAACAAACCTTGACAACTAATTTTATTTTTCTATAGAAACTATAGTTAAAAAAAATAGTCAGCTGTTCAAGTGATGCCAATGCAAAATATATTCTCCGGCGTTAAAATTGGTGAAATATCAAAAATTCCAAGACACATAAAGCTACGTTTCCGCATACACCGTAAACTGCACCGAAAACAAAAATCCAAACATGTAATTCTTACTAACACTGATTGGAAAATTCTTAGGAATTACGTACAGGAAACTGAGTTTCTGAACACTGAAAAATAATTCATTCAGTTTATTTTTATACCCTTCACCTTCGTGAGAAGGGTATATATAAGTTTGTCATTCCGTTTGTAATTTCTATAATATAATTTTCCGACCCTATAAAGTATATATATTCTGAATCCTTATAGATAGCGGAGTCGATTAAGCCATGTCCGTCTGACTGTCTGTTGAAATCAGTTTTTAGAGAACCCCAGATATCGGCGAGATCCGAATCTTCAATAATTCTATTACACATGCTTTCGAGAAGATCGCTATTTAAAATCAGCAAAATCGGTCGGTAAATAACGGAGATATGACCAAAAGTCCTAGATAACCTCTAAAAATTTAATTTAATTTCAAATTCTTTATTTCAATAACCTAGCCTATATAGGCCATAATCGGTTATAAATTTCTACTTATTTCAAAATTTCATCAAAAAATGTCAACAACAACATTGTATATAGAAAAAGATGTACACGTATGTGTGTAGATGTATTTGGTTTTATTCAGCTGTGTATTTTTTTGTATGTTTGGAATCCAAACATACAAAAAATACACAGCAAAAAAAATTATTTGCATTTTTTGTTAAAATAAAATAATTTTCCCTTTTGTTTTGCACATATATTTTCTAATGAATAGAAAAAAAGTATTTAAAACGTTTTCAATTATATGAGAGTAGATTCTGAGTTATTGTACAATAATTTTTATGCGAATAATGTTAGTTTGAAATTTAAAACTAACACAAATTTTTTCCAAGTGCTTTTTAAAACAATTTTTTTTACGATAAACAAAAACAAAATCTACGTCTCGTCAATGTTTACCAGCAATGAATACGAAAGTGTTGTTGTTTTACTCTTGCTTGTATACTGTTAAGAACAACAACAACGTATTGCTAGTGTTAAGCGCATAGAAAACACACTGTCTATAGCTAATCGCATTTACAAAAACAAAAGAGTACCAAGCGCACCCTTGATTTGGATGCTGTTGGCGTCATTGCGTTGTTATTTTTGTTTTTCTGTGTTTTTCGTTATGTATGTTTAGATGTTCATTGGTTTAGATGCCTTGTGTATTTTGTGTTTTATTTCGTTTAGCGTTGTTGTTGTTCTTTTTGTTTAGCTTTTGATGTAATAATAATGTAGTCGGGAAAAAATTTTAAATTTATAAAAGATGTTTAAAATACTCTATGGTGAAGGGTATATAAGATTCGGCACAGCCGAATATAGCAATCTTACTTGCTTTTCCATGATAAGGAGCGCACAATTGGCCTGATTGTGGCCTAGGTGTATTTCTTCGGATTTAAACCCTAACCTAAATTAGGGATGCCAAACGGGAATTTTCGATTTGAAAGTACCGAAAACCGGGGTTTTTAAAAATGAAATCCCGGGGATTTTCGATATTTTCCCGATGCATAAGTGTTTTTTCGCTAAATTTATACATTATAAAATATTAAATAAGACAATTTTAATAGTTTTTGATTAAAAAATAAGCAGGATCAGAAAATTTTAAACATTTCGGACTATTTTTAAATCGAATAATATTTATTGTGTAATTTTCTAGACTTAAGATTGTGTAATTTTCTAGACTTAAGATGACCCTAATAACTTACAAGCTGAAATATCAAAAATAAAAAGGGCAATAAATAGGCATAGATACTATTGGCCTCCGATAAATTTAAGCAATTTATTGTTAAAAATCTAATTTTCTGAAATATGCTTTATATGGGGGCTTCCCCAAAGCCCCCTGTTTGAGGCGATCCTCATAAAATTTAGAGAATGAATTTACGGTTACATTAAATGTATTTATGCTGAATTTCACTATATCATTAGTCTTTTTAAGCGAATTGTGGACAGTAAACTCATCTTTTGAAGGGGGGTGTCTTTGTAAAGGGGCTCGAAATTCAACAGGGTCTTCAAGGCTATATAAAACTTAGTTGTGCGGCTTTTTATCGATATACGAGTATATTAAACATAATTATGAGCTACTCAGGGCAAACCCAATATACCCTCCCCACTAAAGTGGTGTAGGGAATAAAAAATACAATAAATAGGCATTGATAATATCGGATATGGGTATATAAAAATTTATACTGGCAGTCAACCTGTTAATAAGATGACGAGATGATAATTCTAAGAGGACACGATATATAACTGGAAATAATGTTGCTGATAACTTGGCAAAAGCTGGAACTACTATGGCTATACTTGATATAGACCAGTTTTGTAGTGTTTCCGTAGCGGCCATTAAAAACCATATATCCGATATTCAGCACAAGACATGAGTGGTGTGTCTAAAAAGCTCTGTATTTAAATAACTATTTTTTTATATCGAGATTACGGGATTCATTTAAAAATCCCGAGACTTTTAAAAATCAGTCCCGATTGGTATACATAACAGAGACGTCACGAGCAAAAAGCTATTTTCCTCTCTTTCGCACAAAACGAATTCAATAATTTTTTTAGCTGTATTTTATATACCTCTTCTCACCAAACGATTTCAAAATCAAACAAAAGCTGATTTTAGACTTTTTCAAATGTCAAGTGACATCTCTGTATACTTTGTGGTTGTTTGACAGCATTCAACAAAGTAGGTTGATGTCGCTTTGTTTCAGAAATTGCAAACAAAACGTGTAAAAACAACAACACCACATGCAAACAAGAGAGCAACTTGCAAAAAACTCATACACTCCAAAAACTTTTTAGGAATGCATAATAATAAAAATACATAAAAACGATATTTTTAATACTTTTTTTAAACATTTTATATTCAAAAATCTAATCTTTGTAAAGAAATAACCATTTTTCTTTTCTTTGGATATGTTTTATCTGTAAAATTTACCATTTTACTTGTTATAAAACTTGATCATAACAAGCGTAATTAGGAAATATTGTTTCTAAGTGTTTTATAGTATTTTCTCACCACTACAATAACAGTTTCCTTTTCTGCGCTTGGCTGGTGTAAACCAAAGTAAATTAATAAAGTAGCGACATCTCTTGTTATACAACAACAAACACATGTATTTTGTTTTTGGAATAATCCAAGAATGTATCAAAATAAAATTTAAGAAAATTTCCTTTAACAACAAAGTGAACAAAACATAAATATAAAATATTACTTTTAAGTTGAAAATATTAAGAATTTAATTATATTATTATATATTATACAATTTATAACACTTTTAAACTACTTTAAAACCACTTTTAATTCTTTTTTTCAATTTTTCACAAATTCTAACAAATTGCATAACACAATTTAAAAATGGCGACATAAACAATGTTAACAATTTTCAAAACAAACCTTGACAACTAATTTTATTTTTCTATAGAAACTATAGTTAAAAAAATAGTCAGCTGTTCAAGTGATGCCAATGCAAAATATATTCTCCGGCGTTAAAATTGGTGAAATATCAAAAATTCCAAGACACATAAAGCTACGTTTCCGCATACACCGTAAACTGCACCGAAAACAAAAATCCAAACATGTAATTCTTACTAACACTGATTGGAAAATTCTTAGGAATTACGTACAGGAAACTGAGTTTCTGAACACTGAAAAATAATTCATTCAGTTTATTTTTATACCCTTCACCTTCGTGAGAAGGGTATATATAAGTTTGTCATTCCGTTTGTAATTTCTATAATATAATTTTCCGACCCTATAAAGTATATATATTCTGGATCCTTATAGATAGCGGAGTCGATTAAGCCATGTCCGTCTGTCTGTCCGTCTGACTGACTGTCTGTTGAAATCAGTTTTTAGAGAACCCCAGATATCGGCGAGATCCGAATCTTCAATAATTCTATTACAAATGCTTTCGAGAAGATCGCTATTTAAAATCAGCAAAATCGGTCGGTAAATAACGGAGATATGACCAAAAATCCTAGATAACCTCTGAAAATTTCATCAAAAAATGTCAACAACAACATTGTATATAGAAAAAGATGTACACGTATGTGTGTAGATGTATTTGGTTTTATTCAGCTGTGTATTTTTTTGTATGTTCGGAATCCAAACATACAAAAAATAAACAGCAAAAAAAATTATTTGCATTTTTTGTTAAAATAAAATAATTTTCCCTTTTGTTTTGCACATATATTTTCTAATGAATAGAAAAAAGTATTTAAAACGTTTTCAATTATATGTATGAGAGTAGATTCTGAGTTATTGTACAATAATTTTTATGCGAATGTTAGTTTGAAATTTAAAACTAACACAAATTTTTTCCAAGTGCTTTTTAAAACAATTTTTTTTACGATAAACAAAAACAAAATCTACGTCTCAATGTTTACCGTCAATGTTTACCAGCAATGAATACGAAAGTGTTGTTGTTTTACTCTTGCTTGTATACTGTTAAGAACAACAACAACGTATTGCTAGTGTTAAGCGCATAGAAAACACACTGTCTATAGCTAATCGCATTTACAAAAACAAAAGAGTACCAAGCGCATAGGTCTTTGGCACCCTTGATTTGGATGCTGTTGGCGTCATTGCGTTGTTATTTTTGTTTTTCTGTGTTTTTCGTTATGTATGTTTAGATGTCTATTGGTTTAGATGCCTTGTGTATTTTGTGTTTTATTTCGTTTAGCGTTGTTGTTGTTCTTTTTGTTTAGCTTTTGATGTAATAATAATGTAGTCGGGAAAAAATTTAAAATTTATAAAAGATGTTTTAAATACTCTATGGTGAAGGGTTTATAAGATTCGGCACAGCCGAATATAGCAATCTTACTTGCTTTTCCATGATAAGGAGCGCACAATTGGCCTGATTGTGGCCTAGGTGTATTTCTTCGGATTTAAACCCTAACCTAAATTAGGGATGCCAAACGGGAATTTTCGATTTGAAAGTACCGAAAACCGGGGTTTTTAAAAATGAAATCCCGGGGATTTTCGATATTTTAAAATCCCGATGCATAAGTGTTTTTTCGCTAAATTTATACATTATAAAATATTAAATAAGACAATTTTAATAGTTTTTGATTAAAAAATAAGCAGGATCAGAAAATTTTAAACATTTCGGACTATTTTTAAATCGAATAATATTTATTGTGTAATTTTCTAGACTTAAGATTGTGTAATTTTCTAGACTTAAGATGACCCTAATAACTTACAAGCTGAAATATCAAAAATAAAAAGGGCAATAAATAGGCATAGATACTATTGGCCTCCGATAAATTTAAGCAATTTATTGTTAAAAATCTAATTTTCTGAAATATGCTTTATATGGGGGCTTCCCCAAAGCCCCCTGTTTGAGGCGATCCTCATAAAATTTAGAGAATGAATTTACGGTTACATTAAATGTATTTATGCTGAATTTCACTATATCATTAGTCTTTTTAAGCGAATTGTGGACAGTAAACTCATCTTTTGAAGGGGGGTGTCTTTGTAAAGGGGCTCGAAATTCAACAGGGTCTTCAAGGCTATATAAAACTTAGTTGTGCGGCTTTTTATCGATATACGAGTATATTAAACATAATTATGAGCTACTCAGGGCAAACCCAATATACCTTCCCCACTAAAGTGGTGTAGGGAATAAAAAATACAATAAATAGGCATTGGTAATATCGGATATGGGTATATAAAAATTTATACTGGCAGTCAACCTGTTAATAAGATGACGAGATGATAATTCTAAGAGGACACGATATATATACATTTAAGTGTTATATAAGGAACCACAACCGATTTACATTCGAATTTTTGTGAACATGTAATATGAATATATCATTTACCCTATTTTAGAATCGTAGGAAACTACATCCGATTCTGATTTAAAATAGCAGATTACAGGTTTTGAAATAAAAATAGTTTTCCGGTGGAAAATATAAATGATGATATATGGATCCACAACAATAAAATTTTGATAAAAAATATTCATATGCTATTTTCTCGATCGTAGTAAATTACATTAGATTCTGTTTTTTGAGAATATACAGCCGATTACAGGTTTTGAAATAAGAATAGTTTTCCGGTGGAAAATATAAGTGATGGGAGTATTATATACGAATCTACAACCGATTTTACGCTTTAGATGAAAATCGATGTTTGATAATAAATTAAATTGATTACATATTTTTATTTTACGTTTTTAAATAAAAATAAATTTTTGATTAAAAATTATATATGTATTAAACATTCTCTTCCTCAAACTAACCTAACCTTAAACGATATAACTATTGTCATGCTAAATTTCATGAAGCATAAAATCCAGATCAAAAAGTTGATTCCAAAAATACCCAGTATGTTGCCAAATTTCTTGAAAACCGGTTAATATTCTGTATATTCGGATCAGTAGTTTTTTGTATGCCTGAACGTAAATTTTGGTTTAATAATTGTTTTACAAAAAGGGGCATGGCGTCCAATCCAGATCCTGAGGTCAGATCTATTGGTATACCAAATTTCATGTAAATTGGTTCAGTAGTTTGTCCGTGAAAGCGTAAAAAGCAGACATTCTCTTTCATATATAATATATAGGTAAGGATAATTTAAAAAAGTGGGCGTTGCATCGGATCACTACATTATATATAGCCTATGGTTCTTTCAATGTGTCAAAATTAAATTTTAGAAAATTTCTTTTAACAACAAAGTGAACAAAACATAAATATAAAATTTTACTTTTAAGTTAAAAATATTAAGGATTTTTAACTTTCCACAAATTTTAACAAATAGCAAAACACAATTTAAAAATGGCGACATAAACAATGTTAACAAATTTCAAAACAAACTTTGACAACTAATTTTATTTTTCTAGTTAAAAAAATAGTCAGCTGTTCAAGTGATGCTAATTTATTAATTTACTTTGGTTATTATGTATTTAATTTCGATTGGGGTAGCGAAGCACACCGGATATTAGCAAGTATATGATAAATACAATACCTTGAATCATAATAAAATCATATTATAATCCAAGGTGGTCAAAATTTCGTTTTAAATGTGTATCGAAATCAAAATAAATTTTATCGAAGCAGTAAAATTATAGTTTCTAATATACTTTCAATATCTAACACAATTCGCAAATTTTAATTTGCCGATTTATATGAAACTTTGGTTCATAAAAAAATCCCAGCAGTTCGAAGGGACAGTCCCGAACTGACCACTTAACCTACCACTTGTGGTGGCCCTAGCCACCTGACTACCCAACTGACCAACCATTTTAAAATTGCCTACGGATAAGTCAATCGTCACTTTACCCCCTACAAAGAGATAGTCAAAACACGGTCAAAAATTATCTCCAAATGGGTTCTTGGAAGTTAGTCACATCACTAGCTAATTAACTGGCGCAATTTTCTTGCTAAAAACTAAGACATGGACGTATTCTGGGATAGTGACGATTTACTTTTATTCTTGATGAATGGCCCAAAATATGCGAATTGGAGCCAACAGGTGGTAAGATATTAATGGAAATAATGGTTAATGGAAATAAAGGTTAAAATAAAGTGTCTACTCTCTAGAATACTAAGGAACATCGATGTGACGATTGACCCGAAAGATATAAATTTGAGTCAACCTGATGGTGGCATATAAGTAGAAAGTAATAATCTTTTCTCCAAAAGATGGGTAAAATAACTACTTTCGGAGGTACAAAAAAAAAACTTTTAAGAGTATAATATCTAGATTACTTGAGGACAGTAAAAAGACGAATGTCTCCGCTGCCGCTTATAAAGAGGACACTAAGGTGACGACTGTCTTCATTCTCGATTACAAAGGGTAAATTCGTGACGAATGATCCAAAACATACGAATTTAGTGGAAATTACTGTCTTCTTCGTATGCATTGACTCTTTGTCGTACTGCTGGGATTTCATAAAAGTACTAGTATTTTTAAGCCTGTCATTAGTTAATCATTTTCTAAAGTAAACCTTATATGGAGGCCATGTCAAAATGTAAACCGATTTTGTCCATTTTGAACACCAATCAATCTGCAACAATAGTTTAGGTCCTATCGTTCTTTTAAGAGACTGACAGAGTG
>NC_060949.1:191960-202620 GCF_022045245.1 Lucilia cuprina
TTCAAAAAGTACTAAAGGTCTCCTTATAAAGAAATTCCTTATATTTTTTTGTGATCTTATACAGAGGTCGAAGTCGACCGGCTTCGAGTCGGAGCTTAGTCCCCGCCGAACTATATTTAGTTGCTTGAGCCGCCGCCGAAACATTCGGCTTAAATCGACTCAAATTTTTTTAATGTTTTTATTAACTAGACTGTAAAACCAATTATTTTTGATTCTGTAACATAATGAATTGTTATTGACCAAATTATATTTTAAAAACGTACAAGATTTTTACAAAGTATTTTTACAAGCGATATTTTATAATTTTCAATACTCCCAATATGTATATTCGTTATTATATTTTTTTATAAATGTGAATGTGCAATAAGTTGTTTAGTGATTAGTGTTCTAGTCTGGTAGACTAGAGGTAGTGGGTTCGATTCCCGCCTGAGGCACTGGTTAAGGAGCGCACAAAAGGCCTGATAGAGGCCTAGGTGTATTTCTTTGGATTTGGTGTATACATGTACACCCTCCTTTCAAACTAACTAACTAATATGGCTATACCATAAACAATTTCTTCATTAAGATTCCAGAGAGTGTAAATGAGTATTAAAGTAGACTAAATCTAGAAACTTTTAAGCCTTTTTTAAAAATCATTATTATTAATATTTTAAACAAAGAGATACTCCCAGTCTTTAAATTTTGATATTTACATTATTTTTGAAGATAAACTTAAGTGTTTAAATTTCCTTAAAAACGTTCGGCTCTGAGCCGACTTTAAGCCGCAGCAGAATTATTTTGGCTCAGCCGCCACCGATAATCGACTTCGCCCTCTGATCTTATAAAGACCTTATTGAAATGAAACAATATTTATAAAATGTACCAACACAGTTCCAAAAATCATTCTCCATTGAATTTCTTAAATTTATGGATTTTTTAAATACATTTTGTATTATATCAGTCCTGTAGAACATTTATTAAAAAAACGTGTATCTCCATTTTACCTTTTTACTGATGTTTTGCAAAAACTTATTATTTACTATCTAAAGTACTAATTTTTCACCCATTATAAAGAACTCAACTCCGCTACCTATAAGGATCCAGATTATATATACTTTATGGGGTCGGAAAATTATATTATAGAAATTACAAACGGAATGACCAACTTATATATACCCTTCTCACGAAGGTGAATGATATAAAAATATGAGATTTGTTTGAAATAAATAGAATCCTTTTTTACTCGTTTTTTGTCCCATTTCAGTGGGCTTCCAAAATATGCATATTTCAGATACTATAAAAAGGGTAGCTGCTTTATAACGAACAGAAAATTGTCTCAAAGCACATAAGTACTAATTGCAAAATTGTGTTTCTGTACATGTTAATCGATGTAGCCGTTTAAGAGCACTTCACAGGACCACACTTTACGTACGTAAAGTCTAATGAAAAAGTAAAATGAAATTCCATCCGTATAACAAAAAGAGAATAAAAGTTGTATGATTTATATTTTTTGTGTTTACACGATTGGTATAAAACAATAAAAAGTAAGATGGAAATAGCTGTTTCACTTTTCTATATGTGTTTATATAAAAATACATCCCCGTATTCTCTCTCAATGTGTGAAGGTTTTATTACATATTGAATTTGGACGATTCATCCATACTCTTTTAGTGAAATTATTTTAATGTCAAAAGCAGTGTTGCCACTTAATATGTAATTACACATATTGTGTGTAATTTTAATTTCCATGTTTAGCCCATGTGTAATTGATCTCATGTGTAAATTATGTGTAATTTAAAATCTCATTATATTTACATAAGTATTACTTATTTTATATCAAATTTGTCCTTTCAAACACTGGTTTTGGTTGTCATTTATTTTCGCTTTACAACACGTACATATCTGTCCTTTTCTGGCATATGCAACAGTTTGCACACTTGTTTGAATAATAAGTCAGTGTTTTTTTATTAAAACAAAACGATCCACACACATACATAGACATTTATTTTCCCTTTGAAACACTTGAGGACCAAATAGACTACACAAACACAAACTTACCAGTATTTTACGTTTGTGCAAGCCTGTTGTGTAGTGTATGAGGGTGTTTCGTGTTTGCACAAATGCTTGTTATTGGGCCTTTAAGCAAAAAGTTTCCGTCCTTTTCTAATATATGCGATTTTTTTGAAATTTGTTGAATGCCGATTGTAAATGGTACATATACATATTTTTGTATTCAAAAATAACGAAACAAGAAATAAGAAAATTTCTAAATAATCAAATTTAATTCAAACTAATTTCTAGTGGTAATTTTGTTTCAAGTGTGTAAAAGTTACATTGTTTTTTAGATCTAGTTAAATTATAATTTATTTTAGGGATGACTGGAAGGAATATTTTAATTATCTAATTTTATATTTTATTTATAAATGAATTAATTATAATTATTTAAATATTCGTATAGAAAAATATGTATATGATTTATTTTTGTTTCATTGTTTTTTATGTTTAAATACAGTTTTGAGTTATTTAAATTTTTGCCGAGAATTTTGCAATTCTGAAGTCTTTAGAATCACAAAATTATCAGGGAAAGTTTTAATAACTCAAAACTTTTTGAACCAATTTTGAGTTTTTCTATCTTTTCGAAAAGACAATTTTGTAGACATTACGAAAACTCCAAAAAGTGCAATTTTTCAGATATAAACGCATCTTACCCTCAAAATAAATGAATAATATTTTACAGTCTTCCATTTGACGTTAAAATACAACATAATTTCACTATTAGAAGTTGATCCGAGAGAAAAGCATATTTTCGACCCACCCTAATATGCAACTAAGTGATTTTCCTTATATGGGAGCAAAGACAACGTGTTCCGCAATAATAATTTATAATGCGGAACACGTGTCGAAATTTATCCCGATGACTTTGTTGTCAATGTACGTATAAATTGTTTTTGGAAATGGTCCTTTTGTTGGAGTTGTGACCTTAAAAAATTCTTTAGAATAATGTTTGTTTCCCAATCTACAAAAAGTAATTCAGTTTATTTTAATATTACCTTTTTCAAATGCTTCTGATGAAAGAATTTTTAGTAATTTGAAAAATTGCAAAACTGATTTAAGATATGTATATATATACATATATGTATAAGTGTATATAAGTGTATTTTCTATACACTTGTATGCGCTAAGCACTAGCAATACGTTGTTGTTGTTCATAACTTTATTGAAGCAAGCGCAAAAGCAACAACACTTTCGTATTCTTTGCTGGTAAACATTGACGAGACGTAGATTTTGTTTTTCGTAAAAAAAATTGTTTTGAAAAGCACTTTGAAAAAATTGGTGTTAGTTTTAAATTTTAAACTTCATTATTCGCATTAAAATTATTGTACAATCACTCACAATCCACCCTCATATAATTGAAATCGTGTCAGTTACTTGTTTTTATTATTTAAAAAATAAATTTAAAAATAAAACTCGCGATAAGAGTTGAAAATTTAAAGAGCGTTAAATAGAACTCGCTCGCGTTTTAAGTCGAAACGAGTTAATCGCGAGTTTTATAATTTTGTAAACACAACAAATTAAAATTTGTAACACATAACCATTTTACCGATATGAAATAAACGAAAAATAGAAAATGCAATGAAACTATGTGCATATGTATGCATATTATTTGCACTTTAGAATGTTTGAATTGTGCCACATAATTTAATGGTGTGTGGCAAGAAAGAAGACATTTTTTTCATATATATTTATTATGTTAACAATTTTAAGCAAAAAAAAATTTTGATTCTAATTTTATGTTTCGTATAATAGGATGAAATGTGAAATACAGGAAAAATTCGAATACTTTTGTGAGGTAATTTTATGGACTTCATTTAAAAAAAGCTTAATTAATTTAAGTAAGTGTAAATTTTTCAAGTTATAAAAATTGTTATATGAAACCTAAGGACTGTCTAGATAATATACAAATGTATTTATTTATTTTGCACACAAAAAATATTATTAAATTTGGTTTCTTTCCATAGAATTCATAAATTCGAATACTTATGAGAGACACTGTATGTATGTACATATGTATTTTATTATTTTTTTTCTGGTGTGTAAATCTATTTTTTCATAATCTTTAAATTCATTTTTGCACCAAATGCTCTTTCCACAAAAGCCTGTGTTGATGGAACTGATAAAGCCAAATCTAGCAAATGCCCCATTTCAGGATCATATAACTTCTTCGTTTTCCAATATTCCGAAACATTTTGTGTCGAAGGGAACTCTTCTAATTTTATAATTAGTAATTTAATTTTTGACAATGTCCATCAATATACATATATATGAAAAATATACAAATTTGAATAAAAAGGTTAATATTTCCTTTTTAACTCTTTCTTAGAATTCATTTTTTGTGACCATCATAAAATCTACGGCCACATAACCACACATAATTATTTCCTAGTACATTTGTTATTGCCATAATAAAACATTTTTCTTGCAAACACACAACTCAACTCGTTTTCCACTCTCTCGCAAGCGAGTTGGAAAATCAAAAACGTGTAAATGTCGCTTACGAAGAGAATACAAAAAAATCGAATTTAAATTGTGCTCGCATGTCCAAAAATAAAACTCGCGATTTTAATTTTAAAACGAGCGATATTTTTACCTACTCTGGTATTTACTCTTCCCCTGCCAGCAACTCAACTAACTTTAAATGCATTAAAAGCCGACTTTTTCATCAACTAGTTATGGTTGATTCTTGGATTATTTTTAATGGAGCCAACTGACTATTTTAACATGGAGATGTCCTACGCAGTAGTCAATTGTCGTCTCTTCATGACTTTTCAACTAGCTTAATGTTGGTTTCTAAAAAATTATCTTAAAGGTAACTCTTTATTAACTAACTTAAAGTTAGTTGCAGACAAGTCAAGTAATCGTTTTCCTTTGTATTCCCTACTGTATTAATTAATCACATTCTAATTAAATATATTTAAAATTTAACTACTAGTTGTCTATTGCAATACGCACAATTGGGACGAACGACGAATTTTTCGGAACGAATTTTCGTCCTCAGATATATAACACAATAAAGTATATGAAAATACGTACAATCAGTGCATATGACGAAATTCGTCATACGTAACGAACTGTGCGATAGGCAGGGTAGGTAAAAATATCGCTCGCGATCGCTATTTTATTTATATCGCTTGTTTTAAAATTCAAAATCGCGAGTTTTATTTTTGAGCACAATTTTAATTAGAGTTTTATGTGTTTTGTATTCGCTTCGTAAGCGATATTTACATGTTTTTGTTATTTCAACTGGCTTACGAGCGAGTGGAAAACGAATTGAATTCGAGTTAAATTCGAGCCGAAAAATCAGCAAAATGTGTGTGCAAGAAACAGGTTCTGTTGTGGTAGTAAAAAAAGAACCAATAATATGGGAAATAATTATGTATGTGTGATTGTGTAGCCGTAGGTTTTATGACGGTCTGACAAAGCAAAAGAGGGAAAGTATAAGATATATATTGTCTACCTTTTTATTTAAATGTGTATGTTTTTTATCTGTAGTTATGTATGTACATATGTATATTGATGGACATGCAAGTGATCTTTAACATTTTTTTTATTTATTATTTTTCTCTAAATGCGAAAGAACATTTTCTTTCTTACAAATATATTGAAAACAACAAAAAAAATTAAAATTTTGTTTTTTTTTTCAATATATTTATAAGAAAGAAAATGTTGTTTCGGTATTGCGTGTTGAATGATGTATGTATGCATGTATGTATGTATGTATGTATGTATGTATGTATGTATGTATGTGTATGTATGTATGTATGTATGTATGTATGTATGTATGTATGTATGTATGTATGTATGTATGTATGTATGTATGTATGTATGTACGAAGTGTCTACTACTTTGCAGCAAATAATGTACGTACATATGTATTCGCGTACATAATTTTAATGGGAAACTTATTTGGTTATGTCATATTTATATACAAATTGATTATGCCTTAAAAATTTTAATTTATTGCATTTACAAAATTATAAAACTCGCGATTAACTCGTTTTGACTCGAATCGCGAGCGAGTTTTTTTACGCTCTTTAAATTTTCAACTCTTATCGCCAGTTTAAAAATTAAACTCGCGAGTCGAATAGATTTATTCGCCGGAAAATGAATTATTTATTAAACTCGCTCGCGAGCGAATTGAATTCGATCGCTATCTGTACCCTGGCGATAGGTTTATTTCTATTTCTTACGCAGACGAATGACGAATTAATTGGGGAAAATTGTTTTAAGAACAATTCCAGTAGGCCGAATTTTCTGAAATTTGGCGGTTGCGAGTACAGCTAATAACAATACAATATTATGTTCGAATATTGGAAATTATATTCGAAAATTCGAAGTTATGTTCAAAAAATTTTTATGCACTTAAAATAATCTCTGGGTCATAAAAAATAAAAATTATATTTTCGAAATTTCGAACTTAAGTTCGAAAAATTTTTAAAGCCATTAAAACCAGTTCTGGTGGCCCGAATTGTCTGAAATTTGGCAGTTTGGAGAACACTTGATGACACTACAATGCTATGTTGAAATATTTAAAATTAAGTTCGAAATAATGTTCGAATAAATTTTTGTTCCTTTTTCTTACTTTTTCCAATTTTGAAAAAATTTTAAAACGAATTTGCAGTACGAATAATTTGATTGTGTTCCATTCGACGCAACGAATTGTTGTCGACTAGTCGTGTTCCAATTGTCGACTAGTCGTGTTCCAATTGTGCGTATACCATAAATTACATTTCGCTTTAATACAAGTTATGATATTAGTTCGTTAAAATTAATAGACATTAGATTTCTGCAGGGGAACTAATAATAACACCGGTATCCATAAAATAATGAATGATTTGTTCAATATTTTCATGATTTCCATTGATCCAAATCTAAAATAAATTTTAAAATGTTATGTGTAATGTTAACTGTTAATGTGTTATATTTGTAGTATTAATCAGGTGAATTTAGAATTTAGGGACCGAGTTTTGAAATATTTAACCTTTTATAATTAATTTTTCCAATTTACTGACTCTAATTTCACAACGTATACAAGAAAATGTCAAAAATGTAAAACAAAATTCCAAATAATGAAGAAACATGAGAAAACATGTCGAAACAAAATGCTCTCCATATAATTTTGGGGTAGGTACTCCCTCATTATATAATAATTAGCTTGTAGCTAGTCTTTAAAAGTCGGTTGTTATGTTGTCGACTATAAAATTGCTGGCAGTGTCCATAAGAAACTTTTGGGCCCTCCTGCTCTAAATACTTAATTTCACGTTTCTAGCCAATAACAACGTAACGTAATTTCTTTGTTTAGAATTGTTCTGAATACAAAGATTTTCGGTAGTTTACATGTATACAGAACGATCTTCGTATGCGATCGTTCTCAAGAAGAGCATACCAATAAAAGTAAATAAGATCATTCTTTTTAGATACTTTTTTGTACATTTTAATTTCAAATGTTCTTTTTATGCGAAGAAATGATGATGTGTGTAGTGGTTATTTTTTTCATCTGCCTCTCTAAAAGCCGGTATATAGTTAATTGTTTTGTATAAGCAAGCACGAAAAATGAAAAATTTTCAGAGGTATTCTCGGATTTTTATTCATATCTTCGTTATTTATGGGCCAATTGGGCTGATTTTAAATATCATTCTATTTGATCGTATTTCCGATAGCATTATTGAAAATTCGGATCTCGCAGATATCTGAGGTCTTCAGAAATTTGCTTCTGCCTGAAAGAATGAAATAAGAATATGTGCACAGATTGGCTCAAGGCGAATTAATACAAGGTGGTGTTATTCAGTCAGCTGATAATATTTTTTCTTAATTCGCCTGGTTTACGTAGCTGATAAGTTTGTTATTATACATTTTTATTTGTAAAAATTTCCGTTAAACGTAGAAAAACTTCATTTATATTATGAATTATTCAAGTAAAAAATCTAAAAATACCAAGCATTTCGTAAACAAATATCATTTTAAGCGTTGCAATAAGCGTTAAGCGTTGCTATAAATTTTGAAAAAGCACCAAAATCGTTAAAAAAAAACTCGTAATTTTGACAAAAAGCAGTCAAATATGTTCATATATATTTTAATTTTATCACACATTTTATAACAGCAAAGAAATACAAAAAAACAAGTAGGAAAGTATAGTCGGACATGGCCGACCATATAATACCCTACACCATGAGTATATTTTTAAATTTTTTACTTTTTATAAAATTTTTATTTTTTATAAAGAAAGTTTTATGTTGAATATTACCAATAATTCCAAAATATTTAAGCAATTTATTGATAAAAAACTAAAATTTCTTAATGAGGCTTTATATAGGTCGGTTAATTTGGGAAAAGGATATATTTCTAAATAACAGTTAGTTTTGTTGAGTTTCATTGCGATACAAATGGTTACAAGTCAATTTTAGACGTTTAAGTCATTTTTTGAAGGGGGGTTTGTATGGAGGCTAGGGTCAAATATAGGCCGATCCTTACGAAAATCTGCAGTATCATTTATACTTATATAAAACTTATTTGTGCCAATTTTTAGAGAGATAGCAGAATATTTGACGTAATTATAGCATAAAAAGGTACGGTTGTATGGGGGCTAGGTGAAATAATGGACCGATTTCAACCATTTTCAATAGGCTTCGTCCTTGTGCCAAAAAACATGCTTGGTCCAAACTTCATCAAATTATCTTGAAAATTGCGGCCTGTACCTTGCGCACAAGGTTTACATGGACAGCCAGCCAGCCGGACAGACGGACGGACGGACATGTCTTAATCGACTCAAAAAATGATTCTGAATCGATCGGTATACTTTAAGGTGGGTATTGGACCAATATTTTTGTATGTTACAAACATCAGCACAATTTTATAGTACCCTCCCCACTATAGTGGTGTAGGGTATAATTATATTATTTAACTACCGCAAAAATGTTTATTATACCCACTATCAAAAAAGATGGGGGGTATATTGATTTTGTCATTCCGTATGTAACACATCGAAATATTGCTCTAAGACCCCATAAAGTATATATATTCTGGGACCTCGTAAGATTCTGTCCGTCCGTCTGTCTGTTGTTGGCACGATAGCGTCCACAAAATAAGAGATATTGAGATGACATTTTCCCAAAATATATTTTATTGATCAGAAACGTTTGGGGGTAAAATCTCTCTACCATATTTTATGACTTTAATGCTCCTTAATGGCTTCAAAATACAAGTAGGTCGATGAAATTTTAAACAAATAAGAACTGAAATCTTCCTACAGACTTATATGAGAATTGGTCCATATATGTATGTATAAATACCCCTACTCCCTATAAAAATTAGCACTGTCAATAGTAAAACCCCCATTAATTGACCTCTTTCAAATGTTACCCTGATGTTCTCATTAATATCGATATATAATAATAAAATATTCAAAATATCAAAGTTCATTTATATATCAGTGATTTGATGGTGGGTATAAAAGATATAAAACTCTTAATTGTTTATTATATGATTTTTTAAAAAGTATAAAATATTATTTGAATTTATACTTTGTATTAATTTTTTTTAAACAAATGATTTTTCGTTTCTTTTATAAGTTTTAAAAACTTTCTTTAGTTCTAACAAGTTTTTTAAATGGTTGCAAATATAATGTATTTGAAACAATACAACGAGATCAACCTTTAATAAAAAAGTAACAAAAATTAAAAAAAAGTAATAAAGTAAAACAAAATTAAACAAAAACAAGTAAGAGTGTTATATTCGGCCATGCCGAATCTTATATACCCACCATCAAATCATTCTTATTAATAAATTTTGATATTATCGATCTTTGTAATCAAATGTCAATATTAATATGAACATCGAGGAAATATTTGGAAGAGGACCTTTAACCTTAATAGGGGCATAGGGTAGGGGCTCATACAAATATTTTACAGCCAATAAGTTATGAGTCAGTTATAGACCGATTTCCTACAAAACTTGTTTATGTAGAATATGATCGCTGTAAGCTAGTAATGAGCTTTAAGGTAATTTTTTTAAGAGGGCTTTACAAGGGGGATATGGCTAATTAAGGACCGATCCTTCTAAAATTTGATAAAGAGCTTTTAGCTTTCAAAAAACTTGTTTATGTAGAATTTTACTAGTGTATTAACATTTTTGAGTCAAGAGAAAATCACTTTAGTTCCTATAAAACTTTTTTATGTCGAATTTTATTGCTATATATGTTTCTTAAGGTCAGATATAAGCATTAAAGTCATTTTCTGAAGGGGACCTTATATGGGGGGTAGGGCCAATTTTGAACCGATACTTATAAAATTTTACGAAGATATTTTAATTCTTATTAAACATGTTTATGACGAATTTTATCGCTATAGATGCATTTCTAAGCCAGTTATGAACGACAAAGTTATTTTCTGAATGGCCTTATATAAGGGCTAGGCAAAAACGTGGACCGATATTGCCCACTCTTAATACGGGTCGATCCTTATAAAATTTAACAGGGAGCTTTCTGCTCGCACGAAACTTGTTTATGTAGAATTTTATTGCTTTTTGAGTCAGTAATGAACGAAGAGATTTATGTTCCCATAAAACATGTTTGTGCCGAATTTCACCGCTATTGGTGCTTCTCTTAGCCAGTTATGAGCGATAAAGT
>NC_060949.1:202720-204622 GCF_022045245.1 Lucilia cuprina
GTTGCACGAGGTCTTCCACCCTTATGTACTGTATCGATGTTTCTACTTTTAATTATTCGACAAATCGTTGATTTGTGAATACCATATTTTATAGATATTTCTTTTTGCCACATCCCATTTTGAAAATCATTTAAAACTTTTGATCTTAAATCCGAACTGTATTTATTTCCAGCCATTTGACTAAAAAATTTATAAAGCAAGGTTTACACTCTTAACTCCAAACTTAAACTGCGTTAAAATCATCATTAACTTGCAATTTTTAATAGAAAACGAAAAATTTAATACTAAATTGTTGAAAAGAATGTGATTACCGTTATATCCTTGAATTTGTTAGTGTTAATTACATATTAAAGAATAAGAGAATGGAGAGTTGCAAATGTTTTGAACACTTCAATTTACACTCTCTCATCAAAATTAAGTTTTTTTATTTTTTTAAAAGAAGAAATTTTGTTTATTTTACATGTTTAACAAGAACAATGAATATAGGTAATAAATAAACAAAAAGTTTTTAAAAATGAGCAATTAAAAAAAAATACAATAATACAAACTACATACGTGTTCCCAGTTGCAAATGTTTTGACCACCACTGTATATCACTGTAGAGAAGTTGGCAAAGTGTTAAAAACAGTTTTTAGTGTTAAAAGAGTTTTTAGTTCATTTAGTCTTAACAGATTCTTCAATCGATAATCAAAGAGTATCTGCCAACAATAGAATTTTCATGGGATTATCTGCGTCTGTATTAATTAACTTGTATATTTTTCGAGGTCTTTTGTCTTAGCGAAGACAAAACAGTTATGTGTTTCCCTTAAAAGACATTCCAAATTGTCCGGTAAACAATTTTTGGCTGCTGTCACGACGGCCAATTGTAATGAATAACAAACACATCTAACTAAAACAAGCGAAATTAAATTATGTTTTGACTTTAATTTTGCATGTACACCGTTATTTACACCGGTCATTACAGCAGCATTGTCAGTACCAATTCCAATTAGTTTTGAAATTGATAATTTATTAAGTTTTAAAATGCGCACTACACCCTCAACTATACCATCCGATGTACCAGAATACAAATCTATCAATCATAAGAATTTAATAACAATGCCTAGTAATATATCTGTGCTTTCGTCAATTGTTAAACTATTATACGATGACGCTATATCTAACAAAAGATTTTAAATAAAAATTGGTGCTAGTATATTTTTTATCATGCAGGTCCATTTTGTTTTGTGGAGTGAAAATCCACTGGCTTTGCTCTCAGAAAATTGGTTGTTAAATATTCCTCTTAAATGGTCTATATTTTTAAATGAACAGTGACATGCTATAAAAAGGTATAACTGACCTGTATGTAACTTTCAAAGAGTTGTATTTCAAAGTAATACCTTTTTATACGTTAAATAATCTACACTTTCCAAATTTTATTTTTTATTTAATATATTTCGGCTGTGCCCTTCACCATAGTGTATTTTAAACATATTAGCTTTCCAAATTTTAAAATATTTCCGTCTACATTATTACTAAACCAAAAGAAAACTAGGTAGATATTTCTAAATATATAATATACCTGGCAACATAAATTTTATAATTATACAAGTATGAATTTATAGTCGGACATTGCCGACCTATCATATGGTCGGCCCTACACCAGTCAGTATATTAAAATTGTGGATTTTTTTATATAAAGCATTTAATTTGTTTTATTGTGGAATTTTTTACTTATTGTTGACAAAAAAGAGATTTTCTTTAAGAGTGCTCATAGGGGAGAAGGGGTAAATATGGGCCTATTCATATAAATTTTGGTAAATGAATTTACGTCTACTTCAAAGTCATTTATGTAGATTTTGATCGTTTTATTAGTAATTTTAAGTTAATTTTGACCTTCAAGTCATTTTCTGAAGGGGAGTT
>NC_060949.1:204722-206059 GCF_022045245.1 Lucilia cuprina
CCAAATGCTTTATTTTTTTAAATAATCCCCATTTTTAACATACATACTGACTGGTGTAGGGTATCATATGGTCGGCTACGCCCGACTATACATTCATACTTGTTTAATTTAAATAATGTTATAATTGGTATGTATACAAAAATTTTATTTAAGAAAAAAACTATTTTTCTACAAAATGTTACATATTAACTATATTGTTTTATGTTTTATATTTTATATAAACAAGAAGAATCTCTTCCGGAACACTTTATATTAAGAAACACATAAAACACTTTTTAGCTCATAATTCTGTTATTTATAATAATATTCCTTCAAAATCGGCCTAAACCTTCATGCCGATTTTCATAACGATTGGACCTAATTTGACCCTAGTTCCATTCAAAGTTTAATTTCAGAAAAACACTTAAACGTCAGTAACTCCCCCCTAATCACTAGTATTATGATAAAATTTGGCACAAATTAGTTTTATATGAATCAAAATCACACCATGTATATAGGTCGGCCATGTCCGACTGCACTTTCCTACTCCTTTTGATTTGTTGAAGTGTGTGTATGCATATATTTCCAAAATATTTATTTTATAACCTAAAAAAATGTGTCTATACGATGTGTGACGTACGATAATTAAAAATGTTCATTATGGATTACTAATGAAAAATATGTCCCATAGTGTAAGAAAATAAAACAAACAAGTTAAAGTGCTATATTTGGCTGAGCCGAATCTTAAATACCCTCCACCAGCTACTTTTATATTAACACTTTTCTAATTGATCATATATTTTTAGAAATGGGGTTTCTCATGTCGTAGTGATTTGCATGTTTAATTTGCAAGATTCAATAATTTTCAAAATACATACATTATTTTCAAAGAAATACATTGATAATGCAACTACCCAGTAAACAATTTTTTCAGACATGTCTAATGTCAGAAATTTTCTGAAATAATTATTATACTTTATGAGATTTTTTAACAAATAATATAAATTTCCTTTAGACATTTTACAGAGTAATCGGCAAAGTTTTTATTAGACTTTTCTGCACATTTTCTGAAGTATTAAACTATTAACATCAGACTTGTCTACACATTGTCGAAAGGGAATTTAAGTGGTACGACAATTATTAGTCTGCACATTTTCTGAAGTAAAATATAAAATGTCTTTCGAAAAATATCCGATAAATCAGCACATAATCTGAAGAGAATTGTTTTTGTAATTTCATCAGACATTATATAAATTATTTAAATTATATAAATTTCCTTTAGATATTAAACAGATTAGTCTGCACATTTTCTGATATTTTTCACTCGGCCATTTTATTCCCCTTTTAAGTTCTTTTGA
>NC_060949.1:206159-214068 GCF_022045245.1 Lucilia cuprina
ATTTTCTTTATTTAATGGACAAAATACCATTCAACTTAATGTATGAAATTATTACTTAAAATTTTATTTAAAAAAAAAAAAAACTAAGAACAACGCACACGTTTTTCCATTTTTTCCACGGTTTGAAAAATTTGTTGGATTTTTGTTTTCTAATCACTTAATATCCTGCTATTATCTAAACTTATTTTAATTATTAGTTCCTAATTCAATATAAAAGTTAAAATTAAACTCTTTAAAAAACTGAACTTGAGAATCGAAAACTGAGTCTCATGGTAATAATTTCAAAACCCCAGATATCTGCGAGATCCGAATTTTACAATAATTCTATTGGAAACACGATCGAAAACAACGCTATTTAAAATCAGTCCAATCAGGTAATTTCATAAACAATTTACTAGGTAAGAATATAAAAAAGGTTACTTTTTCGTTCTAGAAAAAGTATTAAACTTAGAAACATGAAATTAAGTATGTAGATCCCGGATTAGGCGAGAATACATAAAAGGGGACTTTTTGGTACTTTTTCGTTCTGCAAAAGGTACTTTCCGACTTTTCTATAATGTTGAATCTAGAAACATGAAATTAAGTATGTAGAGTCTGGATTAAGTGAAAGCCCATAAAAGGGGACTTTTTGTACTTTTTCGTTCTTCAAAAGGTACATTTTGTAATAAAATTCGTACAGACTGTTTTGTAACATATCATGGTGAAAGGGTATATAAGATTCGGCACAGCCGAATGTAGAACTCTTACTTGTTTTCTTTTTATTCCTTATATCATAAACGTTTACTATATAAGGTAGTTACTATTAAAAATGTTCGTTATATCGGATTTGTTATACGGGGATATATCCGGTATGTAGGATTAAATATGGACCGATTCTAACAATGTTTTTAGAGTTATTTTGGCTCATACAAAACATGTTTATGTAGAATTCCATCGCTGTCTTCTTATAACTGAGCCAATAATAAGCGTTAAAGTAATTTTCTGAAGGGGACCTAATATGAACAGTAGGGTCAATTATGGACCAATCCTCATATCAGCAAAACTTGTTTATGCCGAATTTCATCGCTGTACTCGTATTTCTGAGTAATGAACCAGGAGATCTTATATGGAGGATACGATTAATTATAGACCGATCCTCATAAATACAAGTTAGTGGAGAGAATTTGGTTTATTAAAACTTGTTTATATTGAATTTCAAAATATTTAATAGATTTAAGCGTAACTTAAGCTATTTTGAGAATCATCGGAAAACAAATTGATGATACATTTTGAGATTGGGATTATGCAAATATATTTCCAATTTATTTAATACAAGTAAATCGGCTGAAAATTGTAAATGTAAATGAAAAGGGCAAAAGTCAAAAGTCAAAAAAGCAAAGATGTCATCCGAATTAATATCAGAATGGCGTAATGTATGTATGTATGTATGTATGTATGTATGTATGTATGTATGTATGTATGTATGTATATTATTTTGGAATCTACTGACCCTATCGTTTTTTCATGCATATTAAAAAAAAGACTCCTTTTTTGAAATTAATTCAACTAAAGAACGTTCACACCTATCAAATATTTGACGAAAAAAACGTGACCCCTAAAGATACTGATTTTGATTTCCTTTAGATATATACGTATTAATTTGCACAAAAATAATTATTGCATGTTTCGAAATTATTTTCAATTATAAAAATCATGTAGTACAATAAATAGTGGTTAGGTCTTTTTTGCCAAATATTTAATAGATTTAAGCGTAACTTAAGCTATTTTGAGAATCATCGGAAAACAAATTGATGATACATTTTGAGATTGGGATTATTCAATTATATTTGATACAAGTAAATCGGCTGAAAATTGTAAATGTTTTTTACAAATTCTATTTGAAAAGGGCAAAAGTTAAAAAAGCAAAGATGCCATCCGAATTAATATCAGAATGGCGTCTTTGTTTGTTTAATAAAAATAAATATTGTGGAAATTACATGTGTTTTTATCTATTAACTTCTTTTTATCTAACAGCATACGCCGCTGTTGTTATTTATTAAAATGTGGGTGATTAAATAATTTTATATTTGTTTGTGATTTGATACAAACATTTTACTGAGTCGGTCCGATAAGTCCGGTTATAGGAATAAAACTTATATATTTTGTGTATATAATAAATCATTATACAGATTTTTTTGGATGTGGATAATATTAGATAAATTGTAAATAAGAGCTATATTTCTGTCAAAGTTTGTATCAATATCGTTATTTGAATAGAGGAATTTCATTTTAAATTTAAAAGATGTTCCCATTGTCATCAGTTTTGATAAAATGTGGTGCACTTATAGAGGAAAGAGCAAGAGTGTAAAAATTGGATTTCTTTGTAGATACAATTTATCAAGTAAGAGTGTTACATTCAACTACGCCGAATCTTATATATCAACCATCAAACCGTATGCCCTATATAGAATGATCTCCTATAAACACACAGTAATGTGTGTTAAATTAGTTTTCTAAAAGGGCCTTATACGGGGGAAGAGGTCAATGATGGACCGATTGTCATAAAACTCGGTGGAGAGATTTGTGCTCATAAAAACTTACTTATGTCGAATTTTAGCGCTATAATCGTACATTCTAGCCAGTAGTAAGCGTTAACGTATTTTTTTTTAGGGGGAACTTATATGGGGTTATTATGGACCGATCTTTATAAAACTCCCATTTTTAAGTCAGTAATGGTCGTTAAAGTAGTTTTTTGGAAAGGACCATATATGAGGAGTAAGGTCAGTTATGGACCGAACTTCATATTTGGTAGAGATAATTTGACTCATAAAGGTCTTATTTATGTCGAATTTCGTCGCTATAATAGCATTTTTAAAATAGCTATGACTGTTAAAGGTGTTTTTCTGGGGGCCATTTGTATGGGGGCTATGCGATAACGTGGACCGATATTGAACATTTTTAACACCAAACAAATCTAACATATAAGTAAAATTTGAGGATAATTTCAACTCCTAGCTCTTTCCGTTCGGACTCTAACGAACAGACATGATTAGATCGTCTTAAAATTTAATAAGGACCCAGAATATATTTACTTTTGTATGTCTATGATCAATATTTAATTTCTTTTGATGGTGGGTATAAAAATATTATAACATATTTAAAAAACAAATGAAATAAAAACAAGAAAGAGTGTTATATTCTACTGTGCTAAATCATATATTTCTAAATAGCATAATCTATTTAAAAAAGAAGTTAGAGTGCTACATTCGATTGAGCCGAATCTTAAATACCCTCTCGTGATTTTTCTTAAATAGAAAAATCCCAAGATTTAAATATATTAAAACCCCAAGATTTTTTGAACATTGCAAACTTCATTTTCTTTATATTTTTATTGCGCTTAGCGATATTTTCAAAATACATATACATATATAATTTTGTTTTACACAAATTAATAATGCAAATAGTTAAATACGGTTAAAGCGTTTTTAGGGGTGAACCTAGTATTCGAGATATGATATATATTATAGACCGAACGTAAAAGATTCTTTAAGCTAAATTTCTGTACATAAAAGCTATATTTCAGTCAAATTTATATCGTAATTTAGTAACAAGTTAAATGTGTTAAAGTGATTTTGAAAAACTATTGAAATAGAATTTTTGTATACAAAACTAATATGTGTGCTAAATTTTGTATCAATAACTTTATTCGGTAATGCGTAATGTGCGTTTAAGAGATTTTCGTAAAAGATCTTTGTATATAAGCTATGCCCAATTATGTATATAATGACAAAATTTCAAAATTCTGTATCTATGTAGATCATTATTTAGTAATAAATATTGTAGTATGCTATGACCAAATATGGACCGAATTTATGTATAGAAAAACAATATTTTTGCTTATTGCATGGATATCAATATTTGGTTATGAGTTATTTGCTTTTTTTCTGATTTTCGGGGGGGAACCTTGTATGAGAGCTATGATCAAGGATCGACCAATCGAAAAAAAAAATTTTAAATAACATTTATGTGTACAAAAATAATATTTAAGCCAAATATTTTATGGGTATCACTACTTGGTAATGAGCTATGTGCCTTTAAGTGTTTTTCTAAAAGGGACATTGTATGAGAGCTATGATCAATTTCGGACCGATAAGAAAAAAATACAATATTATTTCTCTGTATATGAACAATACTTGTCCCAAATTTTATAAGGTTATCTTAATTTAATAATGAGTTATGCGCGTTTAAGTGATTTTCGGGAGAGGACCTTGTATGAGAACTATGACCAATTATGGACTAATGCAAAATACCTTGCATGGTAATATTTCAGTATATAAGAGCAATACTTGTACCAAATTTTATATGGATATTTTGATTTAGTAATGAGTTATACACGTTTATGTGATATTCGGGAAGGTACCTTTTATGGGAGCTATGACCAATTACAATTTTACTGTAATATTCACTTGCATATGAGCAACACTTATACCAAATTTTGTATCGATATATCAATTCAGTAATGAGTTATGCACGTTTAAGTGATTTTTGGGAGGGGACCTTGTATGGGAGTTATGACCTATTATGAACTGATCGGAAAAAATTTTCATAGTAATATTTCTGCATATGAGAGAAATATTTGTACCAAATTTTGTATGCATATCTTAATATGAATTATGTGCGTTAAAGTGATTTTCGTGAGGGGACCTTGTATGGGAGCTATGTCCAATTTGGATCAATGCAGAAAATTTGTTCACTGAATGAATTCCATTGATGTAGGATTTTAATTTGTATAATTTTGTGAAGATGTCGACATTGTGATGGAAGTTATTAACAAAAGAACCCATTTTCCGGTAACATGTACTTTTGTATAGGAGGTATATGAAATTGTGGACCGATTCTGGCAATTTTCAGCAGGGATTAAGCTCATGTGTAGAAACGAATGTATGGTGAGCTTCATGGAATTATACTGCATATTTTTCGAGAAAATTACATCAGAATGTGTAAAAAATGATTATATTTTTCGAGTTTGTTTTAAATTTTGATTCATAACTTTTCGCGGTGTGAACCGATTGTGCTCATGTTCAATATCAAACTTCTTTGGATAATAGTGAATATTTTCAATAAATTTGGCAAATTTCCTTTGCTTAGTTTATATATTCGAGCGAGGCCGACCATATAATACCCTACACCTGTTTCAAAAATAAAATGTGAACTAAAAATCCCTATTCGGCAGGTCTCCGGTACCATAGAAGATTATATACCAAATTTTATTGACTTATCTGAAAAACTGCGAACTATAGTTTGAGCGTATGAAACATTCTCTAAATCATAGTGCCCCAGAAAGAGAGGCAGATAAAAAAGCTCTATATTATGTGGCTACATTGGTTTACTACTGTACTCAAATTTTTAGATTGGAATTTCTATAAGTTTGCAAGATATGCTCATCTCAAGGATGCCCTACAAGATGTAGGTCCAATTAGACAGGTCAAATTTTGTCTGAAAATATAGAAAAGTTAATTTATTATAGTTTTATTGCTAAGAAACGAGCAAATAAATTTAAGAATTGGTGAATTTTTAAGAGTTTGCGATTTCGCGGAAAATAAGACATTTGTGGTCTGAGATTGCATTGAAAGTTATCGTTGAACATGCTTTATAAATGTAGATAGTAAAATAAATCACCAAAAATGTTTAGTAATTTCCGACTCTTTAAAACTTTAAAAAATTAATTTAATGTATTAAAGAAAGAAACAAAAGTTCTATATTAGGCTGTGCCGAATCTTATATACTCTACATACTTAATTTTATGTTTCTAGATTCAATATTATAGAAATTTCAAAAAGTACCTTTTGTAGAACGAACAAATATGAATGTATAGTCGGGCATAGCCGACCATATGATACCCAACACCAGTCAGTATGTTAAAAATGCGGGTTATTTAAAAAATAAAGCATTTGATTTTTGTAATGATCGGGCTACATTTGACCCTAGTCCCCATAGAAACTCCCCTTCAGAAAATTACTTGAAGGTCAAAATTAACTTAAAAACACTAATAGCACTTTCTACATAAATAACTTTAAAGTAGACTTAACATCCCCTACCAACATTTATAAGGATAGGGCCATATTTTCCCCTATTCCCTTTGAGCCCTCTTCTAAAAAAATCTCTTTTTTTCAAAAATAAGAAAAAATGTAAAAATCAAATGCTTTATTTTTTAAATAACCCCCATTTTTAACATACTGACTGGTGTTGGGTATCATATGGTCGGCTATGCCCGACTATACATTCATATTTGTTCGTTCTACAAAAGGTACTTTTTGGTGATTTTTGGTGATTTATTTTACTATCTACATTTATAAAGCATGTTCAACGATAACTTTCAATGCAATCTCAGACCACAAATGTCTTATTTTCCGCGAAATCGCAAACTCTTAAAAATTCACCAATTCTTAAATTTATTTGCTCGTTTCTTAGCAATAAAACTATAATAAATTAACTTTTCTATATTTTCAGACAAGATTTGACCTGTCTAATTGGACACATAACTCATTACCAAATAGTGATAGCCATAAAATATTTGGCATAAATACTATTTTTGTACAAATAAATGTTATTTCAAAAAATTTTCACGATCGGTCCATCCTTGGTCATAGCTCCCATATAAGGTTTCCTCCCGAAAATCAAAAAAAAAAAACGCACAAAACTCATAACCAAATATTGATATCCATATATTTACCAAAATTGTTGCTTTTATATACATAGATTCCCTAAAAAATTGTTTTACGATCGGTCCATATTTGGTCACAGCTCTAGGTACCGAAAATCACTTAGATTCACAATATTTATTACTAAATAATAATATAGATACAAAATTTTGAAATTTTGTCTTTATACACATACAAAGTCCTTTTACGAAAAAACGCACTTTACTCATTACCAAATAAAGCTATCCATACAAAATTTGGCACAAATATTAGTTTTATATACAAAAAATTCTATTTCAAGATTTTTTCACGATTGGTTTATAACATGGGTGCGGTCGGTCTCATAAAAGATTCACTTCAGAAAATCACTTAAACACACATAACTTGTTACTAAATTACGATACGTAATTTGACTGAAATCTAGATTTTATGTACAGAAATTCAGCTTAAAGAATCCTTTACGATCGGTCTATAATTGGCCATATCTCCCATACTAGGTCCAGCTCCTAAAAACGCTTTAGCCGTATATAACTAGTTGCATTATCAATTTGTGTAGAACAAAATTATATATGTATTTTGAAAATCCTTAAATCTTTCACACACGTGCATACATGTAAATTACAAAATATCGCTAAGCGCTGTAAAAATGTAAAGAAAAGGGCGTTTGTAACGTTCAATAAATCTTGGAATTGTTATAGATTTAAATCTTGGGATTTTTCTATTAAAGACATGAGAAAACTCATTTCTACAATTACTTGTTAAATTAGAAATGCGTTAATATAAAAGTAGCTGGTGGAGGTATTTAAGATTCGGCCCAGCCGAATATAGCACTATAACTTGTTTTTTATTTCGTTTAGCTGTTGTTGTTATTTTTTTTGCTTTTGGTGTAATAATAATGTAGTCGGGAAAAATTTATAAAACTAATATGTTCAAAATACACTATGGTGAAGGGTATATAAGATTCGGCACAGCCGAATATAGCACTCGTACTTGTTATAATTGAAAATAATTTCAAAACATATAATAATTATTTTTGTGCAAATTAATATGTATATATCTAAAGGAAATCAAAATCTTTATTTTTAGGGGTCACGTTTTTTTCCGTCAAATATTTGATATGTGTGAACGTAGCTCTAGGGGTCGACGTTCTTGAGTTGAACTACATACATACATACATACATACATACATACATACATACATACATACATACATACATACATACATACAT
>NC_060949.1:214168-219018 GCF_022045245.1 Lucilia cuprina
TAAAAATTAGTAGTGTCATTTATCGTTCTATAAAAATAAGTTTTCTAGATTTTTGTTGACATAATGGAACATTTAACGTAATTAATGAGCTTAAAGGCCCGATTCGAGAGGTACGGTTGTATGGGACTAGGCGAAATAATGGACCGATTTCAACCATTTTCAATAGCGTTCGTCCTTGAACCAAAAAAATAGTATGTGCCAAATTTCATCAAATTATATTTAAAATTGCGACCTGTAGCGTGGTATACATGGACACACAGACTGACGGACGGACATAGCTAAATCGACTCTATGGAAATCTTAATCGACTTTAAGGTGGGTCTAGAACCAATATTTTCGGGTATTACAGACATCAGCACAAACGCATAATACCCTTGTTCACCACTATAGTGGTGTAGTGTACAAAAATCGTATATCGGAGATATTATTAGAGCTAGAATCTTAAAGTTTGAATTGACGAACTTTGACATTCATGTAAACATTCCGTGAATAACGGGTGAACTATCCATATCAATTATATATAAACTTTCGTTTATCTGTGAAACTAATAGAACAATATTCTTAAAATTTTGCAAGATACATCTGAACATTTTGGAAATGGGTCGGACATTCATCCTGAGGGCTGAGAGTCTGCATATGAATTAAATAGAAAAATTGGTATATCTGAGAAACTATTAGAGCTAGAATTCTACATAAAGATCTTTGACATTCATGTGAATATTTAGAAAATAACGAGCGGACCTTCAAATGGTACCTCCTATATGAATTAAATACAAAATTTCGTATATCTAGCAAACTATTATTTATTTAATAATTTTTCATCGATTACCTTAAAATCTTAATTAACTTTCGGAAAAATTTGCGAATTTTAACAAATTTTATACCTGTAAATCTATTACAGTTAGAATCTTCAAAATTATTGAGTGATTTTTTATTTATATTGCAAAAGCACACTGGGTATAGCTAGTTTTAAATAAAAACCTTACTTGTTTTTATTGTAGTTGTATCCTCGGCTGTGCCAAATCTTATATACCTTTCACCATGATGTGTGCAAAAGGGGTTTTCACTTAATCCAGAGTCTACATACTTAATTTCATTTTTGTAGGTTCAATATTGTAGAAATTGCAAAAAGTACCTTTTGTAGAACAAAAAAGTACCAAAAAGTCCACTTTTATGTGTTCCCGCCTAATCCGGGCTCTACATACTTAATTTCATGTTTCTAAGTTCAATATTATAGAAAATTCAAAAAGTCGAACGAAAAAGTACCAAAAAGTCTAGGTATGCGTTTATGCGTTCTCGCTCTACATACTTAATTTCATGTTTCTAAGTTCAGTATTATAAAAAATTCAAAAAGTACCTTTTGTAGAACGAGAAAGTACCGAAAACATCTTTTTTATAGCTTCTTACCAAGTGAAGGCCCTACATGCTAAATTTCGTGTTTCTAGGTTCAATATTATAAAATTCAAAAAGTAACTTTTGTAGAACGAAAAAGTACTGAAAAGTCCCCTATAATGTGTTCTCGCCTAATTCTCGCTCTACATACTTAATATCATGTTTCTAGCCAATAAAAACGTAACGTGATGATCATCTTTACTTTGTGTTTATAAACAAGATTTCACAATAAGAAAACTTTACCGTTTGATACTGTGATATATTTTCATTGTTTTGTATAAGCATGCACGAAAAATTTAAATTTTTCATGAGATTTTCAGAGGTGGTCTCGGATTTTAACTCATATCTTCGTTATTTATGAACCGATTGGATGATTTTAAATAGCGTTCTATTCGATCGTATTTCCAATAGAATTATTGAAAATCTGGATATCACAGATATCTGGGGTATTCTGAAAACTGATTTTAACATACACACAGACATTCCCCCGGGGGCGAGACCTCCGCCTTGGTGTTATTGCAATCCCGGGGTATAAAGAGGTGGCCGGGACTGAAAAATTTGTTACAGTATACTGCTTAGCTTAGTCCTTGCATAGATTGCCAGATTACGTCTCTAGGTGATGTTGACAAATCAACAGACACCATCCAATGGTCAGAGATTAGATAGCTCGAGTATTCCAGCAAAGTACTTGTGCATGGACCGGTCAGAGCCAACGTTCAAAAATTGTTACTTCAGTTCTTCATTGAAGAACAACGATGGTAGACCGTTCTCAAGTCTACCCAGTGAAGGAAAAAGACCACCGTGAGATAAGGCCGTCAGGGCAGGTGCTCACGTTAAAACTCTCGACAGTCATACACACAGACAAACGGATATGGTTAAATCGACTCCGCTATCTATAAGGATCCAGAATATGTATAATTTATAGGGTCGGAAGATTATATTTTAGAAATTACTAACGGAATGACAAACTTATATATACCCTTCTTACGAAGGTGAAGGATATAACAACAATCTATATATATATAGAGTAGCGTTACTGACTGACTGATTCATCATCGCACAGCCCAAACGGCTGAACCTAGAATAATGAAATTTTGACAGTAGATGTGTTTTTGGATATATAGATCCACTCAGGGAAATTTGTACATTTAGGGATAAAAAAGGGTAAAACAGGTTTTCTTAATTATATTACCTAATATTAGTGATACAAGAAAAAATTTAAATACACATGTATCTACTCTTAAAATAAGCAGATGGGTGTCTGCTACTTTTTTTAAATTCGTACTTTTATGGGGTGAAAATGTGTAACAAAGGTGATTTTGGTAACTTTTTTGGCCCTATATAACTTTTTAACTAATAAACAAAATACAATTTTTGTAAATATTTTGAATATACATATCTCCAAAAATTAGGAGACACCTGTTTCGTACTTTTTTAAAATTTAGCCCCTTTTTTAGGTGTAAAAGGGAGAAAACTGTATTTTTTATACTTTTTTTTAGCACATTTTTTTTAGTAAGAAAACTTTTTCAGTTTATTGAATTATTCCTATTAAATTACGGACTAACTCTGTAATATTTATTGCAATAAAATTTTTGCATTTCACTGGGGAAAAAAAGTACCAAAAAGGTAAAAAAAACAGGAAATTTAATTTTATTCAAACTCATTGAGCCATTTTTTTTAAGTTTGAAAAAGTAGTTTATTTACTCACACAAAATATCCTATTGGTATATTATTTTATAATTCGAATACTAAGGCCTATGTAAAACCAAATTCGAGTAAATTGTTTGGTACTTTTTGAAAGCACTATTTTTCTGGAACAAATGAATGTAGATTTGAATCGTTTGAGTTTTATCTGTGATATATAGATTTAAATACGGAATATTTTATAAATTTAATTCTCGAAAAAGTATATTTCTAAGCGAAAAGTAATTTCCACTTAGGTAAATTTTATTCCACTATTGGTACTTTTTCTTCAAATGATACTCTTTGTATGTCCTTTAATATGAATTCAAAACTCATGATTATTAAACATACATTGAGTAAGATTCTTTAAGAGAGAACTTTTTAGTACTTTTTATCTCATAAATGGTACTTTTTTAATTTTCTAAATTATTCAACCTAAGAATATTAATTTTAACATACATGGCCTTAACTGAATAATATTATAAAAGTGGGAACTATTTGGTACTTTTCTATTCTTCAAACGCCTTTTAGATTCCTTATAATGGTTAATCGGAACACACGGCCCTTATAAAATGAGAATTTATTGAGAGAAATTTTTTTATTTTTTCGTTTTTCCGATGGTAATTTTTGATATTTTTACGATATTGAACATAGATATTGAAAATAAAATTTAAAATGTGGGGACCTTAGTGAAGAATCAACTGAAACGGACTTGTGGTACTTTTTCATTCACTAAAATTATATATTTTGAATTGTATTTAATATTGAACACAGAAACATACAATTTTTGATTAAACGATAATCTATTTAAGTTATTTTATAGTACTTTTTTCAAATAGTACTTTCGAAATTTTCTATAATGTGGAAGTTAAATATGAAACTAAAAATACAATCTTCTTGCTGAATGCGAATTTAATCACGTGATATTGAACATATAAAACTGAAACATTAAAAAAATGTCTAATCAATTTTAATTTTCTATGAAAGTAAGTTAGGGTAGCGAAGCACACAGGGTATGCTAGTAACAAATAAATAGATCATTTGTAGTTCAAGTCGCGTTTTGAATCTAATTGTACTCTGCACACATGTCACACATAACATACACACAAACAAATATAAACTGTATTAGCGCAAAAAGAAATATATCTTAATTGTTGTACTGTACTACCACCCTGAAACTGTATTCCCACCCTCGAATAAATATGATCTGTATTACCAACATATTACTACTTTATATCCTTGTTGTTGTTTTCTTGCTTTTATTTATAATTTGTTGCGGACATTTTAAGACGTAGTCTTAGATTTTTGCCCATATCTCAGTTATTTATCGACTGATTTTGCTGATTTTCGATAGGAAACTTCTCGATAGCATGTCTGATGGAATTATTTAAGATTTGGATCCCGAAGATATCTGGAGTCTTCAGAAAATTGATTTCAGTAGACAGACAGACGGACATGGCTTAATCGACTCTGCTATCTATAAGGATCCAGAATATATATACATTATAGGGTCGGAAAATTATATTGTGGAAATTTCAAACGGAATGACAAACTTATATACACACTTCTCACGACGGTGAATGTTATAATAACCATTAAATTAATGATATTTATTCTTATCTAAAGCTACGTTCACACCTTTCAAATGTTTGACGAAAATGATGTGACCCCTAAAAATCTACATTTTGATTTCCTTAAAATATACATTTATTTTCACAGAAGTTCAGAAGGTCTTTATTATTTGTTTCGACACCCGTTTGTAATGCAACCTCACA
>NC_060949.1:219118-270099 GCF_022045245.1 Lucilia cuprina
GGATCGTCTAAACGCAATATATAATGAAACCATCACACATTGAGAGAAAATACGAATGGAAAATTTCACGGTCGTTTCTTCATTTTTTGAAATGATTAAAAAAACAAGTAAGAGTTCCATATTCAGCTGTGCCGAATCTTATATAAGTACCCTTCACCATGGTGTGTTAAAAACAGTCATTACGAATTTTATTACAAAAAATCAAAAAATACCAATTGTAGCCCATTTTATACGATCTAAATTAATTCGGGCTCTACATGCTTAACTTCATATTTCTAGGTTCAATATTATGGAAATTTTAAAAAGTACCTTTTGAAGAACGAAAAAGTACCAAAAAGTCCCTTTTTGTAGGTTTTTATCTAGTCAAGGCTCTACATGCTAAATTTCATGTTTCTAGGTTCAATATTATAGAAAATTCAAAAAGTACCTTTTGTAGAACGAAAAAGTACCAAAACGTCCCCTTTTATGTGTTCTGGACTAATCCGGGCTCTACATATTTAATATCATGTTTCTACATTCAATATTGTAGAAAATTCAAAAAGTACCTTTTGTAGAAAGAAAAAGTACAAAAAAGTCTCTTTTTGCAAGTTCTTACCTAGTCAAGGCCCAACATGCTAAATTTCATGCTTCTAGGTTCAATATTATAGAAATTTCAAAAAGTACCAAAAGTCCCCTTTTATGTGTTCTGGGCTAATCCGGCCTCTACATACTTAATTTCATGTTTCTAGGTTCAAAGTTAAAATACCAATTGTAGCCCATTTTATACGATCTAAATTAATTCGGGCTCTACATGCTTAACTTCATATTTCTAGGTTCAATATTATAGAAATTTTCAAAAGTACATTTTGAAGAACGAAAAAGTACCAAAAACTTCCCACTGGGTTCCCACTTAATCCAGGCTCTACATAATGTTTCTGGATTCAATATTGTATAAAATTCAAAAAGTACCTTTTGTAGAAAGAAAAAGTACCAAAAAGTCTCTTTTTGCAAGTTCTTACCTAGTCAAGGTCGTACATGCAAAATTTCATGTTTCTAGGTTCAATATTATAGAAAATTCAAAAAGTACCTTTTGTAGAATGAAGAAGTACCAAAAAGTCCCCTTTTTATGTGTTCTAGCCTAATCCTGGCTCGACATACTTAATTTCATGTTTCTAAGTTCAATATTATAGAAAATTCAAAAAGTACCTTTTGTATAACGAAAAAGTACCAAAAAAGTCCCCCTTTATAGGTTCTTACCCAGTCGAGGCCCTACATGCTAATTTCATGTTTCTAGGTTTAATATTATAGAAAATTCAAAAAAGTACCTTATGTTGAACGAAAAAGTACCAAAAAGTCCCCTTTAATGCGTTTTCGTCTAGAGCCCGGCTCTACGTATATAATTTCATGTTTCTAGCCAATAACAACGATACGTAACGTCATGTTCATTCTTTGATTTGTGTTTATAAACAAGAAACCACAATAACAAAAAATTTACCGTTTGATACTGTGTTTTGTTTGTTTATTGTTTTGTATAAGCATTAGGGTTGCCAGATTCCGATTCGCAAAAAGCTGGACATTGGGATTTAAAAAGCTGGACAAAACAAAAAAAGCTGGACATAAAAAAATACTGAGAAAATGCTAATTTTGGTTTTGTGTAAATAGTTTCACAGTGATACACCAAAAAAATGCAGGGGTTCTTATATACCAATTCCGTTTTGTTATAGTCTACAGAGTATGAATATATTTTTAGTTTCCCCGATCACTTCGTTAACTTACTTTTTAGAGCAAAAGATGTGAAAAAGCTCCATTTTTGAAGTTTTAAATTTTAAAAGTCATAAGTACGTAAGCTGTACATAAAGAAATTAACTATCGCTCGCAATAATAGGTCTTTTCGCGTACTTTCCTGTGAGAAATATACAGTAACTTTATGATTGAGAATAATTTTTAATTTACTCTCAATCAAAAAAATATCAAAAAATACGCGAAATCCAATTTTTTGTTTATAAACAAAGATTGGTAATGTCCTTTTGCTGAAATCTCAATCGCTAACAAAACACTAAAAAACAAATAATTGTAACTTTGATTTTCCTATAAATAAGTGGATATTCAAAGTTAACAAAACATGTAGTGTCATTAAAAATATATTATTGCTTTGAAACTTCATGAAACAAACATATTATTAAAATAAAAATTTACACAAAATCGCTAAGAAAAAGACAAACTAAATTGTTTTAAAAATGCTACATTGACAATATTTGTTATGATTTTTCATGACAAATAAAGTCTTTTAAAAACTAATTTATGATAAATAAATTTAAAATAAATATAATTACAAAAATTTTTTTAATATTCGTGTGTTAATTTATATATTTCTTTCAAAAAATTTGAACTTTATCAAATTTTTGATTTCTTTGGTTTGTTTACATAAATCAAACATATGTTGTAAATATAAGTTGGATATTTTTTAGTGGGGAAAAAATATTCAGTAAAATCAAAAAATTCTCTATCAACAAACTGTAATTTTTACCGACCTATACCTACATATAGGAAGTTGGAGCATCCGGACTTGATTTTATCAAAAGTATTAATGGTCTCCACCAGAAAAAAGTTCCAGAGTTTTAATGGTCTCCACCAGTTTATATTTGAGTTTAAATGGTCTCCACCAGGTTATATCGTGAGTATTCTATGGTCTCCACCAATAAAAAACATAACCTCACTCTGAGGTAAAACGAAAGCACGCGTTTAATGAAGACAACGCATAACTTAGAACAGTTATACGAAGTAGTGCATTAAATTAGTGCGGGGTGAGAAGTAATTCTGTCAAAAGCCCAGCAACAAGCACAAGCCTGACCGTCCATAAGAAATAAAAACGATGACGCGAGAGCTGTTCCCCAACTCAGACCTGAATTACAACTGCTAATATATATTGAGACATGATAGAAGAGGGAAATCATAACATAGTTGTATAACAAAGAGTTGGCTAACATGATTTGACAAAGATAACATAAAAACAAGTAAGAAAGTATAGTCGGGCGTGGTCGACCTTATGATACCCTACACCAGTTATAAATATTAAATGTGATTTATTTTTCATAATAAAGCATTTATATTCAATATTCCCTTGTTCCGATACATTTAAGCAATTTATGGATGAAAAACTAATTTTCTAAAAGAGGCTTTATATGGGGGCTAGGGGCAAATATGGATCAAGCCCGATAAAATTTTGTGAATATATTTATATTTACATAATATTTTATTGTGCTGAATTTCATCGCGATATTTGTGTTTATAAGTTAATTTGGGACATTCAAGTAAAGATTGCGTAAATTTTGTGTTTATAAGTTAATTTGTGACATTCAAGTAATTTTCTGAAGAGGACTTTGTATGGGAGCTAGGGTCAAATGGGACCCGATCTTTATGAAATTTGGCCAAGGGTCATGAAGACTTCTATAAAACATAGTTGTGCCGTATTTTATCGATATATCTGTATATTTTACAAAACTATGAGCTCAGAAGCCCTTTTCGGGGGGTTCTGTTCTATGGGGGCTAGGTGAAATAATGCACCGGTTTTAACCATTTTCAATAGGCTTCGTCCTAAATAAAACGTGCGTGCCAAATTTCATCCAATTATCTTGAAAATTGCGACCTGTACCTTGCGCACAAGGTTTACTCAGAAAACGATTCTAAGCCAATTGGTATACTTTAAGGTGGGTCTAGGATGAATATTTTTGTATGTTACAAACATCAGCACAAATCCAATATACCCTCCCCACTAAAGTGGTGTAGGGTATAATTATTGCAGTGTACTAAAAATATTTTATTTAGCTGGACAAATTAAATTTTAGCTTGAAACTGGACAAGCATCAAAAAAGCTGGACAATCCAGCCAGGCTGGCAACCCTAATTCTGACGGAAGTTATTTTCGACAGGAATAACTAAGTAACTAACTAGTTAGTTAGTTAGTTACTTACTAAACTTTAATATATTTATTCTTAAAAAATAATTCTTATTCTAATACCTTGGGATACACAATATTTTTTGTTTTACCCTCTAGTATAAATAAAACAAGTATGAATGTATAGTCGGGCGTAGCCGACCATATGATACCCTACACCTGTCAGTACGTATGTTAAAAATGGGGATTATTTAAAAAACTAAAGCATTTGGTTTGTTTTTTAACTTTATTTCGGAGTATTTTTACTTTTATTTTGGCAAAAAAAGAATTTTTTTAAAAGAGGGCTCAAAGGGGAGTAGGGCATAATATGGTCATATCTTTAAAAATATTGGTAGGGTGAGTTAAGTCTTCTTCAATAATATTTATGTAGAATTTAAAAGTGTTATTAGTGTTTGTAAGTGAATTTTGACCTTTAAGTCATTTTCTGAAGGGGAGTTTGTATGGGGGATAGGGTCAAATGAAGCCCGATCATTACAAAAATCGGTAATGTCATTTAAAGTTCTATAAAAGTTTTGTCGACTTTTGTTAACATAATAAATCATTTAAATTAATTATAAGCCAAAAGGCCCTATTTGGGAGGTACGGTTGTATGGGGGCTAGTCGAAATAATGGACCGATTTTAACCATTTTCAATAGGCTTCGTCCTTGGGCCAAAAAAAGCGTGTGTGCCAAATTACATCCAATTATCTTGAAAATTGCGACCTGTACCTTGCGAATATTTTTGTATGTTACAAACATCAGCACAAACCCAATATACCCTCCCCACTAAAGTGGTGTAGGCTATAAAAATATAAAAAAACATTTTCAAGTGATTTGAACAGTACTTAATTCCAGGGTACGGATAGCGATCGAATTCAATTCGCTTGCGAGCGAGTTTAAGCGATTTAAATATTTAATTTTTCCACGAATAAATCTTTTTGACTCGCGAGTTTAAAAATTATATGTATATAAGAATTTAGTTCAGTTTGTGCGCGAAAAGTTGTCAGTGGTATTGTAAATGAAGTTGTACGAATAATTTTTATAAAAAACATCATGTATATGTATGTATATCAGCCAAGCGCAGAAAGAGAAACTGTTATTGTAGTGGTGAGAAAATGAAAAAAAAACACTTAGAAAAAATATTTCCTAATTACGCTTGTTATGATCAAGTTTTATAACAAGTAAAATGGTAAATTTTACTGATAAAACATATCCAAAGAAAAGAAAAATGTTAATTTCTTCACAAAGATTAAAATTTTTTTATATAAAATTAAAAAAAAGAGTATTAAAAATATCGTTTTTATGTATTTTTACTATAATGCATTCCTGAAAAGTTTTTGGAGTATGAGTTTTTTGCAAGTTACTCTCTTGTTTGAAAATGATGTTGTTGATTTTACATATTTTGTTTGCAATTTCTGTATTTTTTACGCTCTTGCAATGAGTTTTACTTACGATCGGGTTATGTATGTGTGAATTGCCAAAAATCTTCGTAATTAGAACAATATGAACGCGCAACGCTGATGTATATACATATTTTATTATTTCTTTTTTTCTGGTGTGTAAATCTATTTTTTCATAACCTTTAAATTCATTTTTGCACCAACACAGAAACCTGTGTTGATGGAACTGAGAAAGCTACATCCAGCAAATATACCATTTCAGGATCATATAACTTCTTCGTTATCCAATACTCCAAAATATTTGTGTCGAAGGGAACTCTTTCTAATTTTTGTTTTGTTGTCTTATCCGTCTTGTAATTAGTAATTTCATTTTTGTCCATGTCCCAATGTACATATGAAAAACTATAAAAATTTACATAAAAAGTTCTAGATTTCCTTTTTAACACTTTCTTAGAATTAATTTTTTGTGACCGTCATAAAATCTACATCCACATATCCACTCATAATTATTTCCTAGTAATTTTTTATTGTCATCTTAAAACCTTTTTCTTGCAAACACACATTTGCTGATTTTCCGCTCGAATTCAACTCGAGTAAATATCGCTTACGAAGAGAATACAAAAAAAAAACTCGAATAAAAATTGTGCTCGCGTGTTAAACTCGCGATTTTAATTTTAAGACGAGCGATATTAATAAAATAGCAATCGCGAGCGATATTTTTACCTACTCTGTTTAATTCATATGGGAGATGCCAAGGTCCTATTGAAAGTCCGCCTATTTTTCTCTAAATGTTAACATGAATGCAGCAGTTTTTCATGTAAAATTTCTCAGAGATACGAATTTTTATATTTAATTTATATGGGAGCCACCCCTAGTGGAAGTCCGCTCATTTCCCCAAAATGTTGAATAAATGTTAAATTTCTTAGCGCAAAATTTGAAGATTTTAGGCTTATTAGTTTCCCAATTTATTACTCAAATTTTCATATAAATGTCAAAGTTGTTATTGCAAAATTTGAGGATTATAGCTGTAATAGTTTCGCAGATGTACGAAATTTTCTATTTAATACATATGGGGGTTCCAAGCTCCCTAATGATAGTTTGCCTTTTTTCCAAAATGTTCAGATAAATATTAAAGTTCTTCCTGCAAAATTTCAAGAAGCTAGCTCTATTAGTTTCCATATAAACGAATTTTTGTATATTCTATTCATATGGGAGGAGCAACGCCCATTGGTAGTCCACCAATTTATTACCCAAAATGTTTACGTTAAAGTTCTTCGTGCAAAATTTTGTATTTAATTCATATGGGAGGTGCCACGCTCCCTACTTTTAGTTGAGGGCTGTAGCTGTTTAGCTGTCTATAAAGTCCAAACATACAAACACACATTTTATACTTATATATAAACTAGTGTGCTTTTGATCTTGCGAAATTTGAGGATTTTAGCTCTAATAGTTTATCATATATACCAATTTTAATACTTAATTCATATGGGAGGTTTGTTTGTTTAGATTTTATAGGCAGCTAAACGACTGAACCGAATTTTCTGAAATTTTCACAGTGTCTTCCTGTAAGTCTGGAAGGAACTGTAGGCAACTTTTTACTTCAAAATTCCAAGTGGGCGACGTGCACTGGGGGCGTACTATCCGTAGGTGGCGTGGCACCTCCATATCAATAAATACAAAAATTCGCTTATCTGGGAAACAATTAGAGTTAGAACCTTAAAGAAGAGATTTAACATTTATTTGAACACTAGTGTGCTTCGCTACCCCAATAGAAATTAAAAACATAATAAAAAAATTAAAAAGTAGACAAACTTGCAAGGCCTGACCTTGAGCTTTATTAATCGACATTGCAAATGCTAGGCTAATAGAAAATTACAGGCACTTAAAAGGAATGGCATCTCCGATGTGGCCATAGAAATACGTGGTATCAAAAGATCAGTTCCCTTAAACTTTCCAGTTATAATGGTCGCCTCGATAAGATTGTTCATCATTTTTTGGTGTAAAAATATTTGATAATTTTAATCCAAACGTACGGTTTTGAAATATTCAATTTATCCCTTTAGTAAAGTTACCTTAAAGTTATGTTACACTGTAGATTTGTTGAGATTACGAACATTAGTCGTTATTAATTAATAAGAATATACAATTTTTTGTAATAATTTCATGTGAGAGGCACCAAAATTTGGGACTCCAGTTGTTAAAGTTTTTTAGATATACAGATTTTAAAAATTAGATTTTAGTCCGCTTTTGCTGAATACCCTATTTGCGTCCAAAAAATTGTATTTAAACAAAAGTTATTTGTACAAAATTTGGGGACTCTAAACGTGGCACCTCATTTATTTGAAATTTCAACAGCAAAAAAGTAGGAAGATAAAAGCAATATAAATAAAAAAATCACTTCTCAATTTTGAAAATTCTAACTACAATAGTTTTCCAGATTAGCAATATGTTACATATGAAAGATGCCAAGCAAATTATTGCAAGTTCGCCAATTTCTATCTATCTACGAAAATTTTTAATTTACGAAATTTTGTATTTAATTCATATATATGGTGCCAAGCACCTCATTAAAAATCCATTATTTTCTAAATGTTCACATGAATATCAAAGTTATTCATGTAAAATTTGGAGATTCTAGCTGTAATAGTTTCTTAGATATACGAATTTTTCAATTTCCTCCCCAGATAAATGCAACTTTTTCCTCCAAAATGTTCAGATGAATGTTAAAGTAATTTGTGTAAAATTTGAAGAATCCAGAATATAGTAGTTTCCCAGTTAAACGAAATTTTGTATTTAATTCATATGGGAGATGCCAAGTCCCCCCAGCTGAAAGTCCGCTCTTTTTCCTTAAAAATGTTCAAATGAATATTAAAGTTCTCCGTGCAAAATTTTAAGAATTTTGATGTATTAGTTTCCCAAATAAAAGAAGTTCGTGAGGGGAGGTACAGTTTCCCTCATGAATAGTCCGCCAATTTATTATCTAATATGTTTACATGGATGTTAAAGTTATTCGTGCAAAATTTTAAGATTCTAACAGTAAAATTTTCCAAGATAAACGAATTTTTGTATTTAATTTATATAGGAAGTACCACACTCTAATGTTATTCCGTCCACTTTTTATCCTATAAATTCATTTTGACACTAAAGTGGCTCCGGAAAAATTTGAAATTTCATATTTTCTTAATATGGGCCCATTTGAAATTTCAAAATAAAAAGTAGCATATAAATTATTCCAGACATACAGGAATAAGCTTTGAAAATTTCAAGAAAATTGGTTCAGCCGTTTAGTACTCTCGGTTTAGAGCAGAAAAAATCAGTTTCAAACACAAAAGTACAGTTTTCGCCCTTTCCCCCAATTTTTACCTGTTTTGGTCCAACATTCGCAACGCAATTTTGCTATTACATATATCTGACACTTTATAAAGCTAAATCAAAAATATTTTAGCAGTTGAAAAAAATCAGTCTTCAAGTACAAAGTAGAAGTTTTTGCTAAATTGAAAAAAATATTCACAATTTTATTTAACAACATTTCTACTAATTTCGTCAATATTTATTTACTTCTTGTAGATTCTAAAAATTTTTGAAACTGAAAGCTTTCTTTTAAGAATTCAGAGAATATTAATTGAAATTGTGAATTTTTGTATATTTAATATTCTGTATTAAAAATAGCAAAATATTGTGTATTTAATTATGAATACATTTTAACAAATTACACGAAAATATATCTAGAAATCTAGGAATCAAACTTCTTCAGAAATTAACCCTCTGTCCTAAAACGGGGACTGATATTTCCCATTTTCAATACTAAACAAACCTTACCTATAAGGAATATTTATGTGAAATTTCAAGCCTCTGGCCCTTTCCATTCCGACTTTATCGTGCTTTCAACAGACAGACGGACAGACATGGCGAGATAGTCTTACAATTTAATAAGGACCCATAATATATATAATTTTGTGGGTCTTTGACAAATATTTTGATGTGTTACAAATGGAATGACAAAATCAATATACCCCATCTTTTTTGATGGTGGGTATAAAAATTTTTTTATATTTATTTTTATGTTTCTTCAGAATCACAAAATTCTAGGAGAAAATTTTAATAACTCAAGCCTTTTTTAACCAATTTTGTGTTGTCTTTGGAAAGACAATTTTGAAGACACTATGATCTTGCTTTAAAATGGTGCAATAATTATTTTTTAAAGCCTTATTTTGTGAATAACTCAAAAAGTGCCATTTGTTCCCATATAAACGCATTTACAAACTTTGGCGGCGATGCACTGGTTTTCACCTTCAACTATGAGAAATTGATCCCAGAGAAAAGCCCATTTTCGACCCACCATAATACACATATATACCGAAATGCTTAGAACAACAATGAATATTCAGAGAATTTGATTGATTTATTTTGCTAATTTTTAAAAATTGTTTTCTAAAATTAATATTCTGATCAGAATAATAAAAATTTTCTTTTTTTAAAGTTACAGATCACACCACGTCACTATTTGGTCATAGCCTGGAAGAATGTGTGATCAATGACAAAAAACGTGAAATGTCAAATTTAAGCGCTACATCAGATAGAGGATCGAGAAATTCCATTGTGTCTTTGTTCCGGGTTGGAAGTAGCAGAGGTGTAAAAGATTCCATAAATTCTCACAAACTAAATGAAAATGTAAGAAATATAGCAAATTTATTATGTTACGAAAAAATAAAAATGCTAAAAACAGCGTTAACAAGTAAGAGTGTTATATTCGGCTCTGCCGAATCTTATTACCCACTATACCCAGAGTGCTTTGCTACCCTTAAAGCAATGTAAATAAAAACAAGTAAGAGTGCTATATTCGGCTGTGCAGAATCTTATATACCCTTCACCACAGTGTATTTCAAACATATTGGTTTTATAAATTTTAATTTTTTCCTGACTACATTATTATTACACCAAACCAACAGACATCTAAACATACATAACGAAAAACAAAATAAACAACGCAATAAAACCAACCTACATCCAAATATACGAACAGAATTCACAAAAAGAAAACAAAAACAAAATACATTACTCAATGAAGCCAATATCAATATCATCCAAACATACAAAACAAAATACACAGCTGAATAAAACCAAATACATCTTCACACACATGTACATCTGTTTCAATTCACAGTGTTGTTGTTGCTTTTTTAACAAAGCAAGAAAAAAATATGTCTTTTTTTTGATGAAATTTTCAGAGGTTGTCCCGGATTTTTGCGCATATCTCCGTTATTCATAGACAGATTTTGTTGATCGGAAATATATTATAGAAATTACAAACGGAATGACAGTCTTATATATACCTTTCTCACGAAGGTGAAGGGTATAAAAACACTTTACGATTTTGAAAATTATAACTATAATAGTTTTTAGATATAATTTTTTACATATTGGAGTTGTCACGCAAATTACTGCAAGTTCGCCAATTTATCCAAATGTTAATTTAGATTTTAATGTAACCTATGAAAAATTTTAATAATATAATAATTTCCCACATATACGAGATTTTGTATTTATATATTCATATGGAGATGCCAAAGTCCCATTGAAAGTCCGACCATTTTTCTTTAAATGTTCGCATGAATGTCACAGTTTTTTATGTAAAGTTTGAATTTTCTAACTCAAATAGTTTCTCAGATATACGAATTTGTATATTTAATTCATATGAGAGGTTGCAATTTGCTAGTACGTCAATCTATTACCCAAATGTTGACATTAATGTTAAAGGATTTTTGTTCTTATAGTTTCCCAGACAAACGATATTTACTATTTAATTCATATGGGAGGTTCAAACAACCCCTTATGAAAGTCCGCCTAAATTCCTCAAAATGTTGAAATAAATGTTAAATTTCTTCGTACAAAAATTAAGGATTTTAGGTCTATTAGTTTTCCAGACAAACGACAACTCCAATTAGTTGTTATTGCATATTTGAGGATTTTAGCTTTAATAGTTTCTCAGATATACGAAATTTTCTATTTAATTCATATGGGGGTTCCAAGCCCTCTAATGAAAATTTTAAGAAGCTAGCTCATTTAATTTCCCAGATAAACGAATTTGTGTATATTTTATTTATATTTTATTTATAGTTATTTTATTTATATGGAGCAACGCTTCCATTGGTAGTCCGCCAATTTATCACCCAAAATATTTTTATGAATGTTAAAATTCTTCTTGCAAAATTTTAAGATTTTAACTCTAATAGTTTCCCAGATAAGGTTTTGTATTTAATTCATATTGGAGGTATATATATATATATATATATATATATATATATATATATATATATATATATATAATATATATATATATATAATATATAATACAGAATATATAATATATAATACAGAAAATACTACCTTGATAATTTTTGTTTTTTCTTTAATGTATTACAAATAATATTAACAACATTTCTTCACAAAAATATACATATGTGATAATCTTACACATTTTAACAGTATGATTTGAATAATATTTTAATTATGTGTGTTCACTCTGTTTTATACAAGGTGATTATAAATTTTTTACTTTCTACAACAAAAAATATTTCATCCTAATCCTAATATATTATATTCTTTGGAAATTTGTTTATTTTTTTGTACGTCAATCACGCCTAAACGGATGAACCAATTTTCTTTAAATTTGGAACAAAGATAGATCTATATCTGGGAATTTATATAGCCTATTACTTTCCGAAAATTAAACTAAAAGCGGTAAAAAATAGGTGAAAACGGGAAAAATTGCAAAATATTTCTGACTTAGCATTCTGAAATATCAGAAATGTGTATTAGCAAAGTTGCGTTGCGAAAGTGGGAACAAAACTGGTATCAAAAAGTAAGAAAATGGGCGAAAAATTGGGAAAATCGGTACTTTTGTGCTTGAAAAAGAATTTTTGTATATTCTAAAGCGAAATTATTTTCGATTTATTTATTAGAAAAACTTGATACACGGTTGTTAGATCTTGCAACGTTGTCAGTAAAAATGTTCAGAAAATGAACTTACAATTTTTCTTTTGCAACGTGGTTAGACTGACAATATTTGTAAATTTGTTAGTTGGTAGTGTTATTAGACATGTTCTGGACATTTTACTACGTTGTAAGACCTAGTTCACACGAGCGATTGAATTACTTAATTCAGCCTCTGAATGACGATAGCTAATCAACCCGTTTTCACAACACGTTCGTAATTCAGTTTGACATTTATTTGTTTATTTTTTTTTAGTTTCTTCTGTTTATATGCTTTATTTTTTGTGTTTATTTATTTTTATTGTTTGGTGCAAGTTTTAAATTTGTAATTTAGCAATGGATAAAAAAGGTAAGTAAGATTATAAAATTGCCTCCTCCACAATCTTTATTGAACCCAGCAACCTTCGGGACATTATAATTTTTTTCCTCCATTTAAGTTTAAAATACTTCCACAAATAAATTTAACTTTAATCAAATTTTTTATTTCTTACTTTTAATTTATTTATTTAATACAAAAATGTTTTTCTTATTTTGTTTTCTTTTGACAGCTGATTTTGATAAATACTAAAAATTAGAGATGACAGTCATTTGTTCGTAATTCATAAGGTAATTCAAACTGAATTACGTACAGTTTGTGTAATTCGCAGCAGAAATTTTGTAATTGGAATTATGTCATTCAGTACGTAATTGGGGGTTGAATGATGAATGAGAGCGTGAATTACGAATAATTACACCATGAAAACGGGGTATAGAATCTAACAACCGTGTATACATAGCATAAGAAATTTTAGTTATCAAATTTCAATTGTGGAAGTTTGGTCCAAGCGGGTAAAAAAAGGAGAAATGATGAAAAACGGGCAAAGGTACTGTTGTTGTCTGTTTTCTTAAGCTTAACAAATATGTATTGGGAAAGATTCGTTGCGAACGTTGGACCTTGTGAAATAGGCATGTGGGTAATTCAAACTTAACGGGTAATTATGTCTATTTTAGGTACTTTTTCGGAAATATGGAAATATTTGAGAAGTATTTTGCTGTAATCAGTCAAAAGATATATTATAGAAAAAGTAAATTAAAATGGGTAAAAAGGGGAGTTTCGTGTTTTTCAAGCCTAAATGGCTGGGCCGACATTAAGAAATTTTCAGCAGAAATTTATCTTTACTTAGAAGTTTTAATTAGTTATCAAAAAGAGACGAAATACGGAACGTGGTAAAATTATTATTATTATTATTATTATTATTATTATTTTTTGAATTAAAAAACTTACCCCTTTATTCACTAAAAATTAACAGATAAAAGGAACGAATTTTGTTATGTAATCTTAAAACGAATATTATTTATTTTAAAGCCTCTTCACATGAGCACACAAGTAATTTGATCTGTCAAAATTTTATTATAGAAGGATACGGGTGGGATCGTCTAAATACAATATGTAATGAAATCTTACTACATTGAGATAAAAGACGGATGGAAAATCTTCGTTGCATTAGATCAGGGATGTATTTTTATGTAAACTCAAAAAGAAGAAACAGCTGTTACATCTTACTTTGTTATTGTTTTATACCCATCGTATAAACACAAAAAGTATAAATCATACGACTTTTATTCTCTTTTTTGAAATACGGATTGAATTTTATCTTACTTTTTTATTAGACTTTACGTACGTAAAGGGTGTTCATGTAAAGGCTCCTTAAGGAAATATATTTTGGTTTTAGCTTTCTCAATTTTAAAAGCATTTAACAGTTTAAATCATGCTTAAAATGAGAAAATGATTAAAAATCCGAAATTTTAAGTAATAATATTTTTATTGCTTTGTTGCTAATTGTAAATGTAATTTTTTTACCACTCAAGCCCAAAGAATTTTGAAAAGGAGAAAATGTGAGGTTTTTGAATTTTTTTTATAGTTGTCCTGAATTATATATTTTGATTTAAATTTCGACACATTCATTTTAGGGGTAAAAAGCAAAGACAATATTAACTGATCTATAGATATAATATTATGAAAATATAACTATCTGACTAATAATAACTCCTTTGGACAATTTTTGCTAGAACCAAAGGTGAAAAGTTATACTCATTTGAAAAAAAACCTGTATGACCAAAATGACCAACTTTGACCCCCTCTACGTCCGAAAGTTCTTGACCGATAGAGCTGAAGATTTGTGTCTAACAAAAGATCCATTTCGAGAAATATATACCTTTTATCCATAAAAATTGTGAATGACAAAATTTATCGAATTATCTTTGTAAGTTTCAAAAAAATATTGTAATATTTTCAAGGTAGTCTGAAATGTTTTCTCATAACCAGAGCAAGGATTTTAATACAAACGCATTTTTGTATTCAGTAACTCAAAATAACTTTTAACTAGTTTTCTTTTCGATTTAAAGAATTTGCTACAAAATGACATCGAATTGTTGTTGCATATTTTGCTTTTAACTGCATTTACTTTGCATATTTCCAACACTTTTATATCACATGTTTAATTTTTCTAAAACAAATTATTTTGTTTTCTATGTATATCATATTTTTACAAATTCCGTATTTATATTTTTAGATTTTTTGAAATAAATATCATTAAATTTTGATTTAACAACAAAATACAAGGTTCTATTAAAAAGGTAACTTGATGAAATTTTGTTCTTACATCTCTCTCACGTCCATTATTCACTTAAAAACACAAAACCAAACGATAAAATTGGGAAGAAATATAATTTATACAAAAATACATTCATTCGCCAAATTTTATTAGAATTGCTATCAAGCTTTTCACTTTCAGAAATTAAATGTATATTATTGAGAGCTGTTTCTTAGTCTTTATATTTGTCACTCTCGAGGTTGTGGTTCCTTTAAAGTGGTATTATAGTACATAAGGTCCATAAAAATCAATATTTTTGTTGTCAAACATTTTTTGTTTTTCTTCGAACGAATAAAAATTTTGGAATAAAGAATAATTCGAACAATTTTAGTCGAATATTCGACTAAAATTTTAATGTTATTTTTACCCATATTTTATTATAATATTGAACAAAGAATTACATTATATTTTGTAAAACGAATACTAAACCAAAAGATCTGTTATAATTGAAACAAATTTCTTACTACTTTTTGCAATTGATAAAGTATATTTTGCAACGTTAAAAGTAGAATGTTTTAGAATGTTTAACATATATTCATACAGACTGGTGTAGGGTATCATATGGTCGGCTACGCCCGACTATACATTCATACTTGTTTTAAAATAAAGCTAGCATTTCTAAAAGGCTAGTATGGTCGGAATAAAATCTTAAACGGACGTAGCCAAGGAATGTTCGAGTTTAAGTTATAAAAATGGATCCCACAAATGCTCCTAGAGCGGCGTTATGTGGGCTCAAAGTAGGGTACCTTAGATATGTAAAATTTTCAAAAGCGTGCAATTTTCCCATCCATGCTTGTCTGTGCTATTTACCTCTTAAAAGAGTTTAAATTGACCTGTCCTGGTTTAAAATCATGTGTAAAATTTACATGACATCATGTACAAAAATTTTTAGTTTTAAATCCACAATATTTTTAACAGAAAAAATATTTTACTGATCATTAGTACACTAAAAAAAATCCATGCTTAATATATACGAAAAATGTCGTGCATTGTACGAATCGTTCGTTGTTTCGCACCACGAAATTCTTTCGTAATATATACGAAATTGTACCAAATATTTTAGTACAAAGCAAAATGTTCTTGAAAAAATTAATTTACAAAAATTGAAAAAAGGGAATTTTGAATAAATATGGTAAAATTTAGGAAATATTAATTTATTCAAACATTTTGGTTCATTTTAAAATAAATTTTCTAATTTTAGTTCAAAATTATTCTCCACACGAATTTTGTTTTTTTTATGAAAATAATTCAAGAATAATATTATACTTTTTCTTAAATTTTATAAAAATGTTGTAGTTTTGTTTAATCATAATATAATTAATATGATTATGTTTAATTTCGCTAAAATTTAAGAAAAAGATATTACGAAAGGTTTTCGTACTTTCGTAAAAATAGAAAAGGGTTTTATTAAATAATATTTCGTATTATACACGAAATTTTTGTAAATATTACGAAAATAGAAGTTACGAAATTTTTTTCGTAAAGTTGAGCATGGATTGTTTTCAGTGTATTAATGTAATAATAAGTATTTCAAGTGATTTTTCTTTTTTTGTAAGTGAGATTTTTAGAAATTTCTGGTTGGTTCTTCCAGGGACTACGAGACGCCCAAACTTCAAAATTTATTATATATCAGATTATATAAATCGGTATTTTCTAATGTTTTTTGAATCACTTATTTCAAAATGAAGCGAATCATATATGTCAGTCGTCTATCATTGCTTGATGAAATTTTCTGAAAAATTCGAATGGGAAAAAATTATTCATCAGGAACAAGTAGACAAAATTTTTTGTGTCGAGTTAAATGAAATGGATCTTATATGGAAACTGTGACTAATAATAAACCGATCTCGAAGAAATTGGTAGAATAATTAATGTACATAAAACATATTTAAGTCGAATTTTATCTAGATAAATATATAATTCAATGAAATATGTGCGTTTAAGTAATTTTCGTAAGTGACCAAATGTGGATACAAATTTTGTTTGGAAGTATTATATTTACATGTACAAAATTATTTATAGTATTTATACTGATATATTTAAGTGAGTTATTAAAAATAAACTAATTTTCCGGAATATGTATCTTTGTATGGGGGCTATGGGAAATTTTATATCTATGTCATGATTTTCAACATACTGTTCTCTGCACTGAAAAATATCCATGCCTAATATATACGAAAAATGTCGTACATTGTACGAATCGTTCGTTTTTTCGCACCACGAAATTCTTTCGTAGTATATACGAAATTGTTGTTTTAGTATAATCCAAAATATTCTTGAAAAAATTAATTTACATAAATTGAAAAAAAATGGAATTTTGAATAAATATTGTAAAATTTCCGAAATATCAATTTATTCAAACATTTTTGTTTATTTTAAAATAAATTTTCTAATTTTAGTTCAAAATTTTTCATCATAATATAATTAATATCATTATGTTTAATTTCGCTAAAATTTAAGAAAAAAATATTACGAAAGGTTTTCGTACTTTCGTAAAAATAGAAAAGGGTTTTATTAAATAATATAACGAAAATAGAAGTTACGAAATTTTTTTCGTAAAGTTGAGCATGGATTATTTTTAGTGTGGTAGAAAAAAATAATGAGTGACAAAATTCGTCTTTTGTAGTTTCTGAGAAAAGAGCTGAAAAAGTACGAAAAATCGTAATAGCTTTCGAGGTACTACATACTTTGTACGTCGTTAACTGATTTTGCTGATTTTCTTTACCAAACTGCTTAGGATAACAAAAAATATTTTCGGTGAATTTGGTTGATATCCTTGTCTTGGTTTTAAAGTAAGCATGTTTTACATAAACAGACAGACGGACATAGCTCAATCGACTCGAAATTTCACAAGGACGAGTCAAAATTTCACTTTCAGATTAATATATATATTGGTGTTACAAACGGAATTTCAGACTTATATAAACCCTCTATCAACACTGATGGTGGTGAAGGTAGAATTGGTATAAAACCAGTGTTGCCAAATTTTTTTTCACAATATTCCGTCAAATCAGATTAAAAAAATCGCCAGAAATCGCCAAATTTAATTTTTCCAAAAACGCTAGATTTCCGTCAAATAAATAGCATATAAAACATTAAAATATAATTTTATTTTGTTATTTAATGGTCTTTTTACATAAGAGGATTTTGTATTAATACAATATATTATTAAAAATATGTATTGCAATCTGAAATCTTAAAATATTTTTTTTAATTTAAAATGTATTGTATTGAAATGTATTATCAATTTACAAAATACAGAGTAGTTTGTAGTCTTTTTGGATTATCCTTATAATTTTATTCATATCCCTTTTGAAATCCAAAAAAATTCATAGTACATGAATGAGAATTGTTTTATTTTGACACTAAATTGGATATAAATTGGATTAAAGACAATGAATATTATACTAAAGAATTTTATAAGGATAATTGACCCTATCCATAATTGACCCTATCCCACCTATAAGGTCCCTTTCAGAAAACGACTTTAATGCTCATATCTACCTTAAGAAGCATATATATAACAATAATATTCGACCTATAAAAGTTTTATGGGAACTAAAATCATTTTCTTAAATTTTATGAGGATGAGTCCATTATTATCTAACCCCCTAATAAGGTGCCCTTTAGACAACGAATTCAACGCTCATTACTACAAAATTCTATATACACAAGTTTCGTGCGAGCCAAAATCTCCCTATCAAATTTTATAAGGATCAATCCTTATTGAAAGTAAGAATATCTGTTCTCGTTTTCTCCTATCCCTATTATAATGCCCTCTTCAGAAAATAACTTTATCGCTAAGAGATGTACATAAACATAAACTTGAATGATTTGATGGTGGGTATATAAGATTCGGCATTTCCGAATATAACACTCTTACTTGTTTTAATTGTATTATCAAACGGACAACAAAGTTCACACAATCGTGTCTAATGCTTGTTTCGGTTTCTGTACCAATTTCATTATTGAGTTCCTTTAAATGTGCAAATTTATGTTGTTGTTATATAGGTCATATAATTTAGCAGCCATAAAACACTTTTCATAATTTTCGGCAATTCCAAAATGGGTTTTTAGTTCAACACATTGGTCTAGAATCCGTACAATGGAAGTTTCAATCGAAAGCCATCGAGTATCACAGATATTTGTAACTTTTAATGGAACCTTAATTCATTAATACATTAATAAATGTATTTTTGAAATATAGTTTAACTTCGATAAAACAAACCTCGTTATAAAGATGACTTAAATATGTCGAGTTCCCGTATTGTTTTTAAATCTTATAAACTATGGACTAAACTATAGACTAGAATATAGACTAGACTATAGACTAGACTACAGACGAGACTATAGACTAGACTATAGACTAGACTATAGACTAGACTGTAGACTAGACTATAGACTAGACTATAAACTAGACTATAGACTAGACTATAGACTAGACTATAGACGAGACTATAGACTAGACTTTAGACTAGACTATAGACTACACTATAGACTATCGACTAGACTGTAGACTAGACTATAGACTAGACTATAGACTACACTATAGACTACACTATAGACTAGACTATAGACTAGACTATGGACTAGACTATAGACTGGACTATAGACTAGACTATAGACTAGACTATATACTAGACTATAGACTAGACTATAGACTAGACTATAGACTAGACTATAGACTAGACTATAGACTTGACTATAGACTAGACTATAGACTAGACTATAGACTAGACTATAGACTAGACTATAGACTAGACTATAGACTAGACTATAGACTAGACTATAGACTAGACTATAGACTAGACTATAGACTAGACTATAGACTAGACTATAGACTAGAATATAGACTAGACTATAGACTAGACTATAGACTAGACTATAGACTAGACTATAGACTAGACTTTAGACTAGACTATAGACTAGACTATAGACTAGACTATAGACTAGACTATAGACTAGACTATAGACTGGACAATAGACTAGCCTATAGACTAGACTATAGATTAGACAATAGACTAGACTGTAGTATTGCTCTTATTGATATATATTATATAAAAAGCTATAAGGAATTATTTTTCGTTGTATCGAAATTTGACTTTTTTAAAAATTATTTGTTTTTACCTTTTCATCATTTATGGCTTCGAAAAGTTGTTTATAACTTTGCTGGCGAATATAGCTTCTTGAGGCCAATTATATGTTTCGTTAACTAAAAATTCCAAGTGAGCTGGCAGCATTTGCACAGTTCCGTTAAATGGTCAACAGAATTATTTGAGGAATGTTGACATGTAAATAGCGCCAACGAAATTTCTTGTTTCTTTGAGCTTTCAGCTATTTTTGGGTTAAAATCAAATTTCCGCCAACAAGAACCTCTTATAGACGCACTAGACTTATGTTTTTGACTTTCTGAGTGATTGAATAAATCACTTAACTTCCCGGCCAAAACACAGTAGTTATTGCAGTACTTGCAATAACTTTTTTACGGATCATTTTCATATTGAGTGAGCCACCCTTTATGTTTAACATTGTCAGCCATTCACGACGAAACTTTTTTTGATACTTAGGGGGCATCTACTTAATTAAAAAAACTATTTAAAATATAAACTTAACTAAAATATAAAAATTCTTACATTTTATTTTTTTACACTTTTAGTGTTTGCACTTGTTTTTATACCCTTCACCTTCTTGAGAAGGGTATATATAAGTTTGTCATTCCGTTTGTAATTTCTATAATATAATTTTCCGACCCTATAAAGTATATAAGTATATTATGGATCCTTATAGATAGCGGAGTCGATTAAGTCATGTCCGTCGGTCTGTCTGTTGAAATCAGTTTTTAGAGGTCCCCAGATATCGACGAGATCCGAATCTTCAATAATTCAGTTAGACATGCTTTCAAGAAGATCGCTTTTTAAAATTAGCAAAATTGGTCTATAAATAACGGAGATATGAGCAAAAATCCGAGACAACCTCTGAAAATTTCATCTAAAAAGCCACATTTGTTCATGCTTTGTTAAAAAAGCAACAACAACACTGTGAATTGGATAAAGATGTACATGTGCGTGTGGAGATGTATTTGGTTTTATTCAGCTGTGTATTTTTTTGTATGTTTGCATGCTGTTCTGTTCTCACGAAGGTAAGTGGGTATAACAAGAACAAGGAGATAAAGCAGTAATATGTTGGTAATACAACTCATATTTGTTTGAGGGTGGTAATACAGTTTGACGGTGGTATTACAGTACAACGATTAATATTTCTTTCTACTACAGTTTATATTTGTTTGTGTGTATGTTATGTGTGACATGTGTGCAGAGATACAAAAAAAAATAAAAACTGTTTTTTAAACATTCTTGGTGAAGGGTATATAAGATTCGGCACAGCCGATTATAGAAATATTACTTGTTTTTTTCTGTTTTATTTAAAAACACTTTTAATCTTCTTTTGAAATATTTTGTTTTGTTTAAACACTTTTTGATTTTGGAAAACTCTTTTTTTTAAATATTTATTAACTTGTTTAAACACACTACAATTCAACAATTCTTTTGAAATATAATTTTTTTCGTTTTTGTTTTTTGCTTTCTACTTATTCTATTAACCGTTATTCGACTCTCGAAAACAAATTGCATGGTTGTGTTTTTTGTTAAAAAAACTTTATAACTCAACCTTGCAAAAACGCTAAAAAACGCTGTTAAAAAACTCCAGATTTCACGTTAACCGCTAAATGGCAATCTTTTCCTCAATTGGTATTTCAAAAACGTCAGATTTGACGGGAAACCCGTCAATTTGGCAACACTGTATAAAACCATAGTGTATTTTAGCCGTTACTAAATTTAACCAGACTACTCACACGCATAAAAAAACACAATTCAGTCTCATAGAAGCGCTCGTTTCTTGCTTTTGCAATGAAAATGAACGAAATTATATTAAGATGGAATGGATAATATTAATTATTGTTGTACTTTTTGAGCATCTACACTACATATTTAGTAGTTTTAAGAATTATTAACTTTTTAAAATGTTTTTTTCTTTCAACATAATTTACAAATTAAAATAATTTACCAAAATGTAATGTAATTTTGTTAAATTTTTACCTTTAATATGTATATATTTAATTAAAAATATACTTAAAAATCTCAAATTTGTATATTTGTATACATATATTTTAATATTTAAAATAAATATTTGCTTTTTTTATACTAAACAAGTTAGAGTGCTATATTTGGCTGGGCCGAATCTTAAATACCTTCCACCAGCTACTTTTATATTAGTACATTTCTAATTTATCAAGTATTTGTAGAAATTAGTTTCTCATGTCTTAAATAGAACAATCCAAAGATTTAAATCTATTACAATTCCAAGATTTATTGAACATTTTCTTTATATTTTTATAGCTCTTAGCGATGTTAAGTAATATGCATATATGCATGTGTGTGAATGATTTAAGGATTTTCAAAATACATATATAATTTTGTTCTACACAAATTGAAAATACAATTAGTTAAATACGGTTAAAGCGTTTTTAGGGGCTGGACCTAATATGGGAGATATGACCTATTATAGACCGATCGTAAAAGATTCGTTAAGCTAAATTTCCGTACAAAAAATCTATATTTCAGTCAAATTTTGTATCGTGATTTAGTAACAAGTAATGTGTGTTTAAGTGTTTTTCTGAAGGGAACCTTGTATGGGACCGACCTCACCTATGTTGTGAACCAATCGTGAAAAAATCCTTAAAAATATAATTTTTGTATAGAAAACTAATGTTTGTGCCAATTTTTTTATCAATAGCTGTATTTGGTAATGAATAATGTGCTTTTAAGAGATTTTCGTAAAAGAACTATATATGTTAGTTATGTCCAATTATGTACATAATGACAAAATCTCAAAAATCTGTATCTACATCATTACTTGGTAATAAATATTGTGAATCTAAGTGATTTTCTGGACCTAGTATGAGAGCTGTAACCAAATATTGACCGATCGTAAAACTATTTTATAGCGAATTTATGTAAGTAAGAGAAATATTTTTGCTAAATGTATGGATATCAATATTTGTTTACGAGTTATGTGCGTTTTCTCTGATTATCGGATGGGACCTAAGACCAAAAATGGACCGATGCTGAACATTTTTTGAAATAACATTTATGTGTACAAAAATAGTATTTATGCCAAAAATTTTATGGGTGTCACTATTTGGTAATGAGTTATATGCCTTTAAGTGTCTTTCCAAAAGAGACCTTGTATGGGAGCTATGATTAATTATGGACCGATAGGAAAAATATTTCACAATATTACTTCTCTGTATATGAGCAATACTTGTGCCAAATTGTATATGGATATCTTAATTTAGTAATGAGTTACGCGCGTTAAGGTGATTTTCCGAAGGGGACCTTGTATGGGTGCTATGACCAATTATGGACCGATCGTAAAACAATTTTATAGTAATATTTCTTTATGTGAGAGCAATACTTGTAGCAAATCTTATATGGATATCTTAATTTAGTAATGAGTTATGCACGTTTAACTGATTTTCGGGAAGGGACCTTGTATAGGAGCTATGACCAATTATGGACCGATCGAAAAAACCTTTTACTGTAATATTTATATGTATATAAGATTACACCAAATTTTATATCGATATCTTAATTTAGTAATGAGTCATTCATAGTAATTTTTCTTTATGTGGGATCAATACTTGTACCAATTTTTTATATATACTTATATACTTTGTTAGTTCTCAGATGAATATTTCTTGGTGTTGCACACGGAATGACAAACTTATATATACCCACCACTGATGGTGGTGGAGGGTATAAAAAATATAAGTTTTGTGTTAGATTAATATAATTTCTAAATTTCAGTTTTCCATATATGCATTTTTGTGGATATGAGAGTAAAATGATTTCCCATTTTTTGTTTCTTCTCTCTTTCACTTATACAAGTGCAAAATGTAGTAGTTTATCTGCCGATCCTGGATATAAAACAATAACATAGTAAGATGAAAATAGCTGTTTCATTTTTTTTGAGTTTACATCAAAATATATCCCTGATCTAATGCGACGAAGAGAGCCATACGAATGTCAAAATTTTCCATCCGTATTTTCTTTCAATGTATGAAGGTTTTATTACATGTGGTATATAGACGATCCCATCCGTATCCTTTTACACAAAATTTTGACATATCATTATACTTGTGTGCTCGTGTGAAGGGGCTTTAGAACCAATAATATTCATTGACTTAGAGAAAGAGTATGTAATATGTTTTCCCCTTTCTGATTGATGTTTCCAAAAATGCTTTCCTAGACAGTCTTGAAGTATGTGGTCATACATTTCGGTTGAGTCGTTGTCATAATACGACGTAATTGCATCACAAAATGTAGCAAAAATACAAACATTTCCCTTGCAGTTAAATTTGTCAAAAATATTGATATTTATAAATAATACCGATTTTTTGTTGAAAAGTTATTAATATTTTTTTTACCATTCACCTTCGTGAGAAGCGTATATATAAGTTTGTCATTTCGTTTGTAATTTCTATAATACAATTTTCCAATACAAGAAAAAAACAACAACAAAATCTCTTATTAATTTTTCATCTGATGTGGATTATGAGAAAAAGCTTACATCTTTTATCTATATATATAAAAATGAATGTGTGTTTGTATGTTTATATGTTTGTATGTGTGAACGTTATAGACTACTAAACGGCTGAACCGATTTTCTTGAAATTTTCACATCGTATTCCTGTATGTCTGGAATAAGTAATAGGCTACTTTTTATTTTGAATTTTCAAGTGGGCGAGGAGCCACCCCCACATTAAGAAAATAAATAATTTGAGATAATATAACAGTTAGAGTCCTCAAATTTTGTCGGAGGTACTTTAGTGTCAATATGATTATATGGGATAAAAAGTAGGCGGACTAGCGTTAGGGGGCGTGCACCTCCCATATAAATTAAATACAAAAACTCGGTTATCTTGGAAACTATTACAGCTAGAATCTTAAATTTTTGCATGAATAACTTTAACATCCATGTAAACATTTTGGGTAATAAATTGGCGGACTATGAGGAGAGAAGCGCCTCCCATATTAATTAAATACAAAAATTCGTTTATCTTGGGATATTATAACAGTTAGAGTCCGCAAATTTTGTCGGAGTTACTTTAGTGGCAATATAATTATTTAGGATAAAAAGTAGGCGGACTTACGTTAGGGGGCGTGCCACCTCCCATATAAATTAAATTCAAAAATTCGTTTATCTTGGAAACTATTACAGTTAGAATCTTAAAATTTAGCACAAATAATCTTAACATCTATGTAAACATTTTGGGTAATAAATTAGCGGACTGCCCATGAGGGGAGCGGCACCTCCCATATTAATTAAATACAAAAATTCGTCTATTTAGGAAGCTAATACAACTAAATTCTTAAAATTTTTCACGAAAATCTTTTATATTTATCTGAACATTTTAAGGAAAAAGAGTGGACTTCCATCTGGGGGGCTTGGAGATCCCATATGAATAAAATATAAAAATTCGTATATCTAAGAAATTATTAAAGCAAGAATCTATAAATTTTACTTGAAGAACTTCGAAATTCATTTGAACATTTAGAGTATAATGGGCGGACCTCCAATGTGGGACTTGGCAGCTCTCATATGAATTAAATACAAAATTTCGTTTAACTTGAAACTAATAGAACTAAATTCTTCAAATTTTGCACATTACTTTAATATTCATCTGAACATTTTGGAGGAAAAAGTACGGACTTTTATCTGGCGAGCTTGAAGCTCCCTCATGAATAAAATAGAAAAATTTGTATACCAAAGAAACTATTAGAGCAGAATCTTCAAATTTTACATGAATAACTTTGACATTAATGTGATCATTTAGAAGATAACGGGCAAATTATTGCAAGTTCGCCAATTTCTATCTATCTATGAAATTAATTTGCAATGGAGGGCTTGGCAAAATATATATGAATTAAATACAAAATTTCGTATATCTTGAAAACTGTTAAATTTAAAATTTTTCATAGGTAGAAGTGGCGAACATGCAATAATTTGCTTTGTATCTCAGATAAGTAATATATTGTTAATCTGGAAAACTATTGTAGTTAAAATTTTCAAAATCTTGAAGTGAGTATTTTATTTACATTGCTTTTAGGGTAGCAACGCACATTGGTATAGCTATATATCTTCTATTCATATATTTAACAAGTAAGAGTGCTATATTCGGCTGTGCCGAATCTTATATACCCTTCACCATAGTGTATTTTAAACATCTTTTATAAATTTTAAATTTTTTCCCGACTACATTATTATTACATTAAAAGCTAAACAAAAAGAACAACAACAACGCTAAACGAAATAAAACACATCTAAACCAACAGATATCTAAACATACATAACGAAAAACACAGAAAAACAAAAATAACGCAATGACGCCAACAGCATACAAACCAAGGGTGCCCAAGCCCTATGCGCTTGGTACTCTTTTGTTTTTGTAAATGCGCTTAGCTATAGACAGTGTGTTTTCTATACACTTATATGCGCTTAACCTTAGCAATACGTTGTTGTTGTTCTTAACAGTATACAAGCAAGAGTAAAACAACAACACTTTCGTATTCATTGCTGCCAAACATTGACGAGACGTAGATTTTGTACAATAACTCACAATCTACTCTCATATAACTGAAAACGTTTTAAATACTTTTTTCTATTCATCAAAAAATATATTTGCAAAACAAAAGGGAAAATTATTTTATTTTAACAAAAAATGCAAATCATATTTTTTTGCTGTGTATACTTTGTATGTTTGAATTCCAAACATACAAAGAAATACACAGCTGAATAAAACCAAATACATCTACACACACACGTGTACATCTTTTTCTATATACAGTGTTGTTGTTGCTTTTGTAACAATTTTTGATGAAATTTTCAGAGGTTGTTTCAGATTTTTGCTCATATCTCCGTTATTTACCTACCGATTTTGCTGATTTGAAATAGCGATCTTCTCGAAAGCATGTCTAATAGAATTATTGAAGATTCGGATCTCGCCGATATCTGGGGTCCTCTAAAAACTGATATCAACAGACAGACGGACATGGCTTAATCGACTCCGCTATCTATAAGGATCCTGAATGTATATACTTTATAGGGTCGGAAAATTATATTATAGAAATTACAAACGGAATAAAAAACTTATATATACCCTTCTCACGAAGATGAAGGGTATATAAATAAATGAATGTGTGTTTGTATGTTTTTATAGACCGTTAAATAAACGGCTAAACGGATTTTCTTGAAATTTTCAAAATATCTTCCTACTTTTTATGTTAAAATTTTAAATAAGCGAGGTGCCACGTAGAGAGTCCCCAAACTATGTACAAGTAACTTTTGTTTTTTTGACATAAATAGGAAGTTCAGCAAAAGCAGACGTGACACCTACCATATGAAGTAAATACTAAAACCTAATTACTAAAATATGTATATCTAGAAAACGTTAACAGATATAGTACTAAATTTTAATGCCTCTCACGTAAAGTAATTACAAAAAAATTTTATTTTCTTACAAGCTAATACCCGGTGTGCTTCGCTACCCCAATAGAACATTAGAATTAAAATTATTCTTTAAAACTAAAGGTATTTATTAAATTTTAGCAAGTGAGAAGTAAATGTAATGTATTATTTTGAAATTTAAATGAAATATATTGTCATCAAGATAAATTATAATAAACCTTTAGGAAAAATTTTATAATTTAGAAACTAATTAAATAATTTTTTTGATTATTAAGTATTTAATTTCTACGGGCATAGCGAAGCACACCGTGTATTAGCTAGTTAAAAATAAAGATAATATAATTTGCGAGGAAAATATATTCTGAAGCTTAATTTGCAAGATTTAAGGAGTGCCTGATTTTAAGTAAAACTTAATTTTTTGTGAAAAATAAACATAAAAAAGTACATATTTATGAAAAAATTTTATTACGAATGAATGAATTTTTGTTGCGAATGAATAATTCTACTTCGGCGGAGTAATTTTCAATATTTGGCCATAATGTAGCAGCCGCCGGACGGGTAAATACCTTATATGGATTTTTTATATAAAGCGTTCCGGAACAGACTTTTTTTAGTTAATCTGTTTATCTTCATAGTGTACATATAAAATAATATTGTTTAATTTGTTAACATTTAATAGATTTCAATATTAAGCCACAACGTAGAAGTCAGCTGCCGCCAGCCTGGTAAATACTTCATATGCGTTTCTTAATATTAAGTGTTCCGGAAGAGATTTTTTTTAATTAATCACGTTATCTACACAATTTTTATATAAAATATTAAACAATATTGTGTAATATGTTAACATTTAATAAAAAAAAAAATATTTTTCTTAAATAACATATTTGTATACATACCAATTATGCCTTTATTTAAATAAACTGATATTTGTTTACGACATGCTTGGTATTTTCAGATTTTTACATAAATAATTAAAAATATTTAGAGAGATAATAGAATATTTGACGTAATAATGGCGTAAAAAGTCCAAATAGAAAGGTACGGTTGTATGGGGGCTAGGTAATGGACCGATTTCAACCATTTTCAACAGGCGTCGTCCCTGTGCCAAAAACATGCTTGGTCCAAACTTCGTTAAATTATATTGAAAATTGCGGCCTGTACCTTGCGCACAAGGTTTACATGGACAGCCAGCCAACCAGCCAGCCGGACAGACGGACATGTCTTAATAGACTCAAAAAATTATTATGAATCGATCAGTATACTTTAAGGTGGGTATTGGACCAATATTTTTGTGTGTTACAAACATTGGCAAAAGCGTGCTAATTTTTATACCCCACTCCACTATAGTGGTGTAGGGTATAAAAATCGAGACCCCCATACAATATTTTTTTGAAAACTGTCCAGCTAACGAATGGACGAATGTACAGGTCGCAATTTTCAAGCTAATTGGATGAAATTTGGCACACGAAGCATATTAAAAATGTACAAAATAGGTCCATTAATTCACATAGCTTCCGTAACACCGTACCCTCAGAATAGGGCATTTAGGCTGATAATTATGTCAAATGTTTTTTTATGTGAACAAAAGTCAGCTGAAATTAGTTTTATGGAACTTTTAATGACATTTCCGATTTTTGTAATGATCGAATTTGATTTGACCATAGCCCCCATACAAGCCTATTAAAAATGCACAAAATCGGTCCATTATTTCACATAGCCCCCGTACAACCGTACCCTCCGAATAGGGCATTGGGGCTGATAATTAAATCAAATGTTTTTTTTATGTGAGCAAAACTCAGCAGAAATTAGTTTTATAAAATTTTTAATGACATTTCCGCTTTTTCTAATGATCGGATTTGATTTGACCATAGCCCCCATGCAAGGTTCCTACAGAAAATGCCTTGAAGGTCAAAACTCACGTATAAACACTAATAACATTTTTATATTCTACATAAATGACTTTGATTTAGACGTGAATTTATTTACCAATATTTATAAGGATAGGCACATTTATATATATTATATGTAATATATATATAAATTATATATATATATATATATATATATATATATATATATATATATATATATAATATATATATATATATAATATATATAAATATATATATATATATATATATATATATTATTATAATATATATATATATCTATAATATTATTATATATATATATATAATTAATATATATACTATATATATATATATATATAATCTATATATATATATATATATTTATATATTTATTAATATATATATATATTCCATATTTATTAATTCAAACCTCTGCAAAAATTATTACAATACATGATCGATTTATGTAATCCAAAAACAAAACTTCATCGGTAAGATTCAATTCAATTGTGAACGGTATTTGACCTGTTTGTCATTCGTTATTTTGTTTTTTTAATATATGTACATTAGACAGATTCTCAAAAAATGTTGATTTAGTTATCCCTCTCAAAATATTCGCTGTCTTGTAATATGATGTTACCCAAAATATTTCGGTTTAGTGTTGTCCATTCGTGAGCTGGACAGTTTTAAGAAAATATATAATGGGGGACACGATTTTTCATGGCAAATTCAATAATTTACCTAGCTTCAAATAATCTTTGTTATGTTTCACAATGGTTTCCAAAATATTTCTAGTCTCTCGATGGCCTTCGTGAACTGGACCTTGTAAAAATCTCTTTTTAGTTATTTTTATACCCACCATCAAAAATCATTCCGTTTGTTACACATTGAAATATTCGTCTAAGGTCAATACAAGTATATATATCCAGAATATATTATTAGATTCTAAGACGATCTAGCCATGTCCGTCCGTCTGTCTGTTGAAAACACGATAGAGTCCGGAGGGAAGTAAATAGCAAGAATTTTGCATAAATACTTATAGTTGCTGCAGTTTGTTTGGTATTGAAAATGGGCATTATCGGTCCACGATTTCGCCTAGCCCCCATATAAGGCCCCTTTAGAAAATTACATTATCGCCCATAACTGACTAACAAAATCATCAATAGCGGTGTAATTCGGCAAAAAACATGTTTTATGGGGACATATATCTTATCGTAGAATTTTATAAGGATCGGTCCATAATTACCCTACCCCCCATATATAGTCCCCTTCAGAAAATTACTTTATCGCCCATATCTGGCTAACAGAAGCATTAATAGCGGTGTAATTCAGCACAAACATGTTTTATGGGGACATAAATCTCTTCGTAGAATTTTATAAGGATCGGCCCATTATTGGTGGTAGATATTTTGTTAAAAAAATTAAAATAATAATTTCAAAATACCTTTTTTAATTCGGTCTAGCTCACGAACGGTCGTCGCTAGACTTAAAATATCAAACAAAAAAATTTGTGAGGGGTAAAAAACGCGTTTTTCCTTTTCTTACAGAGTCTTATATACATAAATACATATATTAATTAAGTTTTATATTTTCAATTTATTTGTAATTCTGTTTTTTATTTATCTTCAACAAATGAAAACAAACAGCTGATTATGATAAATACCCGAAATGTATTTAAGATGATAAATATTTTTTTATAATTTCTGAAAAACGTATAGCCTGCGTAATTCGCAGCAAAACTTTTGTCATAAATGAGAGCGTGAATGAAGAATAATTGTATAGTGTGAACGGGATATAAGTAGAAAAAAATTAGCATATTTTTGATTTTTTGAAGAAATTTTCAGGGGTTGTCTCAAATTTACTCATATCTCGGAACGAACGAAAAGTAGGCCTTGTATATTTCGTTATATAAAATATAATTTTATAAAAATGCATGTATATAATTCCTTTACCCTGGCCATATATCTTTAGTTTATGAGTCGACCAGTGTAATTGACTCAAGCACTAATATTGGAAAACATTTCTAACATAAGTATTGTATTCACATTTGAATTGAAACTAAATTATTTTAATAAAATGGGTTTTTTGTACATTTTTTTAGGTACGTTCCTGTGAGAATTTACCCACTGAGCATGAAACACAGTGTGATAATGTTAAAAGTAACTCTAAATATACAACAATTACTAATTATCTTGGTAACATGACAAAATCAGCATCTAGACGGATATCACGTAGTCAAACAGATGTTAGAAGGGGCAGTCATGATCATTCTGTGATTTCTACTCATATTAGGGATAATGATGACGGTGCTGATGTCCCAATATATAAACCACTACAAGTTCCACAATTTGTTACATGCTGCATAAATTATTTGGAAGAAAATGGGCTGCACAAAGTAGGCATATTTCGAGTAAGCACCTCGAAAAAAAGAGTAAAGCAGGTACTAACTCTAAAACATATTTTGTGGAAAACAAAAATAATACATACAATTAATTTATACCATTGATAGATGCGAGACAATTTTGATAAGAATAATGATAAGAGTTTTGATGATGATACATGTCCACACAATGTTGCCACACTTTTAAAAGAGTTCCTAAGAGACCTTCCGGAGCCTTTACTGTCAAATGGTCTTTATAATGCATTTTTGGAAACTCAAAGTAAGTTTTAATATTAATGTATACCTACATATAAAATGATATTACAATGTTTGGTTTATATTCTAGAAATACGCAACCGACGTTTACAACTAGAGGCTTTATCACATCTAGTAAAACTTTTGCCGCCCGCACATCGTGACACTTTATATGTGTTGTTAAAATTTTTAGCAAAAGTTGCAGCCTGTTCGGATGATATTTGCGATAATGACGGAACTGTACATCTTACTGGAAATAAGATGGATAGTAATAATTTGGCAACTGTTTTTGCACCTAATATTTTACGGTCAACGGAAAAATACAAATCATCGTCCAGAGATTACTTAAATTCTAGTAAGGAACAAGAGTCCATTAGTGATGCCATAAATGTGATAAGGTAATAACAAATATTTTCTAAATTAGTTTCTAAACCCATATATTGTATATGTATTTATTTTCCCTTTTCACAAATACTTCAGAGGCGGCGCTATGGAGGCCTAAAGTAACTTCGACATGTAAAATTTTGAAACCCGTGCACATTTTTGATTTTCCAACCGATGCCGAATTTATAATATAATTTCTGAATTATAGGCAGTTGGAAATTGAAATTTTTAGTAATTCGTTGTCTAACCAACACAACAAATTAAAATATATTCATATATTTGAAGAAGAGTGAAATTTCAATTTCCAAATGCCTATAACTTAGAAATTGAAAGATGGCATATACAAAAATGCTTTTTTATGACATAGCAGAGGGCTATGATGGGAGACAAATAAATAGCACGCATTTAAACATTTTACTTAACTTTGAGACCCTATAAAACCGCTCAATCTTCAAATGCCTATAACTTAGAAATTATAAGATGGCACATACTTTTTTTAAAAACCTAGCTAATCTTTGATATCGGATGGGAAACATATAATGGCATGCATTAAAAAATAGTTTTAGTCTTATTTTGCCTAATGTTTTACCTATATGTGTGTTCTTCCGTCTCAATGATTGTGATTTTCGGCAATATACCTTATATGGGAGTAATGACCAATTACGGGCCTAGTTTGCCTATAGCCTTGACCGACTATAGACCGATCAAGTCTATGAACAGCTTAATAGTTGGGACTACTGACAGATTCATAATCAAGACTATAAGCTATTGTATATGTTTACGTTAAATGCTAACATTAAGTCATTGACATTAAAAAATAAAGAATGAAAAAACAACATATCGATGAACTTTTAAAACGAAATACTAATACGTCGAAGAAATTAAAATCGTAGTTGTTGGACGAATTGATTTGCGTATACGTGAACGTTAAAATACATTGGTGCGTGTGTACGACAATTTTGATGTTTTCAAGATTCCTATGTTAGCGTAGTCTCAAGGTGATTGTCGGCTCGAAGTTCAAACTGTACCAGTGCTTTAGAGTTTTGCCTGAGGTGAATTGCATTTTGTTGGTGATGCCAGAAGTGTGGTGTTGCCGGGCTAGCAACAGGGTTGGTATCTTGGTTAAAGGCAAGGCAGTGTGGATTTTGTTCGTAAATTAGTGACCCTACCTCTGATATAAGATCCGCCTCAAAAAATGACTCTTAACGTTGATAATATTTTATTTGAAATAAGGATAATGATAATAAAAATGTCATTGATTCTGCGATATCTTAAAAACGGTATCTCCCATTTTCATTATTCCTTAAATAAAATTAGTTTATAATATCAACTACAACATATAAAACAAGTTAGGGTATTTAAAATACTTAAAGTCAGTTTCTGGACAAAAATGTCCCATAAAAATTTACAAACTGAAAATGAGCTTTAATTAGGAAATGTTGACTAATTTGTCGAAACATTTAGGAAAGTTTTTTGAGAAATTATACTGAAATCAGCATTCTCAATCACTGGTAAGGAACTAAGGACACTTTCAAATTAGTTGTTTTATTTTTCCCATGTGCATTTGATTTAAAAAACTGTTCAGTTTAAATTCGGTCACACTGTACTTTGAATTGTAGTACCCCTGGTGTATAGAGACAAAAGATTTCAGGGCATTTCATTAACTACAAAAAATACGTACCATTAACCGTACAAAATTTCAAGCTATTTTCTTTCTATTTGAAAAAGTACAGGTAATTGAAGAAACTCTGAAACGATTAAAATTTAGAAGATTTCAAATTCCTTTAAAAATAACAAAATTAAGTTTTTTTCTGTTCTAAAAAATATGAAGTATCCTTGAATCTTGACGAAGAAACAAAACAACTTTTAATTTGACAAACAATTTTGAGTACTTCATTAAAGAGTAAAACCATCGTTTTTGTTTCATCATTGTTTCTCAAAAATACATCCATTTATACACAAGTTTGTTTAAACATATTGGCCCATAATCATAGTCAAACACTAAAGTCGGTTCTTTTTAAAAACAACTTTAATATTTAAACCTGTTACTAACTAGTGGAAATTAATAATAGTTTTAAGTTAAGCCAGCTTAGTAAAGTGTTTGAAATTTTGCATACAACTGGTATAAGTGGCATTTCTGCACAGCTGATGCAATAAAAGAACCAAAAAATAAACAAAATATAAATTGTTATTTTAACATTTTAAAGAAAAATAAACTTATTAAAAAGGGCGTTGCTGTTATATCAAGCCTATATTGGAAAAAAACTCATCAGCGTCCAGCTCAAATGGGCAAACCGTTCCTTATACATACATCTTAGGCTTCCTCTCTTCACATAAATATTCGATAAAACCAAAATAATTTTCGTTGTACTCAATTATACACATCTCTTCAATTATTATACCCTCCACCACCATCAGTAGTGAGGGTATAATAAATTTGTCATTCCGTATGTAACACCAATAAATATTCATCTTAGACCCAACAAAGTATTTATATTCTGGATCCTTGTGAAATTCTGAGTCTATTATGCTATTTCCGTCTGTCTGTCTGTGTAAAACTTGCTCACGTTCAAACTAAGCCAAACAAATAGACCAATTTCACTGGATATATTCATTATTATCCTAAGCAGTTTAGTATTGAAAATGAGCAAAATCGGTTCACACCGGGAAAAATGTAAAACAACCTCGAAAAAAATAAGCATTTTTTACATATTTGTTCAATTCACAATCGATGTTGTAGCGTTGTATGCGTTGTATGTCAGCAGCTGCTACAATAGTCATAACAATGTTGTTGGTATTTTCTATGCAAAAGTTCTATACAACTCTTACGACAATTTTTCATATGTTTTTCGAATGTCGTAAGAAAATTCAGTGTTGTCAATTGTTTATTTCAGTAAATAAATAAAAAATTCAATCGATTTTGACATAAACAAGTATGAATTTATAGTCGGACAATGCCGACCATATGATACCCTACACCAGTCAGTATGTTAAAATTTTGAATTTTTTTAAATAAACATTTAATTTGTTTTATTGTAGAATATTTTTACTTTTTGTTGACAAAAAAGAGAGATTTTCTACAAGAGGGCTCATAGGGGAGAAGAGGTAAATATGGGCCTATCCTTATAAATTTTGGTAGATGAATTTACATCTACTACAAAGTCATTAATAATCGTTTTATAAGTAATTATAAGTTAATTTTGACCATTAAGTCATTTTCTGAAGGGGAGTCTGTATGGGGGCTAGGGTCAAATAAGGCCCGATCACAATAAAAATTAGTATTGTCAATTATTGTTCTATAAAACTAATTTTTGCTGATTTTCGTTTACATTATTAAACATTTAACGTACTTATGAGCCTAAAGGCCCAATTCGGGGGGTACGGTTGTATGGGGGCTAGGAGAAATAATGGACCGATTTCAACCATTTTCAATAGCGATCGTCCTTGAACCAAAAAACAGCATGTGTCAAATTTCATCAAATTATCTTGAAAATTGCGACCTGTTGCGTGCGCACAAGGTTTACATGGACACACAGACAGTCGGACGGACAGACGGACAAAGCTAAATCGACTCAGACAATATTTTTACGTGTTACAAACTTCAGCACAAACGCATAATACCCTCCCCACTATAGTGGCGTCGTTCGACTACCATTCAGATCAGAATTTGCCGACAAAGTTTCCCTTGGCTCATCCCGATATATTGCATTAGCTCAATTCTCCAGAATGGAGAAAACACCCGCAAAAGATCAACAACTTTAAGCTCAATATAAAGCAGTTCTGAACGATTATATAACTCTAGATCACATGGAAGAAACTTCTTCCAGTGAAATTGTATCCCAAGATAAATATTATTCTTTCGCACGACGCAGTTGTTCGCCCAAAACACAAAACGACCAAATTAAGAGTCGAATTTAACGCATCAAGAAAATCAAAATATAAATAATCAATGATATGTTATACACAGGTCCCACTCTACAAAATGATTTAATGACGATTATTCTCAATTGGAGAAAATATCAATATGTATTTAGCGGCGACACAATACAAAAAATGTATCGCCAAATACTTGTGCACCCTGCCGATAGATCTTTTCAAAGAATTTTATTTCAAACTGAGTCAGATGAACCAGTTAAAGAGTATTAGCTCAAAACCGTCACTTTTGGCATAAAATGTGCTCCCATCTCGCGATTCGGACACTTCTTCAACTCGCAACAGATTCCGAATCCGCACACCCTAAAGCAGCATCAATTCTGCGCACAGAAACTTATGTCGATGACATTCTAATAACTCGCAATTACTTGCTCATTTGCTCAAAGAAGATCTTTATGATTTAGACTTCTTACATTTTCACGAAGGAAGTTCTACTAAAACACTTGGCACCAAGTGGAATGCAATAACTGATACATTTTCTTATAGTTTTTCACCCATTGATGAATCTCAAAGAATATCAAAACGTCAAATTCTATCTTCAGTTGCAAAACTTTTTGATCCAGCTGGATGGCTTGCACCCATCGTCATCAGAGCAAAATTGCTGATGCAGCAGCTGTGGTTAGAAGGCTTAGAATGGGATGAAGATGTTCTTGATATTGAGATATTCTTGAAAGATCTTCATCATATAGCAAAGCCTTACGCGTTATCTGCTATGTTTTTTGATTTATTAACAAATGTAAAAAAAAGTTAATTTCGCTACTCAAATCTCTTTAACTCAAGATGAAATGAAATTTTCAAAAAATAAACTCATAATACTCGCTCAAAAAACGTTCTATTTCCAAGAATACGAATGTTGCTTAAAATCTCAAACTTTACATAATAAAAGTTCGCTAAAAACACTAAATCCATTTCTAAGTGGAAGATTATCACAATCATCTCTTCCCTTTAGCGAACGCTATCCCATAATTTTACCCGGTAATTCACATTTTTGTAAACTTTATCTCAAGTATTTACACGAATTTTTATCACATGCCGAATGGTAGAAACTGCATTTTATGTATTCAGACTCAAGCCTCGTGTAAAAAACATAATACAATATTGTAAAACTTGTATAATTTACAAACAGCAATCCTGTTCTCAAATAAAAGCTCCTCTACCCCCTACAAGATGTAATTTATCGCTACCTTTTCAAATAACTGGCATTGACTTCGCAGGGCCTTTTGAGCTCAAAGCGTCAGCTTTACGAAAATCTACTTTTGTAAAAGGGTAGTTTTGCTTTAGTACGAAAGCTGTTCACTTAGAAGTTTGCTCTGATCTGTCTTCAGTGGCATTTTAAGCTGCATTTTCTCGTTTTGTTGGGAGGCGAGGACTACCCCAAAGGGTAGTATCTGATAACGGTATGGGCGGATTATGGGAAGCCGCAGTAAAAAGTTTCAAATTTCATTCAAAACGAATTATTGGTGCTCAAAAATTCACATTTGAAGAATTCTCAACAATTCTAACTCGAATTGAAGGCGTTCTAAACTCTCGCCTAATCTCAGCTCTATCTGAAGACCCTTCAGATCTCACTGCTCTAACCCCAGGATATTTCCTAAGAGGAGCCCCGATAATGGCTCTCCTGAACAAAAATCTCAAAATATATCTCTTATTAATAGGTGGGAAAAATTGAAAGCTATGTATCATCAATTCTTAATACTTACGCTGGAAAAATGGTTGTCTTAAAACGTTACACAAATGCTAAAAATGGAAAAATTCTACTACAAATCTTAAAATCGGAGATCTCGTCGTTATAATGGTCGCCCTACGAATGGCGTCTAGGAAGAATCGAAAATACTTATTTTGGTTCAGATAATAATGTACGCGTAGCCGACGTTCGCATAAGCTCAGAAGTTATTACTCGACCGATCGTAAAATTTTGTTACCTGCCATTTTTAAGCGAAAATCATGATTGAAATTTTAACTTAGATTAAAATTTTAATCCCATTACCAAAAATATCAACATTTCTTTCAGCAATCTATATTTACACGCTCTAAAAATTTTAACTCATTTCATTTACTAATCTCTCATTTAACACTTCTCATTTTTACACTTTCACACTTAACAATCCCTAATTTCCCAGCACTAATCCATCTTCATTTGTTTTGTCAGTTACTTACACTTTGTTTATCTTCACTTAGATCCAACCGAAGACTTACCGCAACCCGGCCAAGAGAGGACCACAGCCGAGAGGAATACCGTAGCGATGCTACCAATCGGTCAAGCCTAACGTAGCAGACAAATCCGCAGCAATCACCGTAGGTCCGCTTCCCGTCGTCCAAGCGAAAGTTGCAACCGACAAGACCACCGAAACCGCACCAGTCATCATCAAAACAGAATGGATCCTGACTTATACCAGTGTATGCTCTGTAGAAGGTTCCATGCCATACGATTTTGTCCGAGATTCCTCAGCATGACCGTCATTCGGAGGATAGAAGTGGTCACGAAACACCGCTATTGCGCGAACTGTTTGGCTAAAAGTCACGTAGTTTTGCACCTCTATGGCAAGCTTCCGAAGATGCCTCAGGTTCCATTACACAATGTTACATCCCCCAAACATTCGTGTGAACATTTAGAAAATAACAGGCGGAATCTTAGTGGGGGCTTGGCACCACATATATGAATTAAATAAATAATTTCTTATATCTTGAAAACTGTTACATAATTCCAAGTTTTCATAGATAGATATAAATTGGCGAACTTATAATAATTATCTTGCCATCTCTCATATGTAACATATTTTTAATCTGGAAAACTATTGTGGTTAAAATTTTCAAAATCTTTAAGTGGGTAAAAACAAAAATATTATACATATATCGCAACGCATAAGAATATGAATTATTTTTATTATTTTTAAGAATTATTATTTTTTAAGAATAAAAGTATATATTAAATTTTAGAATGTAAGAAATAAATAGATCATTTGTCTATTATTTTAGAATTTAAATAAAATATATTATCATCAAAAGAAATTATAATAAACCTTTAAGAAAATGTTTATAATTTAGTAACTAAATAAATAATTTTTATGGTTATTATGTATTTATTTTGGTTGGGGTAGCGTAGCACACCGGGTATTAGCTAGTTATAAATATAATAAAGTCTTAAGTTTAATCTAAAAGAAGAAAATTAAAACTAAAGTTAAAAATTGTACCCAAAAATGCCTTAAAACATAGTCTATTGTAATGTCGAATAGTCTATTGTAATCACGAACTTATCAGAAGTAGACTAGAAAGTAAAAAATCACATTATCCAGAAACCCAACCGCTATAGGGTATTTTACACAGAAAGAAGAAAACATGATTCATTAAAAAATATAAAAGTGTAAGCATAAAGATGAACCGAACGCAATTTAGAGAATATTCATGAAACTAACATTAAAAAGCCTCATTTAGAAATTATGGTAATATTCAACATAAAAGTTTCTTTATAAAAAATAAAAATTTTATAAAAAGTAAAAATTTTAAAAATATACTCATGGTGTAGGGTATTATATGGTCGGCCATGTCCAACTATACTTTTCTACTTGTTTTAAATAAAAAGAAATTAATTTGGTTTATTTTGCTCGTTTAATTAGTTTAATATTATTTGTTTTTTTTTACTTTTGACATTGTTTTGATTGTTTTTTTATTGTGAACATAAACTTATGACTTGCTACAAAAATCTGTTCACAATCGCTGTTACTACACTTTAGTAGATACAATATACAACTTGATTGCGAATTGAACAATCTCTGGTCATGGCTCCCATACAAGGTCCCTTAAGAAAATCACTAAAACGCTCATAACTTACTACTTAATTAAGTTATCGAAATAAAATTTGGTATAGGTATTTCCCATATGCATATAAATATTACAGTAAAAGGGTTTTTCGATCAGTCCATAATTGGTCATGGCTGCCATACAAGGTCCCTTACCGCAAATCACTTAAACGCGCATAACTCATTACTCAATTAAGATATCCATATAAAATTTGGCACAAATATTGCTCTCACATAAAGAAATATTACTGTGGAAGTTTTTTTCCGATCGGTCCATAATTGTTCATAGCTCCCATACAAAGTACACTCCCGAAAATAACTTAAATGTATATAACTCATTACCAAATTAAGATATTCATATAAAATTTAGTAAAATAGTTGCTCATATGCAAAAAAATCTTACTCTAAAATTTTTTTCCGATAGGTCCATACTTGGTCGTAGCTCCCATACAAGCTTCCCTCCATAAAATCACTTAAATGCACATAAATTAATACTAAATTAAGAAATCCATATAAAATTAGGTAAAAGTATTGCTCATATGCAGAAAAATATTACTGTACAATTTTTTCCGATCGGTATGTAACTTAAACGTACATAACTCATTAAAAAATATTTATATCCATACATATTGCTCTAATATATATGTACATTAGAGTGCTCCAAAAAAGCTAAGTTTCGAATTTTGCCCGTCCCCCCTAAAATTGTTCTACGGGTTATAAAAATAAGTCGTGCAAATATTTAGGTCAATAGGACTACGTTAACTGGTGCCGCAACTGCTCTGAAGTTTGAAGATGCATTTACAAGGGGAAAATATGCATTTTTTTGTTTTGTATTTTATTGCCAAAGAATCGTAATGTACACAGAATTAGCGAACTAGTAGAAAACACAAAAATTGGTTGAAAAATGTAAAAGTTATTAAAAATTCCCCAGGCCATTATCGTGTCTCAGAGCACTTGAATTCGAAATGTGATAAGAAAATAAACATATTTTTGAAATATTCTAATAAAACAATTTTATTACTTAAAATACATCTGTAGTTACTTGAATATGAGTTTTTGTCTTTATAGAATAACGTAAACCTGTTCTCAGCTATGGTCGAAAATTTTTTATATTTTTAACGGTCGTTTCAAAATTCAAATTTTAGTTTTTTTGATACTTTGTTAAACAAATTTCAATATTTTTGGGAGAACTCATAGGGATTTATGGACAACAGATTAGGGAAAAATTAGGTCAATACCTCTTATAGTTTGCCTGTACCTGCAATTTGAATTCAGCCGATTTCGACAAAAACCCATTTTTATGTAATATTTTGCAAAATTAGTCTTTTTATTATATTGTTGTATATTTTAAATGAAACCTTTTGTAAATTTATTAGACCACATATTTCTAAATAAAAATCAAGAGTTTCATGCAATTTGGACGCCATTAACCCATAAACTTTAAACTTCAAATTTTGTAATATTTGCAATTTTTGATGGGAACTAGTCGAAATTGTTTCTATTTTTAGGTAGATTATCTCAAAACTTAAGAAATTTATTTATTTACAACCGATATTAACCCTTAAACGGCCTTAGGGTCAAAATGACCCCGATGTTTTAAAAACATGCCAATTTCTACATATTTCAATAAAACCCGTTTGCAATCCCACATACATACATGTAAATTATTATATATCACTAAGCGCTATAAAAATGTAAAGAAAAAGGCGTTTGTAATGCTCCATAAGTTGTATTGTAATAGATTTAAATCTTGGGATTTTTCTATTTAAGACATGAGAAAACTCATTTCTACAAATACACGAAAAATTAGAAATGTATAAATATAAAAGTAGTTGGTGGAGGGTATTTAAGATTCGGCCCAGCCGAATATAGCACTCTAACTTGTATTTGTAACGTTTGTTTTTGGTTTGTTTTGATTTTGTAACTTTTGATAAATGACAAACATCTGATAGAATTAAGTGATGTTAACTTTGTTAAAACAACTTCAGTTAGTTTTAAGTATAAAACTGACTTTAGCCGAAAAAATAAGCTTTTTCTCGTCTAGCTGAAAAGTATACATTTTAATAAATGATACTTAAAGTATACATCTTCCATGACTATTATTATGGACCATTAGTGGGGAGGGTATATTGGGTTTGTGCTAATGTTTGTAACATGCAAAAATATATGTCCTATACCCACCTTAAAGTATACCAATCGGCTTAGATTAGGTTAGGTTAGGTTGATAGGAGGATGTATACTACATCAAATCCGAAGAAATACACCTAGGCCACTATCGGGCCTGTTGTGCGCTCCTTATCATGAAAAAAAAAAACGGAACTGACTGAATTATTTTTCAGTGTTCAGGAACTCAGTTTCCTGAACGTAATTCCTAAGAATCTTCCAATCAGTGTTAGTTAGGAATGTTATTTCCGGAATAACATCACTTCCAAAATACTTGGATCTAACTTCGACGAATGCCTGACAGTGGCAAAGAAAGTGCTCCAGAGTTTCACAGTCCTCTCCACATGCTCTACATTCGTCTGAATCCGCACGTCCAATTTTGTATAGATGTGCACGTAATCCTATGTGTCCACTCAGAATACGTAGCATCATACTAACCTCAGACTTGCTCATTTTGAGGAGATTTCTCGTCTTGCTCTCATCAGGGTCACCCCATAGAATCTTCGTGGTTCTACCCACTGTTTCATTATTCCAAGAGGCCTTATGGGTTTCTCTCACCCATACTTTTAGATCAGTTTTTGTTGCGTCGAATGATTTTGCGTTTGTCAGGTTAACTGCCTCGAGCTCCCTTCCTTTTAATGTTACTACATTCGCCCTTTCGTTACCGACTACTCCCGAGTGGGCTGGTACCCATATAATGTGAACCTTACCTCTGGAAGAGTATTCAGTTAAAGTTTTCTTACAATCCATTACTGTCTTAGATTTGGTTCTATCACCTGATATCGCCCTAATTGCCTTCTGGCTGTCGGTAAATATATTAAGCGCTGTGGGCGCCATGTTTATTCTAATCCAATTTACGCATTCCGTTATTGCTCGTACTTCTGCCTGGAAGCTTGTGTTATGATTTGGTAAGCGGTGGTATATTTCCGTTTCTGGATCTTCAATATAGAACCCCAGCCCCACTTTGTCCTCCAATTTAGAGCCATCCGTGTAACAACGGACTCCTACTGGTACTTGCTCCAATGTTCCGCTTGACCAAGACATTCTATCTGGGATCAGCGTTTCAAAGTTTCCGACATATTCTGTGTCTGGTATACGATCTGGCATGTCCGATGATTGTGTATAACCTTCCAATGTGTCCAGTATACATTGATGACGTGTCCTATAACCGCTTTTGGGCCAGTTCGCCTAAAGTATAGAGCCGTTCGGCTGTAAGCGCCGCCTCATATCTTAAATATGTTTCAATGGGTGGAATATCTAGCAACGTTTCCAGAGCCTTGTTGAAGTAGTACACATGGCACCACTTATACCCAAGCAGCATGTACGCTGAACTCCTGTAGAAGTTTGATATTGCACTTTTTGTCTAAAGCAGTCCACCAGATTATTGAAGCATAAGCTAGAATTGGTCTAATTACACTTTATAAAGCCAGTTTATCATAGTAGGACTAAGACCCCCATTTCATGCCTATAGCTTTCCTACATATCGCCCAGCACCGATGTGCCTTGTTGATTCTATCCTCTATGTGGTATTTCCATTTTAATTTCCTGTCGAGGGTTACACCTAAGTACTTAACTTTATCTGTCACCGTATCTTCTTATCCAGGAAGCAAGGTTCAGTGTATGTAGAAATTTTTGTCTTTCTTGTGAAAAGACAGATTTCCGTTTTTGCCGGGTTAACATTGAGGCCTCTCGGTTGAGCCCAGCCCAAGGCCGTATTCAGAGCCTCCTCAGCTCTTCTACACAAGTAATTTGGATCCTTTCCCTTTAAAAGTATTACGACATCGTCTGCATAGCAGACGGGTCTAAGTCCTTTCTCAGTTAGGGTCCTTAGAAGGCTATTAATCGTGGTAACCCAGAGTAAAGGTGATAAAATGCCACCCTGTGGTATACCGCGAAATACCCTTTCCTGATAGTTATATCGTACATCTCGCAACTTATCCATCTGTTCCTTAGCATGTGGTTGATCCAGTTACGGAGCACCCGGTCAACATAAAACTGGTCTATGGATTGGATAAGAGTATCAGTGTGCACGTTATTGAAGGCGCCTTCGATGTCAATGCATACCGCCAGTGTATATAGTTTGCTATCAAAGGATGCACCTATGTAGTGGACAACTTCGTTTAAAGCGGTTTCCACCGATCGTCCCTTTACATAAGCATGCTGCTTAAATTTTAGGTCTTTGTCGGGTATACTGCTTTTAACCATACTATCGACAATCCGTTCCAAGGTTTTAAGTAGGAAGGAGACGTAAGACTTATCGGTCGATAAGACTTAGGTGTCGCATAGCTAGGTTTCCCTGGTTTAGGTATAAATATTACCCTTGCATCCTGCCATTTAATGGGGGTATATGTGAATTGCAAGCATGCAGTGAATATCAGAGACAGATGTACGGAGACCAGTTCCGCCTCCATCTGTAAGAGTGCCGGAAAATGCCATCCGGCCCTGCAGCTTTATAGGGAGCGAAGCTCTTGATTGCCCCTTTAACCATATCAGTGTAATTACAATTTTCGTGTTTGCCTCCTCTTCCTCCAATATCGGTTCGTCTATGTTATTCGATATACCTGGTGGGAAATGAGAGTCTATTAGGAGTTTCATTGTCTCCTCCTATCCTCCAGCCTCTTGCCCGTGTCATCGACCATAGATTCCGGTTGGACATGAGTTTTGGATAGGAATTTTTTTTATCTTCGATACGTCATTTACGCTGTCTACCTGTTCACAGAAAAGTTTCCAGGAGTCTCGTTTGGCTTTACGAACAACTTTTTTATATTCACCAAGTTTACTACGATACTCATCCCAGTATACTGCGGTCTTTTTACGCCGTGCCCGGTTAAATAGTTTGCGAAGAGTCTTACCAAGGTTCCGGATCTCCCCGGTTACCCAGGGTTTCTCCTGGGCAGATCTCCGCTCTCGCAGAGGGCAGCTGCCCTCGAACGATTCAACCAAGGCACTTGTGAGCATTTCTACTTTGGCGTCTATGTCCTCTTTATTTCGACATTGAACAGTGTCCTGACATAAACGGTTCTTTAGTAAGGAACCGAACATTGTCCAATTAGTTTTAGACTTATTCCGAAAATTTATCGGCTTTGGTGGCGGCCGTAGTATTTTGAATCTTATGTACCGATGGTCAGAAAAGGAGTGCTCGTCGGAAAACCCTCCAATCCTGAATTTCGTTTATAAGCTCTTCTGAACATATAGTTATATCTAATACTTCTTCTCTGATTCTATTGACGAAGGTAGCTTTATTACCTAAGTTCGATGTTATCAAGTCTTTAGTATTAAGGAAATCCATGAGGGCTTGTCCTCTGCGATTGGTGTTTGTACTACCCCAAGCTACATGGTGGGAGTTGGCATCACAACCTATTACATTTTCTTATTTTTCCTTTGTGCCTCTTCGACCAGTTTCATCAGCTCCGACGTTGGTGGTAGTGTCGGAGAATCGAAAGGCAGGTAAACAGATGCAAGGTATATGTTGCCACGACCTTGCTTCAGCACCGTTGCGTCCGATGTAGATAATCCTGTTGAGAGAAGAAAACATAAGTTCTTGTGGCATAAGATACATGTTCTCGGGCGAGAACCTGTATCAGCGTAGAAAAGTTGGAAATTTATGTGATTTAATCCAGAAACCTTGTTGCGAATCGTCCAAGGCTCCTGGATTAAAGCTATATGTATCTTACCTGTGTTAATTTTAGCCATCAGAGCGTTTGTGGCCGTCTCGCTCCGATGGAGGTTTATTTGGATAACTTCAATCATTGTCATCCACTTAAACTGTCTTCCAGCGAGTTAGTGATCACCTCCTCGCCCGTTGGATTTGGCTCCTCCGGGTAACCTGAAATGGCTATTGATGGCACTGCGGTGTCCCTATCAGGCATAGGAAGAGCAGTCTTTTTAATCGACACTTTCCCAATTTTGGAGAGCTCTGCTGTTCTGTCTTCTGGCGAGTGAGTGATTTCCTCCTCGCCTTTAGGATTTGACTCCTCCACATTGCCAGTACTTGCTAATGATGCTTTGGTTACTGTCTTAGGTGTTTTAGTGTCCTTATCGGGAGCGGTTTTAACAGCCCTTTCAATCGGCGCCTCTCCGATTTTGGAAATGGCAGCTGTACCTCTTTTTGGCGAGTTAGTGGTAACTTCCTCGCTTTTAGGATTTGACTTCTCAACGTTATCAGTAGTTGCTACTGATGCTGTGTTCTTAGGTTTTTTAGTGTTCTTTTCGAGGCTTGTTGTAACAGCCCTTCCAATCGGCACCTTCCCAATTTTGAATATGACAGCTTTAGAGGCGAAGTAAGCCCTACCTTTATTCTTGGCAAGACTAGCCATAGATTTCTGGTCGATACCTATTACAAATAAAGTTCCCTCAGGTTCTTCTTTCCTAAAAGACTTCCCCATTTTTCCACGGCCAGCTCAGCATTTTGACCACCAAGAATTTCCAGTATACGTTCACTTGTCAGTTTACTGCCCCCATCCTTTATGTATACAGTGGACTTTAAGAGCACCGGAAGCTCGCTCTTCTTTACCAGGGAGGGATACTTTCCACCAAGTTCTTTAGGGTGCTAACACATTGGTGAGATGCCAATCTCATCAACATCGCGCCCATGCTGAACTCGCAGCTCACGCTCTCTATTGGTTGTCTGCCCTTTGAAGCGATTGCGTGGTCCACTATCTTATTGTTCACCAGATCTTCTACCTTACTCTGTTGGTCTATTGGAATTTTGCCTGTCGGGTTACCGGCATCGTAACTGCATAGCAGAGATCGTCCCGGTGTCTTCTTCTGGCAACTTTGGCGTAAGATGGCGGCTCTTTTCCTTTTCCACTGTCTAGCCTCTCTTTTCGTCCGGGCCTTCTTTTGAGATACTCGTGCCTTCGAGATTGATTTCGCCGACGTGGTCGCCTTCGGAATATCTATCTTGGCGTTGTCACCCTTACTCGCAGGATTCTGACTTGAGGTTCCTTTGAGTGAAGTATGGCTTGGCTTCGACTGTATATAAGAACGGGGAGCTCTTTTTCTTCTTCGGTTTTATTCTCATTTGTCAACTCCTCGGGAGACCTGATCCTCTTTGCCTCAGATCTTGTAAGAGAGTCCAATTTTTCTTTTGGAGTGTCGTTGGATTGACTAACTATGATTTCCTGAAGCATCTTTTTCAACTTCCTCCTCTGTGCTCCAGATAGTCTTTTCATAGTAATAGGTAGTTTAGCTATATGCTATCACTCACCTGTTTCACCATTTGCTCTACTTCATTCATCCTTTTGGGATTTTGCTATAATGGTGTTGTTATTATCATCTGAGGATTCAGAGTCGGAACTCTCACCTATATTGAAAGGCTGAGGTAGCTTAGAGCTCTCTCCGAGTACATCATTCTCTTTCACTCCTATGTTTTTGCCAGTGGCATGCTGTACACTTGACGCATTGTCCGCCACGGAGGCCAAGGTACCCACCTCCGTAGTAGTATTTTGCTCACGATTGCAGGATGACGACGACACGTGACTCGCGAGTAGATCAACACTTGCCGCCGGTACTGGGTTATTTAGGCCCTGCACCGTAACTTTTATCTTTTTATTTTTCTTTTCCATGTTGTTTTTTTTCCAGTTTTTTGGTCCGCGGGGAATATAATATTCCCAAGTGGCGGACAATCTGCCTTCCCTCAGCTTGAGTCAAACTAAAACTGGGGGAGGACAGATGGTCCATCACCACCCCCTATCCGCCACCCGGGGACGCGCTCGGTAGGAAAAAACGGGAAAACTCCCTCGGCTTAGAATCGTTTTCTGAATTGATTTAGCTATGTCCATCCGTCTGGCCAAGCATGTTTTTTGGCACAGGTCCATGTCCAATATTTCACCTAGCCCCCATACAAATTTACCTCCCGATTTAGACTTTTTATGCCATAATTACGTCAAGTATTCTATTACTTATCTCTCTAAAAATTGGCACAAATAAGTTTTAAAAAAAGTATAAATGACACGTCAGATTTTCATAATGACCCTTGCCCCCATACAAACCCCCTTCAAAAAATGTATTAAACGTCTAAAATTGACTTGTAACCATTTGTATCGCAATGAAACTCAACAAAACTAACTGTTATTTAAAAATATATACTTTTTCCCAAATTTACCGAGGATCGGCCCATATTTGACCTTTATAAACCCTCATTTAGAAAAATACTTTAGAATTAAGGTAAAATTCAACATAAAAGTTTCTTTATGAAAAATAAAAATGTTAAAAATATACTCATGGTGTAGGGTATTATATGGTCGGCCATGCCCGACTACACTTTCCTACTTGTTTAGATTTGAGCTGTTATCTCGATTAACAATAAATTTAAATTTTTTATTTTTGATATAAAACTCGATTTGTATAGAAAATATGAGTGATTACGGATCTTTATTGTTTTCTCAAACAATAAAGTAATTTTTTAAAGAGTTATATAAATAGAAATTGTAAGGGAAGATATGAATGATTTTCTAGAATTTAAGTGAAACTGTAATATGAATAATATATAAATATGTTCAGTAGTTTTTATTCTGCATACAAATGTGGCATCGTAAACATTCATTTAAGATCTAATAAAGATTCTGTTTTAAAATAGCTATTTTCTGAGAATATACAGCAGACTACAGGTTTTTAGAAACTGTTTTCCGGTGAAAACGCTTTAGATGAAAATCGATTTTTGATAATAAATTAAACTGAATACAGATTTTTACTTTACCTAATCGTAAAGTTAGTTAAGGATCTACAAACATTTTAGAGTTTTCACATAAAAATAAATTTTTGATTAAAAATTTAACTAAATAATAATTTTTATATACTATGTGAATTATATATCATGTTCTTTAGCATTATAAATTTAACAAAAAGTGGACAGAAAAGGGTCATTGCATTTCATTATAGGCGTATTATGCTATAGGTGTATTTATTCAGATTTGGTGTATTAAACATTCTCTTCCTCATACACTGTATGTTGCCAAATTTTTTGAAAATCAGTTTTTTATATTTAGCCTAAAATTTGGTGTTATAGCAGTTATTAAAAAAGTGAACATAAAAATGTGCGTATCATCCAATTAATATCATATAGAGTTTTTTAATATCCACCATCAGGTGTGATAGATGGTATATATAACTTTGTCATTCCGTGTGTAACACCAAGAAATATTCATCTGAGACCCAACAAAGTATAGTTATTATTAATCCTTATCAAATTCTGAGTCGATGTAAAACACGCTCAAGCTAAAACGAAGCAATAAAAATTCAGATATTTAAATGATTTTTGCCACACATTATTTTTGTTTCCCATATCCCCCATTCAAAGGTGTATATTCCCGGATAAAAGTTTATTGTTAATAACTCCCTCAAATATATCGGTATCAACACAATTTTGTACATACAAATATAATATGAATAGAAATCATACTACCAACGTAGATCTCAATTGGTCATAGCTCCCATGAAAGGTCCACTTCCAAAAATCAGCTAAACACACATATTTCATTGCCAAATAAGGCTTTTGTGATAAAATTCGAGCTGAATATGTTATTCATTCTACCAAATTCTTTTCGGATTTGTCCATTATTAGTCATATCTCCCATATAAGGCACACTTCCGGAAATCACTTAAACGCACATATTTAATTGTCAAATAAAGGTAACTTTATAAAATTCGACACAAATATGTTTCGTCTATATATGAAACTTGCATATGTTTCATATCGGTATAAAATTCAACTTGAATATGTTTTGTATACATATAAATCATTCTAACAATTTTTCCCCGGATCGGTCCATTATTGGTCATAGCTCCCATAAGACTCTCTTCCGAAAATCATTTAAACTCACATATTTCATTGTTAAATACAGCTATATTGATATAATTCGACACAAATATGTTTTGTGTACATACATATGAATCACTCTACGAAATTTTTCTGGAGAGGCCCGTAATTGGTCCTATATGAAGTCAAGTTATCTAAATTTTAGATGTTAAACGGGTTTTAATAAAAAGTAGCTTACTGGTTAAGGGTATTTAAGATTCGGCATAGCCGAATATAGCACTCCAAATTTTTAACTTCTAAGTTTAGACCTATTAAACGCTAAGTTTTATGGAAATAAGTTTATTAGTTATGTAGTGAAAGAGTAAAACAGGAGTTTCATATATATTTATTATATGTTTTGAAATTCTACTGTGTCGTACTATTCATTCTACAACATTCATTATAACAGATTTAATGAAAATCGGATCAGCAGTTTTTTGTATGCCTAAACGTAAAATTGGTTTAACGATTGTTTTACGAAAAGTTAGTGTAAAAAGGGGTGTGGCGTCCTACATGTGGTGCTCTTTTTCGACCTATTTTCAATTTATGCAAGGACTAGACCAGGCAGTTAATTGTCAACACCAAATTATAGTCCCGGAAGACTGCAGGTATTTGTATCACCTATCTACCCCCCGGATTGCAATACACCATGATGTGAAACTCATCAAGGAAACATGCCCCGGGGGTTATCTATATGTATGTTGAAATCAGTTTTCAGAAGACCCCAGATATCTGCATGATCCGAATTTTCAATAATTTTATCGGAAATATGATAGAATAGAACTCTAAAATTAGCTCATAAATAACGAAGATATGAGTAAAAATCCCAGACCACCTCTAAGAATTTCATCAAAAATTTATATTTTTCGTGCATGCTTATAAAGAAACAATAAACAAACAAAACAAACGGTAAATTTTTATACCCTACACCACTTTA
>NC_060949.1:270199-328849 GCF_022045245.1 Lucilia cuprina
TAAGTGAAATTTTGATGGGGGATTTTCATAGGGGCTAGGGTCATATGAGGACCTATTATTATGGAATTCGTGAGGGTCATCAAGTCTTGTATAGAACTTGGTTTTTGCAGCTTTTTGTCGAGATATGAGTATTAGGGTGGGTCGAAAATAGGCTTTTCTCTCGGATCAACTTCTAATTGTGAAATTATGTTGTATTTTATCGTCAAATGGAAGACTGTAAAGTATTATTCAATTATTTTGAGGGCAAGACCCCGCGCATCGCCGCCAAAGTTTGCAAATGCGTTTATATGAAAAAATGGCACTTTTTTGAGTTTTTTCACAAAATGAGGCTTTAAGTATTAATTGTTGCACCTTTTTATATCAAAATCGTAATGTCTACAAAATTGTCTTTCTAAAAAGTAGGAAAAACTCAAAATTGGTTAATAAAGTTTTGAGTTATTAAAATTTCCCCCAAGAATTTTGTGATTCTGAAGACATATAAAAGTAAATGTAAGATATTTTTTTTAGTTTTGAAAATTTTTTGTTCAAATTGGATAACGCTTACTCGGTTTAGGTGTGGTCAAAAAAGGTTCATTATTTTAACTTAATCTCCAAAACTCCATTTTCAAAGCAAAAAAAGTGAGGTAAAAGAAGTAGAATTTCACCACAAATAACATACTTGAAGTACTTCTAATTTTGGTGAAAAACCTATGAATTTTACATTAGCGTGTCATTGGAGGGATGTTGTTCATTTTTGACAACTATGAACTACATCTAATGTTATTCATAGATGCAATAAAAATCCGATATTTGGATGTCAAAAATAACCCTAATTCGTTCAATGACATGCATATGTCAATTTCATGGGTTCTTCACCAAAGTTTGATGTACTTCGAATATGTTATTTGTATTGTCTTTTCTACATCTCTTTCCTCACGTTTAACTGGGGTTTCATTTGTAAAGAAATATTTGGTTTATAAAAGCAAAAAATATATAATCGCATTTTTAGATGTGATTAAGATGTCGTTTGAAAAATATGACATCAATTATTTTTTGGTGGGAACTAAAGTTGTTTATACTGGATATTATAAAGGATATATATAAGAATTAAACACAGAAAGAATGAGCTTAATACCGCTCATAGTTTTACCGTACCTGCGATGTGAATTTAAATGATTTCGGGAAAAAGGCAATTTTTGCCAATTATTATGTAAAAATTATATTATTATCAATTTTTATCAAGTAAATTACGTTTATTATTTCCGAGTCCATGGAAAGTTAGTTCTGATCAAATTTTCAAAACTAAAAATCATTAATCCTCTAAACACCGGGCTCAAAATCTAAATTTTGACTATTTTATGTTATTGAAGAAATAAGAGCATGATGTTGTTAGTTTGCTGATGGATATTGATGAAACTTCTTAGAAGTTATTTCTACTACATTCAAATAATACAATAAACCAAATACTGGATATATATCCATTAATTCTTTAAGAAAATTAATTTTAAAAAGTACCTTTTTGAAAGTGTGTTTAAAAAAATCGTTCTTGAATTGACCCCAAGTATGACAGAGGGTTAATTTTTGAAGAAGTTTGATTCCTAGATTTCTGGATATATTTTCTTGTAGTTTGTCAAAATTAATTCATAACTAAACACACAATATTTTGCTATTTTTAATGAAGAATATTAAATATACAAAAACTTGATTTTGACCCCGGTTTTTAGAGGGTTAATGATTTTTAATTTCGGAAATTTTAGCACATTTATGAATCTTATAAAGATAAACATAATATTTGTTTGTAAAATTTTTCAAAACTAAAACAAATTTTCTTATATTTACTTTTATATATCTTCAGAAACCCAAAATTCTCTGGAGAAATTTTAATAACTCAACCATTTTTTAACTAATTTTGAGTTTTTCCATCTTTTTGGAAAGTCAATTTTGAAGACATTACGATAGGCAATAATTAATACATAAAGTCTCATTTTGTGATATTTTTCCCATATAAACGAATTTACAAACTTTGGCGGCGATGCGCGGGCTCTTACCCTCAAAATAATTGAATAATATTTTACAGTCTTCCACTTGACGTTAAAATACAAAATAATTTCACTATTAGTAGTTGATCCGAGCGAAAAGCCTATTTTCGACCCACCCTAGTGAGTATATTAAACATAATTATGAACTTAAAAGCCTATTCAGCGGGTTCAGTTGTATGGAGGCTAGGTGAAATAATGACCGATCTTAACCATTTTCAATAGGCTTAGTCTACGGTATCATAGAAGATTGTATGCCAAATTTTATTGAATTATCTTCAAAATTGCGCTTGATTTGATTACAAGGTTTACTAGCCCTATTTGGGAGTTCAGTAGTATGGGTGCTATGTGAAATAATGGACCGATCTTAGCCACTTTCCATAGGCTTCGTCCCTGAGGCAATATCAAATTTCATTAAATTATTGCGACCTGTGGTTTTATTACAATGTTTACATGGACGGACGGAAAATGATTCTGAACCGATTGGTATACTTTAAGGTGGGTCTAGGACCAATATTATTGTGCGTTACAAACACTTTTAAAGTTAAAGTGGTATAGGGTATAAAAAGAAGAAGACAATTGTAAATGAAATAAGAAAATTAATGAAAATTTTAATTTAAAACAAAACAAGTATGAATGTATAGTCGGGCATATACATTCATACTTTAAAATTATAAGTCCTCATTTGATCCTGGCCCTTTATAAAAAAGCCCCCATTGAAATTTTACTTAAATATCTACAGTTTTATTAAACAATAAATGGCTTAAGTATATAAGTATATACAATTTAACTTAAATGCTTTATTATGACAAAAAATAATTAACATTTTATTCGTATACAGGTGTATACGGGGAATATATGGGTCTATTCTTATAAATGTTGGTAGAGGAATTCACGTCTACTTCATGGTTATTTTTGTTAAATTTTAAAGTGTTATTAGTGATTATAAGTGAATTTTGACCTTCAAAACATTTTCTGAAGGGCTTTATATGGAAAGCCAGCCAGACATACGGACGGACATAGCTTAATCGACTCAGAAAATGATTCTAAGCCGATTGGTATAGGACGAATATTTTTGTATGTTGCAAACATCAGCACAAATCCATTATACCCTCCCACTAAAGTATGGGATGGGTATAAAAACAATAATATGCCTCTCTAATCCGCTTAAAATTGTTTTGTGGACCAAAAATACTCTAGAAAAGTTTTAAAATCATTTAAATGCCCCAACTTTTGACTCATTTTTTGAATTCGTAATTTTATATTTTATGCATATACTAGCTAATGCCCGATGTGCTCCGCTACCCCAATCAAAATTAAATACATATTAACCAGAAAATTATTTATTAAGTTACTAAATTATAAAATTTTCTTAAAGATTTATTATAATTTCTCTTGATGACAATATATTTCATTTAAATTTTATAATAATACATTAATGATCTATTTATATCTTATACTTGCATAAATTTAATATATACTTTTATTCTTAAAAAATAATTCATATTCTTATGCCTTATGATATATAATTTTTTTGTTTATAATTTGTTTGTTTAGTATAAATAAAAAACCCACTCAAAGATTTTGAAAATTATAACCACAATAGTTTTCCAGATTAACAATATGTTACATATAAGTGATACCAAGCAAATTATTGCAAGTTCGCCAATATCTGTTTATGAAAAATTGGAATTATCTAACATTTTCAAGATATACGAAATTTTGTATTTAATTCATATATGTAAAGCCAAGCACCTTTTTGAATGTCCACCCGTTATTTTCTAAATGTTAGCATGAATGTCAATGTTATTTATATAAAATTCGAATACTCTAGTTCTAGTAGTTTCTTAGATTTGTTCTATATAATTCATGTGAGGGCTTCAAGCTCCCCTATAAAAGTCCGCCCTTTTTCCTCCAAAATGTCCCGATTAATATTGAAGTAATTTATGAAAAATTTGATGAATCTAGTTCTTTGTTTTCCTACACAAAGAATATTTTGTATTTTATTCATATGGGAGATGTCAAGTCCTTATTAATAGATCGCTCGTTATACGCTAACCTCTTTATTCACAAACAAAATTTTTTTTATTTATAAAAGAATTATAAAAAATTTCCATAATAAATCTAATTTATAAACACTTTATAAAATAAAAATATTGTTTGTAAATAATTAGGTTAATGTTCAGATAAATGTCAAAATTCTTCAAGTAAAATTTAATGATCTAATAGATTCTCAGATATACGAATTTTTCTATTTTATTTTTATAGGAGCTCCAAGCCCTCATGGGTAGTCCGCCAATTTATTACCCAAAATGTTTACATGGATGTTAATGTTATTAGACGAATTTTTGTATTAAATGTATATGGGAGGTACCACGCCCCCTAAATCTAGCCCTCCCACATTTTATCATAAATAATCATATTGACACTTAAGTGGCCCCGACAAAATTTGGGGAATCTAACTGTTATATTATCTCAAGATAAACGAATTTTTGTATTTAATTAATATGGGAGGTGCCACTCCCCTCATGGATAATCCGCCAATTTATTACCCAAAATGTTTACATGGCTGTTAAAGTTATTCGTGCAAAAATTTAAGATTCTAACTGTAATAGTTTCCAATATTAACGAATTTATGTATTTAATTTATGTGGGAGGTGCCACGCCCCCTCTTAATGTGGGCGTGTCTCCTCGCCCACTTGATTCAAAATAAATAGTAGCCTATTACCTATTCCAGACATAAGGAATACACTGTGAAAATTTCAAGCAAATCGGTTCAGCGTTCAAACATACAAACAAACATGTATGAATGCGCAACGGTGGCTTTAAGCCTCATATTGTTCTAGTATTTAGGTCTTAATGTTTATAAGGTGTGAGGCTAGTACTTATTATTTTCTGTGAGTGTATTTAATGACTGCTCATTTCGAAAATACTCAAATAAAATTGGTTCTAAGTATCTATGAAAATTAAGGCATACAAATGTTGAAAAATTTTCATTTGAAATTTGAAATACAAACGGAACAGGAAATAAAACATTTAATAATTTCAAACCGTGTATTTTTGGAAGTGTCTAAATTTTGTTTTAGAGGACATTTGTAAAATGGCCAAAGAGAAAAGATACTGGTCCCGAAAAATATTAAGTTCAGCGGTGGCTGGTATAGAACTGTTTTACAGGTCAAGGTATTGGTCGAATTCAATTATAACAGGTATGTAAGTATAGTCGGGCATACACTATCAGTATGTTAAAATGTGAATTATTAAAAAAAGCATTTGATTTGTTTTTAACTTTATTCCGGAATATTTTTACTTATTTTTGACAAGAAAAAAATACAAGAGTGGAATAAAGGTGCGATTAGTTTTATCTAAGGCCTAATGTTTAGGGGAATGATTAGGGATTAAATTAAAATTAATACTCCAAATTAGTTTTTGAATACTCATTTAGTTAATTTTATTTGCTACTTTAATCGCCCTATGGAGGTGGTTTCATCTTGAGCAAAAAATGCAAAAGTGTAAACATCTGATGCATAAAAAATGAATACAATTTTTATTAAAATAAACATTAGAATGTTTAATTTATTGATTAGTATAAATTTTAAAGACTTAATATATATTGTTTTGTTTAAAATTTTAATGTTCATTAATTTTTATATTATATTTACAATTGTCCTCTTTCTTATTAATAAAAAATGCATTGTTTTGATAACAAACAATAACGTTTTCTGTAATTTTGTATGGCAACACTGCGAATTTAAATCTTGTATTCAAAAACATCAAAAGGGATAAACATAAGACTAAATTTATTTTTAGATTAACTAAACTGTTTATTAATTGGCATTTGATTGCCAACTCAAAAACCCGCTCTAAAATCTCACACAATATTTTCTTTTATGTTTCGTTTTCTTATCCCTTATAAGATTTTTTAATTCCTCATCTGCTTGTTGTTCTTTATAAAGTATTTCAAAGCTCCAATAGCTGGATTAGAAGCATCAGCAACTAATGTTAGGTAAGTGGTTTTACCAAAATGAGTAAGTAAGTTTTCTCGAAAATTTAACTTTCAGTAAATCAAAAGCTTTTTAGCATCAACATTCCATACTAGTTCTATGATCTTTTGTTTTAGAAGCTTTGGTTATTATTTCATGAAGAGGCGAAAGAAACTTGGCAACCATTGGTACATATCGATGATAATAGTTTGTTATTCCAACAAATGTTTGCAGTTTTGTTATCGAATTTGGTTTCTGATATGAAAGGATTGCATTAATTCTTTCATTGGATGGTTTTATACACTCAGCAAAAATTTGATAATCTAAAAGTTCGAGACTTAATACTCCAAAAATGCTCTTAAACGATTTCATATTGAGACCATATTCGTCAAGTCGTTGGAAAACTAGTTTCAGATGTTTCAAGTGTTGTTCTTTATTTTCGCTAGCAATTAACACATCGTCTATATAAGTGAATACAAAATCTATATAAAAAACTTCATCTTTGGAATGAAAATATGTGGTAATGGCTGTTTTTTTTTAATATCATCCGCAGCCATGGGAATTTGATGATATGCTTTTACTAAATCAATTTTTGAGGAGATTCTCTTACCTCGAAAATCTGTTATAAGATCTTGAATATGAGGCTAAGAATATCTAAAATATGGTATTGTAATGCAGTTTAATCTACGATAATCACCCCAAGGTCTCCAATCGTTAGGTTCCTTTTATGAAACGAGGTGTAGGGGGGAAGATATATATGAATTAGATTTTCTACAAATACCAGATTCTATAAAAAATTTGAATTTAATTGAAGGAAAAATTTTAAGCAAATATTCTTAATTGATAAGATTGTAAGTGAATATATTTCTGAAATTCCTAATGAAGCAATAGCAGATATATTTGTATACGAATCTATAATTAGTTTATTTTTTATATTTATAATAATACCGAAAAATCGTTGTTGGTGTTATTCACAACGAATTTGCAAGAAGAAATACACTTTGAAGCATTGTTGCCAAATTTCTTATGGTACCAAAAGTTAAGATTTTTATTATTTCTTTGATTTCTATTTTTGTAATTTCTTTGATTCCTTATTACCGATACTTCAAGAAGTAATTTTATTTATTTTATTTTACAATATTCAATAACCTAGCCTATAGGCCATAAGCGGTTACAAATTTCTACTTCACAATAATTCCTCCAATACAAAATACATAATTATAAATAAATAAAATTACACCTAATTTTTATTTTTTTTAAAAAAGATAATATACTATATAAAATAACGATAGGACAATTGAAATGTACTGCATTAATCATAAATAAGTTCCTACATAATTTGCAATCAAACAAATGTAATTCAAAGAAGCAAAACAGGTTAAAATAAAGAAAAGTATATGTAAAAATCATAAACAATCCCAAAAATGAACTCACAGAACCAATCAATATGTCATACAGGAACTATATGGCAAATAATACTCCAGACTGTAAAGGACATAGGTAATACAAATCAGACAGAAACATTATCAAATTATTGAAGCGATCTGAAGATAAAGTGGAAGTAAATGGACTAACAGAAGATATTTGAGTTTTATTTGACAATTCATACATTTTATCAGCTAAGGCTATTTTATCAGGAAGCTTTCGTATCCACAATTTCTTTATTTACCATTGAATTATTTATAGAAATTTTTTATGTCATGGAAAAACTCAGATTGTTTCCTATCTCCAATATCAGATTCGTTGAGAAGTTTTTCAAAACGAAGATCTTCATTCATATTTATTTTCTAAAGGAGAATTATTAATTTACTTAGAACTTCTTCAGATAATGAAATAACAACAAGTTTATATTTAGCTGTATCGTCTATTGTTAGAATAAAGTGCGTTCCAACACCTCCAACGTTCCAACACCTCCCCTCGAAGTATAGATAATGGTAACATCAATGACATTTGGCTTAAGTCATTCCCAAGGCAGCAATACATTTGGAATGTTTCTCGGCACATAGAGCCTTCGTCAACACGTCTGCTGGCATATCTTTAGTTGGCATATATATATATATATATATATATATATATATATATATATATATATATATATATATATATATATATATATATATATATATATATATATATATATATATATATATAAAAGTGGTGTCGAACATCAATATGTTTCGTACGGGAGTGAAATCCGAAACTGGTTGCTAGCTTTTGAGCACTCTGACTATCATTAAATAATATTACAGTTTCGCATTCCAAACCGATCTCGTGTAAAAGCTCTTTCAGATATAGAGCCTCCTTTGTTGCTTCTGATATGGTCAAATAATCAGATTCTGTACTGGATAGGGAAACTGTTCGTTGTTTACGCGCCTCCCAACTTACATCTGCCCCTGACAAGATAAAAGCGTAACCGGAATATGATCGGCGCACAGTGGGCAGAATGTAATTTTTTTGGAAATAAATCTGGCATTTCTAAACGGCTGATCCGATCGGGATAAAATTTGGCGTGAGCGTAGCCAAGGAGTATTCGAGTTTAAGTTTTGAAGATGAACCCCGCAGATGCCCCGGGGACGGAGCTGTGGCGGCTTAAAGTAGGGTACCTACGACATGTAAAATTTTTAAACTCGTGCCATTTTTTTGTTTTTCACCCAAATACAAATTTATATTTTCTGAAAGCGCTCGACGAGATCTTGAAAAAACATGGTTGGATATACTACTTATCTCTTATAATATCCGAGTTATAGGCATTTAAAAATTTAGTGATACAAAATTTACCATACCTTGGTCCGCCTTTTTTTGAATACCGGGCGTAATTTTGGACCAAATGGACTCTTGTTAGTTAGACAACAAAATTTCCAATAATATACAAAAAATTTCAGATCAATATCATTTACAGATCCAAAAATATACGTTTTTTAATTTAAAAATTCAAAAAATTTTAGATTTTTGTCGTTTTTTTGCCCAAAATGTGTCTTAACTCTTTTATTAATAAAATAAAATTTTCTTTAAGAACATATAACAATTTTATAGTTTTCTAAAAGGTATCTTTACGCAGAACGCTTTGGCGTAAAAAACTTGTCCTATTTTTTGAAAATGTTGCCACTGCGTCCTTCCGAATATGACCTATTTTTTTATCAAAACTTCAACTTTGGGCGACATGTTCTAAAATCCCAAAGCTGGGTTCAGGAAACTTTTTTTGCATTTTCTTATTTGAAATGACAAATTTAACAAGCGTTGAAGATTTCATTGAGTTTTGTTCATAAATAAAGATTTTGTCATATATTACATATTTGTTAAATTTCTAAAACTATGATTTATATCAAAATTTTAATAGGGTCGCAGATAGCTACAACAATTTAGTCCATATTTATCCCTTAATATCTTTTTTTAGTTAGATATGGAAATTCTCGACCCTTTACAAAAAATTTCAAGCCAATATCTCAATTACATTCAAAAATATGTGCATTTAAACCTGTGTCCTTTAATTTCATCTTTTTCATATTGTAGTATTAAGTATGACAGAACATACATTTGGTGTTGAATAAAATATTTGGACAATTTTTAAAAATTATTTAGTTAATTATTTTATTATAGACTATAACATTGTATATATAATTTTATTATGAGCCACGCACAACAACACCTAAATCACCCTACACAAACCACCTTTCCCGCCCACCGAAATATAAAACACAATTTAATACAATATCATCAGTTAGTATAATAACTTTTTTTATTTGAACTGTTTATCTTAAACATAATTTTTTACAACCTACTTATATAGTTAATTCCTAACACTACTTATTTTCTATAAAATAATCTGTCATATCGGTATACATATCCAGAAGGTAATATAAGTCCTTTAACTCTTCCTCGTTTTGAGATGATAGAGTTTCATAACAAATCCATCTTTTTCGCATAGTTGAAAGAACAGGATCAGAAGATAGAAGTAAACTATTAAAAATATCTTCATTCTGTGATTGCCTGGGGCATTTTCTTGAGCTGAAAAGTTGAACATGCTTAAAATCTCGATTCCTCGCTTCCTGGGATTCTTCTGTTAACTCTCCAAGTGGAAGAATATTCGATTCAATTATTATTTGACCATGACACAATACTTTGTGTACTGTTGGTGTTAGTTCCCTTCATGGATACAGAGATACAAATAATTTATAAATTTCAGATGTATATTCCCCAAATCGATTTCCATTAATTTTATGTTTACTATTCAGTGCCATTAAAATAGTGTTAACTCTTCGAAGCAACTCCTTGTCGATTCCTGTTATAATTTCAAAATCACGAAAAAACCTTCTCGCCGTATTACCGTCATTTGTACTACCGCAACTTGGAAGTGGTTTGTCAATGTTTAATCCCATCTGAACTTTAAATTCTTCCTCAGTTCTTTCAATTCTTTATTATTTTTTGTTAATTTAGTAAGATTCTCTGGCACACTTCTATATTTGAAGTCGTATGCTATGTGTAAAAAGTAATTCAAAAATCGTATTCTGGCATGAAGTGGTGAAATTCCGAAAGACAGGACTTCTGCTTTCGTTTATATTTGAGAATTGCGACTTTTTCTCATTACATATTGAGCATCTCCAGAAGGAAGAAGCTTCTGTTATGGCATTGCTGACCTTTCCATCAATCATTGTTAAGCTTAGCTGACATAAAACGTTAATAGAGAATTCTTTTATTTTTATGCAAATGGGCTCCAGTGCATTTATTTCATCTTTTAAATATTCCACTAAATCTTTTGTTGTTTTCTTTGACTCATTTATATATTCAAATCCAATGGGTCTACAAAAATTTTTTGAACCCGGAGTTGTATTGATCCACATATCTTCAAATGAATTTCCGATGCTTGACGATGATGGATTAAAGGAATATGAACGAATTCGTAATGGCACTAATGATGACATAAATACACTTTTGTAGTCTGCTAATGTCCGACTTCCACAAGCTTGTTTGTATACTGGAAGTGCTGATAAACCGTCACATCCCCACTTACACATTAAGACAACATCACAGTTATGAATTTTTCTTAGTTGGTCTTCTGAAAAGTCTGACACAATTCTTGATGCTGTGTTTTCGAGCAAAGATGATATATCAATGCAAGCTTCCACATCATTAACAGCAATAGGTGATGGTAGGATAGTTTGTTTTTTTTCCTGGATCGCCTTGTATGATGGTAATATATTGTGTACTTTTTCATGCAGAGCTTTCCTTAATATTTGGTACTTATTTCGACTGAGACCCAGTTCCAACATAAGCGCTATTGCTTCCTCTTCAGTAAAATTTGATTGTGATGTTGGAGTTGGTATACTTTCCACAATTCGCTTAAGTCGTTTTGGTAATGCATTAGGAAGAATAGTTGCAATATGTACGGCATCCATAGGTTGGTTTTCCTTTTTCAGCATTTCGTTAAATGTATCAGCAATTTCCTCATTTGAGATTGGAAAAAGTTTTTGTGTGACCCTCTTTTTTTTACCTTGAACATAAGTCTTCGTATGACTTGCAAGGCGCTCCCGCTGATGTGTTGTAAGTTGAGATTTCCGTAGTAGTTTCCATCCAACTACAAAATTTTAATCGAAATTTCTTTTGATTTCCATCCACAGACTTACTTTTTACATCAAAAAGTTTTAAAAAGTTTGATATGCCTGTTTTGTCGAACTGTCTACTTATTAATATTTTAGACTATATTACTATAACCTGTAATTCAGTCATTGATATTTCTTATTAGTGAATGAATCGAAGTTATCATTACCTGTATATTTTTACCTACATGATCATAAACGAAACAGAACGAAATGATCTGTCGAAAAAATTTAGGTAAAAAATAGTTATAAATTTCTGAAAATTTAAGCATAATAGGACCTTTCAATTATAAGGATAAGCAAACAAATAGAAAATATGTAAAGATAAGATTTAAACATGTTCTGTCATACTTAATACTAAAATATGAAAAAGATGAAATTAAAGGACACAGGTTTAAATGAACATATTTTTGAATGTAATTGAGATATTGGCTTGAAATTTTTTGTAAAGGGTCGAGAATTTCCATGTCTAACTAAAAAAGATATTAAGGGATAAATATGGACTAAATTGTTGTAGCTATCTGCGACCCTATTAAAATTTTGATATAAATCATAGTTTAAGAAATTTAACATATATGTAATATTTGACAAAATCTTTATTTATGAACGAAACTCAATAAAATCTTCAACGCTTGTTAAATTTGTCATTTCAAATAAGAAAATGCAAAAAAAATTGAAAAGGTAAAAGGACATCCCGCAATGGGATTTTTTACATTTTTGCCCATAGGTCCACATTTCTTTCAGGGCTGGGAAAATACTTTTGGAGTAAATAGAAAGCATATTGAGGTTTACAAAACTGTTTTCAGTTTTCAGATCCCAGCTTTGGGATTTTAGAACATGTCGCCCAAAGTTGAAGTTTTGATAAAAAAATAGGTCATATTCGGAAGTATTTTACGCCAAAGCGTTCTGCGTAAAGATACCTTTTAGAAAACTATAAAATTTTTATATGTTCTTAAAGAAAATTTTATTTTATTAATAAAAGAGTTAAGACACATTTGCCAGCCTGGCTGGATTGTCCAGATTTTTTGATGCTTGTCCAGTTTCAAGCATTTTTCAAACATTTTTAGTACACTGCAATAATTATACCCTACACCACTTTAGTGGGGAGGGTATATTGGATTTGTGCTGATGTTTGTAACATACAAAAATATTCATCCTAGAACCACCTTAAAGTATACCAATCGGCTTAGAATCGTTTTCTGAGTCGATTAAGCTATGCCTGACCGTCCGTCTGGCTGGCTGTCCATGTAAACCTTGTACGCAAGGTACAGGTTGCAATATTCAGATAATTTGGCTCGCACGTTTTATTTGACAAGGACAAAGCCTATTGAAAATGGTTAAAATCGGTCCATTATTTCACCTTGCCCCCATAGAACAGAACCTCCCGAAAAGGGCTTCTAAGCTCATAATTATGTTAAATATACAGATATATCGATAAAATACGGTACAACTAAGTTTTATAGAGGTCTTGATGACCCTACCGAATTTCATAAGGATCGGGCCCCATTTGACCCTAGCTCCCATACAAAGTCCACTTCAGAAAATTACTTGAATGTCCCAAATTAACTTATAAACACAAATATCGCGATGAAATTCAGCACAATAAAATATTATGTAAATATAAATATATTCACAAAATTTATCGGGCTTGGTACATATTTGCCCCTAGCCCCCATGTAAAGCCCCTTTCAGAAAATTAGTTTTTCATCCATAAATTGCTTAAATGTACAACAAGGGAACAAGGGAATATTGAAGATAAATGCTTTATTATGAAAAATAAATCACATTTAATATTCATAACTGGTGTAGGGTATCATTTGGTCGACCACGACCGACTATACTTTCTTACTTGTTTTATGTAATCTTTGTCAAATCATGTTAGCCAACTCTGATTGTACATTTGTTATAGAACTATGTTATGATTTCCCTCTTCTATCATCATGTCTCAACACTTGAACAGCTGAATGTCGTAATAAATATTAGGTCTGTTCGCATACTCGATAATTTGTAACAATTTGCAACAATTGTTATTGGATTCCGTTCGCGTTCTTTTAGAAAACTTGCAACGAGAGAGTAAGAGAGCGGTATAAATTACAGTTCGTTGATAGAGAATTTTTTGATTTTACTGAATATTGTTTCCCCAGTAAAAAATATCCAACTTATATTTACAACATATGTTTGATTTATGAATATGTAAACAAACCAAAGAAATCAAAAATTTGGTAAATTTTAATTTTTTTGAAAGAAATATATAAATTAATTACACACGAATATTAAAAAATTATTTGTAATTATATTTATTTTAAATTTATTTATCATAAATTAGTTTTTAAAAAATCATAACAAATATTGTCAATCTAGCGTTTTTAAAACAATTTAGTTTGTCTTTCTCTTAGCGATTTTGTGTAAATTTTTATTTTAATAATATGTTTGTATCATGAAGTTTTAAAACAATAATATATTTTTAATGATACTACATGTTTTGTTAACTTTAAATATAAATTTATTTATATGAAAAATCAAAGTTACAATTATTTGTTTTTTAGTGTTTTGTTAGCGATTGAGATTTCAGCAAAAGGGCATTACCAATCTTTGTTTATAAACAAAAAATTGGATTTCGCGTATTTTTTTGGATATTTTTGATTGAGAGTAAATTAAAAATTACTCTCTATCATGAAGTTACTGTATATTTCTTACAGCAAAGTACGCGAAAAGACCTATTATTGCTAACGATAGTCAATTTCTTTACGTACAGCTTACGTACTTATGATTTTTAAAATTTAAAACTTCAAAAATGGAGCCTTTTCACATCTTTTGCTCTAAAGTATGATCGGGGAAAACTAAAAATATATTCATTCTCTGTGGACTTTAACAAAACGGAATTGGTATATGAGAACCCCTGCATTTTTTGGCGTATCACTGTAAAACTATTTACACAAAACCAAAATTAGCATTTTCTCAGTATTTTTTTATGTCCAGCTTTTTTTGTTTGGTCCAGCTTTTTAAAGCCCAATGTCCAGCTTTTTGCGAATCGGAATCTGGCAACCCTAGAGCTAGGTGAAATAATGGACACTAACCAGCCAGCCAGCCGGACAGACGGACGGACATGTCTTAATCGACTCAAAAAATTCTGATTCTGAATCGATCGGTATACTTAAAGGTGGGTATTGGGCCAATATTTTTGTATGTTACAAACATAGTGGTGTAGGGCATTAAAAGAGCAAACTTTCATCTGAGGGGGCTTGGAGCGCCCATATGAATAAAATATAAAAATTCGTATATCTGAGAAACTGTTAGAGATAGAATCATTAAATTTCACTTGAAGAATTTTGACATTCATCTGAACATTAAGAATATAACGAGCGAAATTTTAAGGGGGACTATGAATAAAATACAAAATATTGTTTGTGTAGGAAAATATAGAACTAGATTCAACAAATTTAACTAATATTACTTTAATATTCATCTGAACATTTTAAGGATAAAGGGCGGACTTTAATCTGAATTAAATAGAAAAAATAGTTATCTAAGATACTATTAGAGCTAGAATCCTCGAATTTTATATAAATAACTTTGACGTTCATGTGAACATTTAGAAAATAACGGGCGGGATTTCAATGGTGGGCTTGGCACCACATATATGAATTAAATACAAAATATTGAAAACTGTTAGATAATTCAAATTTTTCATAGATAGATAGAAATTGGCGAACTTGCAATAATTTTCTTGGCACCTCTCATATATATCGTATTGTTAATCTGGAAAACTATTGTGGTTGGAATTTTCAAAATCGTTAAGTGGGTTTTTTATTTATACTAGAGGGTAAAAAATATTGTATATCCCAAGGCATTAGAAAAAGAATTATTCTTTAAGACTAAAGTTACAGTATTGTTCGAAACCTAAGCAACTTTTTTTGGCATTGTATACAAAATGCTATATTTTCTATTTAAATTGATTTATTCAAAATTATATAATTGATAATAATAACATTATGTGTCTACATTATAATAAAAACAACAAAAGTTTAATTCCATTTCGCTGTGAGTTACAAGAAAATAATAACTGAATTAAATTCCATAAATCTTGGATTTTTTTATTTAAGACATGAGGAAACATATTTCTACAAATATTTGATCAACTAGAAAATTATTAATATAAAAGTAGCTGGTGGAGGGTATTTAAAATTCGGCTCAGCCGAATATAGCACTCTAATATTTTTAATATTTTTGAAGTTGTTGTTTTGTTCAACAATAGTGTCGGACAAAACTAAAGCACGAATAGTTACTAATTAGAAAAAAGCTTAGTAAAATTTAAAAAAATGGTTACTTTGTATTTAAAGTTATTAGTTTAGAAATAATATAGTCTAGAAATTATAAAAAAGTGAAGAATAATGTTGTTTAAAACTTAAATACATTATTTTTGGATAAATTACATAAATTAACCAAAAATTGCATAAATTAACTAAAAACTGCAGCGAAATACCCGAAATTGGGTATTTTGGACTACCAAATATGTCCCTAGGTGCTGTTGCCAAAACAACAGAGCCATCTCAGTAGTGTGGTTGCGCGGGCTTAAAGAGGTTAAGGAACGCACTGGAATGGGTCATTAGATGATATTAACGCGCAACGCTGATCTAAACTAATAATTTCAATTAAAAAATAACACGTTTCATAATTTTATTGAGCTTTTTCTAACAATATTTCATGCTTTAGTTTTGTCCGCCATTGTATATTAAGTAAAGTATTAAAACATCTTTAACTATTTTGGTTTTTAAATCTAAACCAGAGTTGCGCGTTCATATTCTTCTAATTACAAAGATTATCCGCAATTCACACGTGCACAACCCTATCGTAAATAAAACTCTAGCAAGAGCATAAAAATTACATAAATTATCTTTAGTTGCTTCACAGCATTAAACAAAGTGCGCCGATGTCGCTTTGTTTCAGAAATTGCAAACAAAATTTATAAAAACAACAACATCGTTTGCAAACTAACTTGCAAAAAACTTGCATAATAATAATAAGAATGAATGTATAGTCGGGCGTATATAATACCCTACACCTGTCAGTATGTATGTTAAAAATGGGGATTATTTAAAAAAATAAAGCATTTGGTTTGTTTTTTTTAACTTTATTTCGGAGTATTTTTACTTTTATTTTGGCAAGTTTTAAATAAATTATGTACCGAACTTAGTTCAATTATATAGTGGCAAGAACACCATCCCAATTTCCCTGAGCACGGCCGGTATTAAAGGTAGCACAGCCTCTAGATAAATGAAGCCTTCGTGGTCGGTCCGTTACAAAGGAAGCAGAATAAACCCTCTCACTTCTTTATTTTAAAATTTAAATATTGTTATAAAATTTATATTATTTTTAATAGTATTAGTTACTAGTACTACTAAAATTAATGCTAACAACAATAAAGCCAAAAGTGAACAAAATACTTTTTGTTAAAAATTTTTTAACAATAATTTTATATTTTAAAATTGTGTTAAAAATTTTTTAGCAATAATTTTATATTTAAAAATTGTACAAAATAGGCCATTGGTTCACTATTGTACTTTTGAAAATCAAATTGTACCAAAAAAAAGCCATGAAATGCTATCGTTTAACTAAGAGAAATGCCGATAACAACTTAGGTCAGTGATTTGAGTCGATTGAGCTATCCCAGCAAAATCTTTGCTTACAATGATTGCCATTAAGTACTTCATTAATGACTTACTTTGTAGGTAAAGTTAAAAAAAATCAAAATAAGAAACAAACGAAAATAAAACAGTTACTTTTTCTGTTTTTTTCCTTTTTTGTGAACACGATATCAAATGTCAGTTTTTTGACAAACAGAAAATAAAATAGTATTTGTGTGTGAAAACTATTATTTGACGCACAATAAAACAACAAAGCAGTGGTGTAGTAAGAGTAGCATTCAACTGGTAGACGGAAGGTACTGAGTTCAACCCCATTCTGTGTCGTCTTTTTATTTTTTCATAAATATTCTATAAATAACTCTACTTAAAAACAACTTATTTCCAACCAAATAATATTGGCTTACTTTTGGAACATCTCAAACAAAAATAAGTACTTTTTCTAGTAGAATTGTAAGTACTTTACTCGATGAGTTCTGGTGATTTTTCTAGTGAATTTGTAAGCAAATATTATGCTGGGTATGTTCGTATGTCTGTCTGCCTGTCTTTGTAAAACACTCAGCAAAATCGGATTACGACGTAAAAAGATATAAGTAAAAATTTCGGACTTCCTCGAAAAAATTAAGTTTTTTCGTAATTCTTCAGCTCTTTTCTCAGAAACTACAAAAGATAATTCGACGAATTTCGTCGCACATTATTTTTTCTACCAGTGATCAAGTATGTTGCAAATCATTTCAAAAAATTGATTCAAAATTTCTCTTAGCCCCATACAAAGGTACATATCCCCGGAAATTATTATCGTTAATAACTCACTCAAATATATCAGTATAAATACAAAATTTTGTACGTATAAATATAATACAAAAAGAAATCATACCATCAAATAAAATTTGTATCTGTATGGGAGCTATTGGTCATAGCTTCCATACAAGGCCCACTTCCAAAAATCACCTAAACGCACAAATTTCATTGATGCTTAGCTATTTTTATAAAATTCGACACAAAAACGTTTTGTCCATATATGATTTTTTTGTATCATTATTAGTCATAGCTCCCATATAAGATTCACTTCTGAAATTCACTTAAACGCATATATTTCATTGAATTATAGAGGTGTCAGGATAATTCTACCAAACTTTATCCGGATCGGTTCATTGTTGGTCCAAAGTCAATTTCTGCAAATCACTTGAACGCACATATAATTCATTAATTAATAAGCAATTGAGGAACATTTTGACTTCTATTTTGTATGCACTTTATGTGAATTTTTTCATTTGGTCCATAATTGGTCACAACATCCATATAAGGTGCATTTCCGAAAAATACATAAATGAAAATTGACGTTCAAAGTTTTCGGGATACAATTTGACTTAAGGCGTATTTTTAAAAATCACTGAATACACTATTCACTAATTACCCTTAATAGCCTGATTTTTTTGTTTGAGTGGAAAAAAATAATGTTATAAAACTTTCATTTCTAAGCAACTTTGGTTCTACAACTTTGTGTAATGTAGTATTTACCTAAGTTACGTAAAAAAATATGAACTTTTGTTCGTGGTGAATAATTTAGATTTTTTCAGCGTGGTTTGCTTTATATTATAAATTTTGGCTATTTGACAATGGAACAGAGATGGTACGCCGACGTTTCGAAATAATTTTATACCCCAAAGTTATGTGGTCGATCTTTTCCCACAAGAATTTTTCAGAAAATTTCATGACAGACTTCTGACACATTAGATTCGCTTCATTTTGAAATAAGTGATTCAAAAAACATCCGAAAAATATCGATTTATATAATATGATATATGATAAATTTTGAAGTCTGGGCGTCTGGTAGTCTGGTAGTCTATTGCAAGGGATCTTATTTCATTGATTGGTATTGGATAAGAGTTTCAATTGACCTGTCCAGGTTCAAAATTATAAGATTACCTCAAAAAATTTATTTATTTATTTTTTTTTTTGAATTACTAAAAAAGAAAAATCACTTCAAATACTTATTATTACAATTACAATTATATATCAATGATCATTATAATATTTTTTCTGTTAAAAATAATATCGATTTAAAACTAAAACTTTTTGTAAATGATATCATCAAGACTAGTATAGAACTTGGTTTTGTATATTTTTGTCTAGATACGAGTATATTAAACATAATTATGAACTTAAAAGCCCTATTTGTTGGGTTCAGTTCTATGGGGCCTAGGTGAAATAATGGACCGATGTTAACTATTTTCAACAGGCTTCGTCTACTGTACCATAAAAGATCATGTGCCGAATTTCATTCAATTATCTCCAAAAGTGCGACCTGTAGTTTGATTGCAAGGTTTACATGGACAGACGGACGGACGGACACAGCTAAATCGACTTAGAAAATGATTCCGAGCCGATTGGTATACTTTAAGGTTGGTATAGGACCAATATTATTGTGCGTTACAAACATCAGCAGAAACCCAATATAAATATTGATGTTGGAAAAATGCTCGAGAGGAATATGTTTGCAAATACACAAATCATTGTCCTAATTGTTATGTCATCTGCATGTTCTTTCCGTAATAAGTCATGTCATCCGTACGAGGTCCACAACCGAAACTCAATTTAATTTTTTTCGAGACCTGATCAATTAGTTCTACACATGCATAAATTTTATTTACTGCAACATAACTTTGGTGAAGTTATCTAAAATTTAGTTAGTTAAATGGGTTTTAACAAACAGAAGCTTGCTGGTGGAGGGTATTTAAGATTCGGCATAGCCGAATATCGCACTCTCACTTATTCAATCATCTGATAATTTTTTTTCTAAATTCACCCGGATTACGTAGCGGTCAAAGTTTGTTATTGTTTACATTTTTATATTTAAAAATTTCCGTTAAACTAAAAAAACTTCGTTTATATTTTGAATTATTCAAGTAAAATATCTAAAAATACCAAGTATCTCCTAAACAAATATAATTTTATTTAAATAATGATATAATTGGTATGCATACAAAAATTTTATTTAAGAAAAAAAATGTTTTTTTACTAAATGTTAACATATTAAACAATGTTGTTTTATATGTTATATTACCCCTGTGTGTATAACATGTAAAAAAATTTTCTTTTACAATATTTTACAATATTTTATATTAACGTGATTAACTAAAGAAAATACCTTCCGGAACACTTTATATTAAGAAGAAGAATTTACACAGCAGCTTGTTTTTACGTGATGGCTTAATTTAAATTAAATATTAAATAATTAAATATTAACAAATTATACAATATTGTTTTATATAAACACTATGTAGATTAAGAGATTAACTAAAAATGTCTGTTTCGGAACCCTTTTTATAACAGAACCCGTATGATTTATTTACTCGGCAGGCTGCTGCTACTTTATGGCCAAATTATTTATTCAACAAACAAAGATTCATTCGTGATATAATTTTTTCATGGCTATGTACCTTTTTATACCGTTCACCTTCGTTAGAAAGGTATATATAAGTTTGTCACCCCGTGTCTATATTAGACAAATATTGGACAAAACGTCGGCAGACGTTTTTTGTTTATGTTAATGCATAGGGTAACAAAATGCTAATTTTATCACGACAACTCACAGATAATTTTATTGAAATAACGCTATATTTTATAAAAACAATCGAAATTAAATGCAAATTTTGTAAATAAATACTAATTTCACGAAAACTTATGTTAAAAATTAATTTTAATTGCACAAAAACAAAATTCTAACCAAATTTTACAATAAAATGACGTTTGTTATCAAGACAACGTTGTCTAAACAATTGTTTAGACAACACTGTCATAACGACGTTATAACGCTAATAAGAGCCGTCTGTACCTGCTAATTTTTTATCATGATAACAATTTGACGTTTAGCATAATAAATATTTGTCTAATATAGACATGGGGTCATTCCGTTTGTAATATCTATAATATTATTTTCCGACCCTATAAGGTATATATATTCTGGATCCTTACAGATAGCGGAGTCGATTAAGCCATGTCCGTCTGTCTGTCTGTTGAAATCAGTTTTTAGATGACCCCAGATATCGGCGGGATCCGAAACTTCAACAATTCAGTTAGACCTGCTTTCGAGAAGAGCGCTATTTAAAATCAATAAAATCGGTCTATAAATAAGGGAGATATGAGAAAAATCCGAGATAACCTCTGAAAATTTCATCAAAAAAGACATATTTTTTCATGCTTTGTTAAAAATGCAACAACAACACTGTAAATTGGAAAAATACGTACATGTGTGTGTAGATGTATTTGCCTAGTAAACAATTTTTTCAAACATGTCTGATGTCAGAAATTTTCTGAAATAATTCTTATACTTTATCAGAATTTTTAACGAATAATATAAATTTCCTTTAGCTTCAGCTTTAACAGTCATAACTTGTTTAAAAATACGAATATAGCGATGAAATTTGACTTAAGTAAGTTTCTAATTTTAGTTCAAAATTTAATTTTTTTAATGAAAATAATTCGAGAATAATATCATACTTTTTCTTAAATTTTATAAAAATGTTGTAGTTTTATTTAATCATAATATAATTAATATCATTAAGTTTAATTTCGATGAAATTTAAGAAAAAATATTACGAAAGGTTTTCGTACTTTCGTAAAAATAGAAAAGGGTTTTATTAAATAATATTTCGTATTATACACGAAATTTTTGTAAATATTACGAAAATAGAAGCTACGAAATTTTTTTTCGTAAAGTTGAGCATGGATTATTTTCAGTGTAGTATGTAAATGAAATTCGCTATAAGTTAGTTTCATACGAGCCAAAATCTATTTAAACAATTTTATGAGGATCGGTCCATGATTGACCCTACCTCCCATATAAGGTCCGCTTCAGAAAATGACTGCAACGCCCATTAATGGCTTAAAAATACGGGTGTAGCGGTGAACTTCGACACAAATAAACCTAATTCTGTCTTCCAAATTTTATGAGGATCGACCCATAATTGACCCCCCTATATAAGGTTCCCTTCAGAAAATTACTTTAACGCACATTACTGGCTTAAAAATACGAGTATATAGATGAAATTCGACATAAGTAAGTTTCATTCGAGTCAAACGACCATCAAGGGTATATAAGATTCTGCATAGCCGAATATAACACTCTTACTATGTTATGTTTATTTTTCACAAAAAATAAGTTTTATTTTACTTCATTCACTCACATAAATTTTGCAAATTAATATGCCGGAATAGAATTTTTCCTTTATCTTAATTTTTTAATATAATATAAAAATTTTACAAAAAAAAAATCCATAAAATGAATTCACCGTTCGTATTTTTTTTTTTTTTTTGACATTTACGGAAACCAAATGCAAAAACAAAATCCATGTAAAATGTTGTTGTTGCAGAACTGCAACCACCTTGTATGAATTCGCCTTGGTAGAGCACATAGAATGACAGCGAAATTGTACAATGATGCCAAGTTAAACATAAAACAGCACATCTATATCTATATATAAAAATGAATGTTTGTATGTTAGGGGGCGTGGCACCTCCCATATAAATTAAATACAAAAATTCGTTCATCTTGGAAACCATTACAGTTAGAATCTTCAATTTTTGCACGAATATCTTTAACATCCATGTTAACATTGTGGGTAATAAATACAAAATTCGTTTATCTTGGAAACCTTTAAAGTTAGAGTCTTAAATTTTTGCACGAATATCTTTAACATCCATGTTAACATTGTGGGTAATAAATTGGCGGACTTCCCATGAGGGGAGCGGCACCTCCCATATTAATTAAATACAAAAATTCATTTATCTTGAGATAATGTAACAGTTAAAGTCATTAAATTTTGTCGGAGCCATTTTAGTGTCAATTTCATTATTTTAGGATAAAAAGTGTGCGAACAAATTAAATACAAAAATTGGTTTATCTTGGAAAATATTACAGTTGGAATCTTAAAATTTTGCATGAATAACTTTTATGTATAAATTGGTGGACTACCCATAAGGGGAGCGGTACCTCCCATATTAATTTAATACAAAAATTCGTTTTTCTTGAGATAATGTAACAGTTAGAGTCCTAAAATTTTGTTGGATCCACTTTAGTGTCAATATGATTATTTTTAGAATAAAATGTGGAAGGATTAGAGTTAGGGGGCGTGGCACTTTAATATAAATTAAATACAAAAATTCGTTTATATTGGACACTATTACAGTTAGAATCTTATACAACTTCTACAACTAAATTCTTTAAATTTTGCACGAAGAACTTTAATATTCATCTAAACATTTAACGAGTAGGAAAGTATAGTCAGGCATGGCCGACCATATAATACCCTACACCATTAGTATATTTTTAAAATTTTTACTTTTTATAATGAAACTTTTATGTTGAATATTACCATAATTCCAAAATATTTAAGCAATTTATTGATAAAAAAACTAAAATTTCTAAATGGGGCCAGCCGGACGGACATTTCTTAATCGACTCAAAAAATGATTCTGAATCGATCGGTATACTTTAAGGTGGGTATTGGATTAATATTTTTGTATGTTACAAACATCAGCACAAACGTGGTGTAGGGTATAAAAACAAGTAGAAAAGTATAGTCGGGTATGGCACCATGAGTATATTTTTAAAATTTTTATTTCTTATAAAGAAACTTTTATGTTGAATATTGCCATAATTTCAAAATATTTAAGCAATTTATTGATAAAAAACTAAAATTTCTAAATGAGATAGGTCAAATATGGACCGATCCTAGGTAAATTTGGTAAAAGGATATATTTTTAAATAACAGTTAGTTTTTTTGAATTTCATTGCGATACAAATGGTTACAAGTCAATTTTAGACGTTTAAGATATTTCTTGAAGGGGGTAGGGTCAAATAAGGGCCGTTCCTTACAAAAATCTGCGGTGTCATTTATACTTATATAAAAATTATTTGTGCCAATTTTTAGAGAGATAGTAGAATATTTGACGTAATTATGGCATAAAAAGTTCAAATCGAAAGGTACGGTTGTATGGGGGCTAGGTAGGGTTGCCAGCCTGGCTGGACTTGGCTGGATTGTCCAGCTTTTTTGATGCTTGTCCAGTTTCAAGCTAAAATTTAATTTGTCCAGCTAAATAAAATATTTTTAGTAATGTGGTTCTACGCCCAATAAAATTCCGGTTCTCTACCATGAAGACGACAATCAAAGGTCTAAAGGCAGGAAAATCGCCTGGTATAGATAAAATTACTACCACGATGATAAGTAACCTGCCCAATTCAGCACTAAGAATTATTTTGTTCATCTTTAACTCGATGCTACGTATTGGATATTTCCCTACCTCATGGAAAGTATCCGAAATTGTTATGATAACAAAACCGGAAAAGATGTCACTCAAGTGACATCATACCGTCCCATTAGCCTGTTGTCTATATTCTCAAAACTTTTTGAAAAGTTATTGCTTGAAAGCCTTATACTACACATTAACGATAATAACATTATTCCTGACCATCAGTTTGGTTTCAGAAGAAAGCACAGCACTATCGAACAGGTACATCGAATAACTACTCTTATTCGAAAGGCCTTCGAGAGCAAGCATTATTCATAGATATTTCTCAAGCTTTCGATAAAGTCTGGCACGATGGACTAATACACAAAATTATCACATTACTACCTGCGAATGTTCACAAACTGCTTAAATATTATATATATGAAATATTTTCAAATCAGATCTAAAGAAGTGATCTCTTCACGTCGAAAAATATCTGCAGGAGTACCCCAGGGGAGTATTCTAGGTCCGTTCCTATATATTTTATATACTGCAGATATGCCAACGAGCGCACTGACTCACACATCTACATTTGCGGATGATACCACTTTTGTAAGCATACATGATAACCCTTCAATAGCTTCTGAACAACTCCAGCTTCCCATCGGCGAATTGGAAAAGTGGCTGTACAAATGGAAAATAAAGGTCAATGCAACAAAATGTACTCACGTTACATTTACTTTAAGACGAGAAAATTGTCCTCCCGTACAGATAAACAATATAAAAATTCCTGAACAAAGCCATGTGAGATATTTTGGTATATATTATGGACTCACCACATTGAAGCCAAGGTTACACAAATAAAATTAAAGTAAGCTCAAATGTACTGGCTAATTGGACCACGGTCTGCTCTAGGCTTTTAATACAAAGTGCTTTTGTACTTTGGGGAACAGCCTCCTCATCTAATGTTGAAAAATTACAAAGAAAGCAGTCAGCACTGTAAAGGTCAATAACAGGTGCTCCGTGGTACATTCGCAATAGTAATATTCATAGGGATCTCAATGTCCCCATAATACGCGAGGAGATCAAATCCTCTTGTTTAACCTACTTGTCGAAACTAATGGATCACCCAAATCCCCTTGCCAGGAAGTTGCTCTCATTTAAGGGTCATAGACGACTGAGAAGAACGGAAACATTGGATTTTGCCAGATAATCAAACTATCGAGAACTTTGGTAGAAATTGCATCGGCAATAACAGTTAGTTATAATTTAGGTTAAGATTCCAATACTTGTTGTAAATTTCTACATAAGAAAGATTCAATAAAGAATAAATAAAATAAAACAAGTTTGTATGTATGTTTGTTTGAAGTTTCCCAGTTGGGCATGTCTTTCAGACATCCTCGACGATGGGTACACGACAATGTAAAATGTTGGAAGACAAATGTAAAACAGCACTCAACGACATTTCCGAACAAGTGTCGTGGGATTCAATGGGAGACAATGACGCTCTGTTTGTCGTTCATACAATAACAGTTATATGTTTACTGACGACATTATAGAGGATTAAATCCACCATTTGATCGTCAACAATTACATTGATGACAATGTTCTCTGCTTTTCTTTTACGAATATATGTATATATCGTCAACGATTATATTGACGACAATGTCAGGAATTTTTGGACGACAATATCGTTTATTTGATCGTCAAAGCTTTTATGGACGACAATATCGTTTATTTGGTCGTCAAAGATTTTATGGACGACAATGCTAGAAATATTATCTTTTGTTAGTTGATACCACTTAGATCCAATATCGATTTTGCTACGTCCCATCTCCTTGTAGATCCTGTTTAAAAATTAATTTAGACGATTTATCCACTTTAACTAAAATAATTTAAATATTTTAAATAAACGGGAACAATTTTTCACGCCTTGAAAAATTTAATTTTACAACTTAAAATCACTTATGCTTTTTCAGATGTGTTGTGTTTTGAGTTTTTCATATCGCAGTTATTTTATCGTTATTTAAATTTTTGCATAGCAGTATAACGTAGAAGACAGGATGTAATAAAATGTCGCTTGCCTTGTAGCTTACAGAGTCTAATATAAGACAACATTCCAGACATTGTTGCTTATCTTGTCATCATATATATTTGATAGAGGACAATTTCGAAGGCAATATCGCTCATAGTGTCGGCAATGACTGAATTACATAACGACATCGAAGACATTGACGTTTGATTTGCCTGCATGTAAAATTATTATCGACAACGTTTAGGAATCTGTCGTTCATATAGTCGTCAACAGGTTTAGATATAAGACAACATTCAAAACATAGTCGTTCATCTTGTCATCGTATGCGTTCGATAGAAGCCATTTTTATGACAGTATCTCACATTTTGTCTTTAACATTGTTAATAGCGGACAAAATTTTGTAATGGTTTTAGTAGGTGTTATATACCTACCGTACGGTAATATTAGTCAATGTGACGATGAATTGAGTGAATTATCGGCGCGATATGATAATCTAATAATTTCAGGAGATTTTAATATGAACTTATTTTAAGAATGGTCTTCCTTGTGACACGTTGTATCTGAGACACGGTTAAATATAGTTCACAACAGTTTACCTACTAAACGTTTTAGAAATAGAGCGTTCCAAAATTATTGGGTTTAGGAGTTAGCAAAAAGTTATATTATTTTTTTTGTACTAAGTAGTTAATCTATATTTACTATATTTACCATTCCGACTTTTATAAAATTTAGTGGGAGTAAATTAAGTTCACAAAATTAAATTTCAAATTAAAAGTGAAATTGCAACTTAAAATTTTGCAATTTAAAATTTTGAATAAACAGAAGTTAGAATTCTGAGATAAACCAAAATATATTTATTGGTATAAATCTAACTGATATTCTTAAGTAACAGAGCTAAGGGAAGTGAAAACAAAATAATTCGAAACCAAATGATGACTCGCGAAAATAATCATTACCAAAATATTGGAAATTGTATTCTCTACAAAAATTGTAATAACATATAAATTCGTACGACGAACAATAATCGCAATGATTTGATACTTATAACATTTCATTTCCACAGTGTCATTGGGATGATTGCCTTTATACAGGGAAATAGCCCTGAAGTTATGGATTCAATGCTTACATTCGCTAGACGGTATAATTGGTCAAATAAAGCAGACGTCGGCGCTAGTATTGTTCTGACAACGAAGATTTTTCGCAAATTACATGTATACAACACGATCGTCGACGAACTTCTGAACAAGAGAGAACATAAAAAATACAAATATTTTATTTAGTTACTGGGCAGTATTAAACAAAGCAGTATGATGTTGCTTTGTTGAAGAAATTACAAACACAACTTGAAAAAACAAAAACAACTAGCAAAAACAAGAGCATAATTTACAAAAACAACATACACTAGTTTATTACTATTTTTTTATACATTTTAATTTTAAATGTTGTTTCTATGTGAAGAAAATATCATTCTTATGTTCATTGATTACATATTGTTTATAAATAATCCCATTTTACAGTAAGGCAATTTAATCTTTAAAATTGAAAAAAGCCAAATATATTTTTTTGCACTGCAATTTCATTGAAAAAATGCCAATAGTGTATGTGTAGTGGTGATTTTTTCATCAGTCTCTCTATACGCCGGTATATGGCATAACGTCTCTTAGCTTATATTTTGAAAGAAATTTTCAAAACTGTGCATAAAATGGGAAAATTTTTTCAATATAAACACTGTTTTCCAAAATGTACCATGTGAAGTTTTTTAATTGCGCTAAGGCGCGTAAAAAATTGAGTAATTTTTTAAAATATGTATTAAATATATTATTAAACTAAAATAGGTCTATCCAGTAAAATAGATCTTTAAGAATTGGAGATATGGTCAAAGCAAATATTATCAACGAATTATATTTTATAAAATTTTTGATAAAGGGATGTTAAATAGTATATTGCATAAAAGTCCAGAGATATAGGCAGTGATGAGTCGCGATATGAAGTATATGAGAACCCCTGTATTTTTTTTGTATCACTGTGAAATTATTTACATAAAACCGAAATTAATATTTTCTCGGCATTTTTTTATGTTCAGCTATTTTTGTTTTGTCCAGCTTTTAAAAACCCAATGTCCAGCTTTTTGCGAATCGGAATCTGGCAACCCTAACCCCAAGGTATTATTTTGGGTCCATTGCTATTTTAAATTGATGTAAATAACATCATCCCGTCAGTAAGCGCATTAAAGGGATATATATTTTCAACAAGATTTAGAGATTTTGTCAATCTTAAATTGTTATTGATGTTTTATAAATTATATAAAATTTCTTTACCATCTTATCTTGTATCAAGATTTGTTTTTTTCATCGATCTTACGAAAATCTGCAGTGTCATTTATACTTATATAAAACTTATTTGTGCCAATTTTTAGAGAGATAATAGAATATTTGACGTAATTATGGCATAAAAAGTTCAAATCGGGAGGTACGGTTGTATGGGGGCTAGGTGAAATAATGGACCGATTTCAACAATTTTCAATAGGCTTCGTTCCTGGGCCAAAAAAACATGCTTGGTCCAAATTTTCTGTACCTTGCGCACAAGGTTTACATGGACAGCCAGCCGGACAGACGGACGGACATCTCTTAACTAAAAAAATGATTCTGAATCGATCGGTATACTTTAAGGTGGGTAGTGGACCAGTATTTTTGTATGTTACAAACATCAGCACAAACGTATAATACCCTCCCTACTATAGTGGTGTAGGGTATAATAATTAATGAATGAAAGTGGTAGCGTGTGCAATTTTATTGTAAATTTATTGTTATTTTTATATTAAACAAATATTAACATAATTTTAACAAGTAAAACCACGTATTTCAACTTAATTTTTTTGATTTTTGTTTTTTTTACGCACACAAGATGTTACTTGCTCTGCGGTCACCACAAAACAATAACAGAGCTGCTTTGAAGGAACAATATAATAATAATTATTAACAACTACTTACTTTCTTTTTTCTTTTTAGGATAATGATCGATCATTATGAAGAACTTTTTCAAGTACCGGCTGATATTCTGGATATTATCTATACGCAGCTACTAGATGAAGATCCCGATCAACTTAATAACATTTGCGAATATCACAAAACAACGATGCGTTTAAATAATTAAAATATTTTTGTATATTTTTCCTATAAATATAAATTAGGTTTTACTTATACAAAAAATTCAAAATTCCAGATCGTTCCTTTGTAAGATTTGTATTTTTTCCGAACGATTTGTAGTTTTTGTATTAAATATGTATGTTGAATTTATTTGTAATGTGCATGAAATAAGATTTCCAATTTATCAGTTTTTAAGAAATTATTTGTTATTTTTATACGGACTTATCCATGTCTAGCCATTGACGTTTCCCCAAGTTAAGGAAAGCTAAAAAAATTAAAAAAATTGTTTTAAAAAATTGCTTTTATATCTAGTTTAAATAAATATTTTTAATATTGCTACTCATAAAACTGATCAATTATTATATAGGACGAAAAAAAATTTCGGAATCTTGGTTGTCTAAACCCCACAAAACGATTTTCCTTTCCAGATATTGAGATTTGAGCTGGATTAAAGAACGTTAACACGTCGCTCAAAATATAAAAAACTCAAAATTTTTTGGCAAAAAGCTTACATATGAAGCTATAACTACTGAACGGTAAATAAAAGAAACACGCTTTGTATCTCAAATCAATCTTAAAATTTATATTAAACTATTCTCTACCAAGTTTTAGGAGGATCGGTTTATAATAGACCCTAATTCCTATATAAGGTCCCCTTTAGAAAATGTCTTAATAGCTCATCACACATTGAGAGAGAATACTCTCTTCATTTTTTGAAATGATTCAAAAAACAAGCCGGTCTCATTATATCAGGGATGTATTTATATGTAAACACGTATAAAAAAGTGAAACATCTGTTTCCATCTGACTTTTTAATTGTTTTATACCAATCGTGTAAACACATAAAATATAAATCATACGACTTTTATTCTCTTTTTTTTTATATGAATGGAAATTCATTTTACTTTTTCATTAGACTTGTCTTACGTAAAGTGTGATCGTCTGAAGAGCCCTTTACACATAAACATGTTCATTAATAAGGTAGCATCACGCGAACAACTGACTATTTTTTTAAGTAGATAAATGAAGCAAGTTGTCAAAGTTTGTTTTGAAAATTGTCAACATTGTTTATGTCGCCATTTTGTGTGTTTTGCTATTTGTTAAAAGTTTTAAAATGTTGAAAAAGTGAATTAAAAATGGTTTTAGGGTAGTTTAAAAGTGTTATAAATTATATAATATATAATACAATTAAATCCTTAATATTTTCAACATTAAAGTAATATTTTTTATTTTGTTCACATTGTTGTCAAATTGTTCTTAAATTTTATAAATAAAAACCATATGATTTTTAGACAATCTTTAATTATTCCAAAAACAAAATACATGTGCTTGTTGTAGATGTTTTTGTACAACAAGAGATAATTGAATATTTGTAGGCAGTAGTATTGTTCTGAATACGAATATTTTCGACAGTTTACATGTATACAGCACGATAGCATACGAACTTCCCAAGAGAGCGTCAAAAATACAAACAGAACACCACGAGTTCTGTGCTTTCTCGCATTCTATGCGTCTGTCAAAAAATAGAATCAAATATATTTGTATGCTGAAAGTTACATGCACAAAAGCGTATACAGTATATCTACTTTCTACTTTTATTAGCGTCACAAGCGGCACACGAACATGTCAGCTGATTTTGACATTTTATATTATTTATTGCATTTATAAATTTTAATAAAATAAAATGAGTTTAATAAAAATAAATAAATAAAAAATGTAGAAAAACGCAAAGTTTTTTAAAAATATAACAAACAATTTACGATTAAAAAGCTTCACATGTCACTTGAAGCGTAGAACGCGAAAGAGGTTTTGACGCGAAGACGCGTAGTGTGGACCTCCAGCTTTAGTTGTTTGGCAACAGAGATTATACTCTTAAAAGTTGTTTTTTTTTTGTACTTCCGAATGTAGTTATTTTACCCATCTTTTGGAGAAATGATTATTACTTTCTACTAATATGCCACCATCTGATTGACTCAAATTTATATCTTTCGGGTCAATCACATTATTGTCCCATAGTATTCTAGAGAATAGACACTTGAAATTTTGAAATTTTAGTTCCATTAATATCTTGGTCTTTCGTCACAAATAAACTCTTTGTAAACGAGAATGAAGACAGTAGTCACTTTAGTGTCCCCTTTGTAAACGAGAGCGGAGGGAATCGTCTCTTTACTGTCTCTTTGTAGGATGTAGAGTGACGATTGACTTCCTCGTAGGACAAGCCCATTTTAAATGGTTGGTCACCTGGGTAGTCAGGTGGCTAGGGGCCACCACAAGTGGTAGGTTAAGTGGTCAGTTCGGGACTATCCCGTCGAACTGCTGGGAAGCTTATAGTGTAGGTGAGTCAACGCAACGTCAGCAGAATATTCTTGTCCTATTTCGCGTGATAGGGAAAGATTTTGGGCAATATTGCTCTATACCAGCGCAGAGAGAGAAAATGTTATTGTAGTGGTGTGAGAAAATATTAAAAATGCACTTAGAAAAAATATTTCCTAATTACGCTTGTTATGATCAAGTTTTATAACAAGTAAATTGGTAAATTTTACAGATAAAACATATCCAAAGAAAAGTTTTTATTTCTTCACAAAGATTAGATTTTTTATTATTTATTTTATTTATGTACTTTATTTATGTACTTTTATTATTATGCATTCCTGAAAAGTTTTTGGAGTGTATGAGTTTTTGCAAGTTACTCTCTTGTTTGCAAATGATTTTGTTTGTTTTTACAAATTTCGTTTGCAATTTCAGAAACAAAGCGACATCAACCTACTTTGTTGAATGCTGTCAAGCAACTAAAGAAAATTTTTGTAATTTTTACGCTCTTGCAATGAGAGTTTTATTTACGATCGGGTTATGTATGTGTGAATTGCCGAAAATCTTCGTAATTAGAACAATATGAACGCGCAACCCTGCTCTATACGCTGGTGCATGCTCCATAGGTCGAAGTTGACCGGCATCGAGTCGGCGCTGAGTCTATACTACTATATTTAGGTACTTGAGCCGCCGCCGGAACATTCGACTTAAAGAGACTCAATTTTTTTAATGTTTTTATTAACCAGGCTATAGACTGTAACACCATTTTTTTGATTCTGTAACAAAATGAATTATTATTGACCAAATATATTTTAAAAATGTACAAAATTTGTACAAACGAATATTTTATAATTTTCAATACTCCCGATATGTATATTCGTTATTATATTTTTTTAATAGATGTGAATGTGCAATGTTGTTTCGGAACTAATTTGTGAATGTGCAATACGTTGTTTCGGAACTATTATGCTTACATTTTTTTATATTAATTATATTTTGCAAAAAAAAAATATGTAAATGTGTGTCTTCTTAATTTAAACATTTTTTATTTGTTCTCTAATATGGCTATGGCCTCCGGAAGGTTAGTGTTCTAGTGTGGTCGACCGGAGATGGTGGGTTCGATTCCCACCTGAGGCACTGGTTAAGGAGTTCACAACAGGCCCGATAGAAGCCTAGGTGTATTTCTCCGGATTTGATCCTCCTTTCAAAATAAGTAACCAATATGGCTATACCATACACAATTTCTTCATTAAGATTCACGAGTTACACTCTCTCTTGAGAATTAAAGTAGAATTAAAGCAGCCGCCGCCGACAATTTTAAGTCGACTTCGTTCTCTTTTATGCTCTACTTTATTAATTTGTACTCGTTTCTTAAGAGAAATTTATTTTCCACTCCTTAAATTTAAATATCGCTCGTGTGATTTCATTTCCAAAGTCGCGAGAAAAAAATATTCACAGTGTGAATGTAAGTTTTCATAATAAAGAATTTTAGTTATGTTTCTTGTTGAATAAAAGTTGGACATTTAAGTCAAAAAAGGGGGCTTTTTATAGGGGCCAGGGTCAAATGAGGCCCCAAAACTATAAAATTCGTGAGGGTTATAAAGGCTAGTATAGAATTTGGTTTTATTTACAAGCTTCGTCTCCAGTATCATACAAGATCATTTGCCAAATTCTATTGAAACCTGTAGTTTGATTACAGTCGATTGGTATACTTTAAGGCGAGCAAACATAAGCAGAAACCCAAAATACCCTCCCCATTAAAGTGGTGAAGGGTATAAAGCTTTTATTGGGCTCTGCCGAATATACTCTCAGATCTTTTTTAATCTTTACCAAAAAAATCATTTCATAGATTACACTGACTGTGATAAATAAGAAAAAAAACTGCTAATCGTTGTTTTTGTTTCAATCATTAACAAGCGGCGACAAAATAAACAAAAACACAATTACTCTCATTATACCCTCCACCATCATCAGTATATATAACTTTGTCATTTCGTGTGTAACACCGAGAAATATACATCTGATACCCAACAATGTATATATATTCTGGTCCTTATCAAATTCTAAGTCGATTGAGCTATGTCCGTTGGTCTTTTTTACACATTCTAATGTAATTTTCACAAAAACTGGGTAACACAATTCCATGAAAATCACCACACTTTTGTTTCTCCATGATACCGCTTGAAAATTTGCGGAATAGTTTCACAACTTCATATACCTCCCAAACAAAGTTATATATTCCCGATAAAAATGTGTTTATTTTTAATAACTTCCGTTTGAATGCAGATATCTTCACAAAATTTTACACGTTCCCACGACAATCCACAGTGGGGCAGAATGGAAATTTTTTGGAAATAAATCTGGCATTTCTAAACGGCTGATCCGATCGCGAATTTGGCGTGAGCGTAGCCAAGAAGTATTCGAGTTTAAGTTTTGAAGATGAACCCCGCAGATGCCCAGGGACGGAGCTGTGGCGGCTCAAAGTAGGGTACCTACGACATGTAAAATTTTAACTCGTGCCATTTTTTTGTTTTTCACCCCAAATACAAAGCGCTCGACGAGATCTTGAAAAAACATGCATGGACATACTACTTATCTCTTATAATATCCGAGTTATAGGCATTTAAAAATTAAGTAATACAAAATTTATCATACCTTGGTCCGCCTTTTTTTTGAATACCGGGCGTAATTTTGGACCAAATGGACTCAATTAGTTAGACAACAAAATTCCAATACTATACACAAAATTTCAGATCAATATCATTTACAGATCCAAAAATATACGTTTTTTAATTTAAAAATTCAAAAAATTTTAGATTTTTGCCGTTTTTTTTTTTGCCCAAAATGTGTCTTAACTCTTTTATTAATAAAATAAAATTTTCTTTAAGAACATATAACAATTTTATAGTTTTCTAAAAGGTATCTTTACGCAGAACGCTTTAGCGTCCTTCCGAATATGACCTATTTTTTATCAAAACTTCCAATTGGGCGACATGTTCTAAAAATCCCAAAGTTGGGATCAGAAAACTGAAAGCAGTTTTGGAAACCTCAATATGTTTTCTATTTGCTCTAAAAGTATTTTCCCAGCAATAAAAGAAATGTGGACCCTATGGACAAAAATGTAAAAAAAAATCCCATTTTGGGGTTTTCATTCCTATTTTTGGGGAATTGCGGGATGCCCTTTGACCTTTTCAATTTTTTTTTGCATTTTCTTATTTGAAATGACAAATTTAACAAGCGTTGAAGATTTCATTGAGTTTTGTTCATAAATAAAGATTTTGTCATATATTACATATTTGTTGAATTTCTAAAACTATGATTTTTATCAAAATTTTAATAGGGTAGCAGATAGCTTCAACAATTTAGTCCATATTTATCCCTTAATAACTTTTTTAGTTAGATATGGAAATTCTCGATTCTTTACAAGAATTTTCAAGCCAATATCTCAATTACATTCAAAAATATGTTAAAGTACGAAGAGTTGTGTTCCGTTTTATGGAGTGTATCTTCAAAAGGGCCAGAAAGAATTGAAGACATTTCAAATTATATAAAAACTACATATAGTAGAAAAGTAGACAAAACAGGCATATCAAAAATTAAAAACTTTTTTAAACTTTTTGATGTATAAAGTAAGTCTGTGGATGGAAATCAAAAGAAATTTCGATTAAAATTTTGTAGTTGGATGGAAACTACTACGGAAATCTCAACTTACAACACATCAGCAGGAGCGCCTTGCAAGTCATACGAAGACTTATGTTCAAGGTCAAAAAAAAGAGGGTCACACAAAAACTTTTTTCAATCTCAAATGAGGAAATTGCTGATACATTTAACGAAATGCTGAAAAAGGAAAACCAACCTATGGATGCCGTACATATTGCAACTATTCTTCCTAATGCATCACCAAAACGACTTTAGCGAATTGTGGAAAGTATACCAACTCCAACATCACAATCAAATATTACTGAAGAGGAAGCAATAGCGCTTATGTTGGAACTGGGTCTCAGTCGAAATAAGTACCAAATATTAAGGAAAGCTCTGCATGAAAAAGGACACAATATATTACCATCATACAATGCGATCCAGGAAAAAAACAAACTATCCTACCATCACCTATTGCTGTTAATGATGTGGAAGCTTGTATGTATATCATCTTTGCTCGAAAACACAGCATCAAGAATTGTGTCAGACTTTTCAGAATACCAACTAAGGAAAATTCATAACTGTGATGTTGTCTTAATGTGTAAGTGGGGATGTGACGGTTTATCAGCACTTCCAGAATACAAACAAGCTTGTGGAAGTCGAACATTAGCAGACTACAAAAGTGTATTTATGTCATCATTAGTGCCATTACAAATTCGTTCATATTCCCTTAATCCGGGTTCAAAATTGGATTTGAATATATAAAGGAGTCAAAGAAAACAACAAAAGATTTAGGGGGAATATTTAAAAGATGAAATAAATGCACTGGAGCCCATTTGCATAAAAATAAAGGAATTCTCTATTAACGTATGATATCAGCTAAGCTTAACAATAATTGATGGAAAGGTCAGCAATGCCATAACAGAAACTTCTTCCTTCTGGAGATGCTCAATATGTAATGAGAAAAAGTCGCAATTCTCAAATATAAACAAAAGCAGAAGTATTAATGAAGAAGTCCTGTCTTTCGGAATTTCACCACTTCATGCCAGAATACGATTTTTGGATTACTTTTTACACATAGCATACGACCTTAAATATAGAAGTGTGACAGAGAATCTTACTAAATCAACAAAAAATAATGAAGAATTGAAAGAACTGAGAGCTGCGGAAAAAAAGCAGAATCCAAGAAGAATTTAAAGTTCAGATGGGATTAAACATCGACCAAACCACTTCCAAGTTGCGGTAGTACAAATGACGGTAATACGGCGAGAAAATTAATGGAAATCGATTTGGGGAATATACATCTGAAATTTCTAAATTACTTGTATCTCTGTATCCATGGAGGGAACTAAAATAGTTGCAATATGTACGGCATCCATAGGTTGGTTTTCCTTTTTCAGCATTTCGTTAAATGTATCAGCAATTTCCTCATTTGAGATTGGAAAAAGTTTTTGTGTGACACTCTTTTTTTTACCTTGAACATAAGTCTTCGTATGACTTGCAAGGCGCTCCTGCTGATGTGTTGTAAGTTGAGATTTCCGTAGTAGTTTACATCCAACTACAAAATTTTAATCGAAATTTCTTTTGATTTCCATCCACAGACTTACTTTTTACATCAAAAAGTTTTAAAAAGTTTTCAATTTTTGATATGAGAAGTTTACTTATATACCAATTCTTGTCATTTCCGATACAGGTATTCCAAAGTAAAAAAATACGAACTGTCTACTTATTAATATTTAGGACTATATTACTATAACCTGTAATTTAGTCATTGATATTTCTTATTAGTGAATGAATCGAAATTATCATTACCTGTATATTTTTACCTAGATGATCATAAACGAAACAGAACGAAATGATCTGTCGAAAAAATTTTGGTAAAAAATAGTTATAAATTTCTGAAAATTTAAGCATAATAGGACCTTTCAATTATAAGGATAAGCAAATAAATAGAAAATATGTAAAGATAAGATTTAAACATGTTCTGTCATATTTAATACTAAAATATGAAAAATATGAAATTAAAGGATACAGGTTTAAATTAACATATTTTTGAATGTAATTGAGATATTGGCTTGAAATTTTTTGTAAAGGGTCGAGAATTTCCATATCTAACTAAAAAAAGATATTAAGGGATAAATATGGACTAAATTGTTGTAGCTATCTGCGATCCTATTAAAATTTTGATATAAATCATAATTTTAGAAATTTAACAAATATGTTATATATGACAAAATCTTTATTTATGAACAAAAATTAATGAAATCTTCAACGCTTGTTAAATTTGTCATTTCAAATAAGAAAATTAAAAAAAAAATTGAAAAGGGCATCCCGCAATTCCCAAAAATAGGAATGATAATCCCAAAAATGGGATTTTTTACATTTTTGCCCATAGGGTCCACATTTCTTTCAGGGCTGGGAAAATACTTTTGGAGTAAATAGAAAGCATATTGAGGTTTACAAAACTGTTTTCAGTTTTCAGATCCCAGCTTTGGGATTTTAGAACATGTCGCCCAAAGTTGAAGTTTTGATAAAAAAAATAGGTCATATTCGGAAGAACGTAGTGGCAACATTTTCAAAAAATAGGACAAGTTTTTTACGCCAAAGCGTTCTGCGTAAAGATACCTTTTAGAAAACTATAAAATTGTTATATGTTCTTAAAGAAAATTTTATTTTATTTATAAAAAGTTAAGACACATTTTGGGCAAAAAAACGGCAAAAATCTAAAATTTTTTGAATTTTTAAATTAAAAAACGTATATTTTTGGATCTGTAAATGATATTAATCTGAAATTTTTTGTATATTATTGGAAATTTTGTTGTCTAACTAACAAGAAAAATTGAGTCCATTTGGTCTAAAATTACGCCCGGTATTCAAAAAAAGGCGGACCAAGGTATGGTAAATTTTGTATCACTAAATTTTTAAATGCCTATAACTCGGATAGTATGTCCAAGCATGTTTTTTCAAAATCTCGTCGGCGCTTTCAGAAAATATAAAAATCTTTGTATTTGGGTGAAAAACAAAAAAATGGCACGAGTTTAAAAATTTTACATGTCGTAGGTACCCTACTTTGAGCCGCCACAGCTCCGTCCCTGGGACATCTGCGGGGTTCATCTTCAAAACTTAAACTCGAATACTTCTTGGCTACGCTCACGCCAAATTTTATCCCGATCGAATCAGCCGTTTAGAAATGCCAGATTTATTTCCAAAAAATTTCCATTCTGCCCCACTGTGTTGTGTAAACTTAATATTATATGAAGTTTTTCAATTTGTGTGAATTTTAAATTTATAAATATTTATAAATTTATTTTCGACAAATAAAACTTCAAAGGAAATATTTGTATTTTTTTATATTTTGTGATGCTATTACGTCTTAAGCTACGTTCAGACCTGTAAAATATTTCGTCCAAATATTTGTTATAAAATACTTATAAAGTTGCGTCAAACAAATGCAATATTTATTTCATGTTCAGACTTGAATTACCGCAACTTGGAAGTGGTTTTCGATGTTTAATCCATCTGAACTTTAAATTCTTCTTGGATTCTGCTTTTTTCCGCAGCTCTTAGTTCTTTTCAATTCTTCATTATTTTTTGTTGAGTTAAGTAAGATTCTCTGGCACACTTCTATATTGAGGTCGTATGCTATTTGTAAAAAGTAATCCAAAAATCGTATTCTGGCATGAAGTGGTGAAATTCCGAAAGACAGGACTTCTTCATTAATACTTCTGCTTTTGTTTATATATGAGAATTGCGACTATTTCTCATTACATATTGAGCATCTCCAGAAGGAAGAAGTTTCTGTTATGGCATTGCTGACCTTTCCATCAATCATTGTTAGAGCTTAGCTGATATGATACGTTAATAGAGAATTCCTTTATTTTTATGCAAATGGGCTCCATGCATTTATTTCATCTTTTAAATATTCCACTAAATCTTTTGGTTGTTTCTTTGACTCCTTTTATATATTCAAATCCAATGAGTCTACAAAAATTTTTTTAACCCGGAGTTGTATTGATCCATATATCTTCAAATGAATTTCCGATGCTTGACGATGATGGATTAAGGGAATATGAACGAATTCGTAATGGCACTAATGATGACATAAATACACTTTTGTAGTCTGCTAATGTCCGACTTCCACAAGCTTGTTTGTATTCTGGAAGTGTTGATAAACCGTCACATCCCCACTTACACATTAAGACAACATCACAGTTATGAATATTCCTTAGTTGGTCTTCTGAAAAGTCTGACACAATTCTTGATGCTGTGTTTTCGAGCAAAGATGATATATCAATACAAGCTTCCACATCATTAACAGCAATAGGTGATGGTAGGATAGTTTGTTTTCTTTCCTGGATCGCCTTGCAGAGCTTTCCTTAATATTTGGTACTTATTTCGACTGAGACCCAGTTCCAACATAAGCGCTATTGCTTCCTATTCAGTAAAATTTGATTGTGATGTTGGAGTTGGTATACTTTCCACAATTTGTTTAAGTCGTTTTGGTGATGCATTAGGAAGAATAGTTGCAATATGTACGGCATCCATAGGTTGGTTTTCCTTTTTCAGCATTTCGTTAAATGTATCAGCAATTTCCTCATTTGAGATTGAAAAAAAGTTTTTGTGTCACCCTCTTTTTTTTGACCTTGAACATAAGTCTTCGTAGATCATGATCATAAACGAAACAGAACGAACGATCTGTCGAAAAAATTTAGGTAAAAAATAGTTATAAATTTCTGAAAATTTAAGCATAATAGGACCTTTCAATTATAAGGATAAGCAAACAAATAAAATAGAGTAAATATAAGATTTAAATACGTTCTGTCATACTTAATACTAAAATATGAAAAAGATGAAATTAAAGGACACAGGTTTTAAATAAACATATGTTTGAATGTAATTGAGATATTGGCTTGAAATTTTGTTGTAAGGGAGAATTTCCATATCTAACTAAAAAAGATATTAAGGATAAATATGGACTAAATTGTTGTAGCTATCTGCGACCCTATTAAAACTTTGATATAAATCATTGTTTTAGAAATTTAACAAATATGTAATATATGACAAAATCTTTATTTATGAACAAAACTCAATGAAACCTTTAACGCTTGTTAAATTTGTCATTTCAAATAAGAAAATGCAAAAAAAAAATTAAAGTTCAAAGGGCATCCCGCAATTCCAAAAATAGGAATGTAAATCCCAAAATGGGGTTTTTTACATTTTTGCCCATAGGGTCCACATTTCTTTCAGGGCTGTGAAAATACTTTCAGTTTTCTGATCCCAGCTTTGGGATTTTAGAACATGTCGCCCAAAGTTGAAGTTTTGATAAAAAATAGGTCATATTCGGAAGGACGCAGTGGCAACATTTTCAAAAAATAGGACAAGTTTTTTACGCCAAAGCGTTCTGCGTAAAGATACCTTTTAGAAAACTATAAAATTGTTATATGCTCTTAAAGAAAATTTTATTTTATTAATAAAAGAGTTGAGACACATTTTGGCAAAAAAACGGCAAAAATCTAAAATTTTTTGATTTTTAAATTAAAAAACGTATATTTTGTAAATGATATTGATCTGAAATTTTTGTATATTATTGGAAATTTTGTTCAAAAAAAGGCGGACCAAGTTATGGTAAATTTTGTATCACTAAAATTTTAAATGCCTATAACTCGATATTATAAGAGATAAGTAGTATGTCCAATCATGTTTTTTCAAGATCTCGTCGAGCGCTTTCAAAAAATGCATGAGTTTAAAAATTTTACATGGCGTAGGTACCCTACTTTGAGCCGCCACAGCTAAGTCCCTGGGCATCTGCGGGGTTCATCTTCAAAACTTAAACTCGAATACTCCTTGGCTACGCCCACGCGATCCCTATCGGATCAGCCGTTTAGAAATGCCAGATTTATTTCCAAAAAATTTCCATTCTGCCCCACTGTGTGTCGCGCTTGTTTCAGAAATTGCAAACAAAATTTGTAAAAACAACAACATCATTGGCAAACAAGAGAATAACTTGCAAAGAACTCATACACTCCAAAAACGTTTCTGTTGAAGATGATATGGCAAATCTACAATGTGAACGGTGTTACTTTTGCTTTTTACATTTTTCTTTTCGTATTCTATATACAGTGTCTCTCATAAGTATTCGAATTTAGGTATAATATGAAAAAAACCAATTTTAATAACATATTTTGTATGCAAAATTAATAAATTAATTTGTAAATTCTCTAGCGGTGTACAGCTCCAAAACATGCCTTAACAAAACGTCATCCTATACAGTAGATTTTAGTTTTTACTACTTATAACATTCACGATTATGTTGCCCACCTACAACAACACTGTATGTAAAAAATTTTGAGCTTTTTTATCATAGTAGATAATTATTTCAACAGATATCAATATTTTTGAGTTAGACCATAATGATATGGTGACATTCAGCATGGAGGCCATTGGTATAAAAATAATGATTCCACTATATTGAATGGCGTTTCTTCGAGGCATGCTTTGGGTTATAAACTTCCACAATATATTGAAAACTTAAAATGTATAACAGCTGATATCTAAAACAATTTATAGAAGACAAGTTTCCCCGAAAATGTTTGACCCTAGTATTATAAAAATGGACTTGAGTTCCAAGAAATTGAATTAGCGATAGAAGAATGATTCCAATAATATATCTTGGAACGTTTAAATACAGATTTCTTGTAATAAAAAATATTATTTTTTAGATACCCCAAGGGGTATATTAAATTAAAATAACAAATTTTGTTTTTATCTCTGGGAAAAAAGAGAAAAAAATACAAATATTGCCAAAAACCGCCATTTTAATGATATTACATAAAAAGATGGTACAAATGCCCTAAAATTGTGGAACAAATGGTCCAAAAATATATCCATTCGGTTGATAGTTACCACTTAAAACAATTTTTAGCAAAAAAATCATTCGATTCTAATTTTTGTGTTTCGTATAATATAGTCAAATATGAAATACAGAAAATATTCGTATACTTTTGTGAGGTAATTTTATGGACTTTTTTTAAATAAAGCTAAATTAATTTAAGTAAATGTGAATTTTTAAAGTTTTAAAAATCGTGATATTAAAGCTAAGGACTGTCTAAAGAATTTAACAAATTAATTTATTAATTTTGCATACAAAATATGTTATTAAATTTGGTTTCTTTTCATATTATACCTAAATTCGAATACTTATGAGAGACACTGTATGTCAATCTCATTTAAAACTTTGAACTGTAAAGACATTTTTCATTTTTGCTTTAATAAATATTTTATACTTTACTTAAAAACTTTAAAGTGTGTTACAATAAAATTTATCAGGTTATGGGCCCAGATGCCTAAATTGTGTATGGAATTTGTTGAGTAAAGGATAAGAGTATAAGTGAATCAACAATGAGGGCGCCAGTAATACAGATCGAAAAGCTGGACGAGAACAACTACGACAGTTGGTCCATACAGATGAAGAGCGTACTCATAGTTAGTGGTCAGTTGAAAAATGATGCGACAGGTGTTTTCAAAGAGAAGTGGGAGTCCGATGATGACAAGGCACTTGCGTCTATTTGCTTGGGAGTAAAGCCAACACAGTTGGGGTACATAAAAAGTTATACGTCTTCCCATGATGCCTGGACGAAGTTGCAACAAGTGTATATGTCTAGAGGAACGTTATAGAAAGTGTCATTGTACAAAATACTAGTGAACCTGTCAATGAGTAATGGTGGCAATGTGGTACAACATTTATGAATTTGTGGAAGTTTCTGAGAAACTGGCTGAAAGTGGTATACAAATCCAGCAGGGGCTTTTGGTGATAATACTGTTATCTAGTCTATCCACGGATATTGATAATTTTGTAATAGCAATGGAAACAAGGTGATTTGCCTAATTTTCCGTTACTAAACAGAAGCTCTTAATACTGTTATCTAGTCTATCCACGGATATTGATAATTTTGTAATAGCAATGGAAACAAGGTGATTTGCCTAATTTTCCGTTACTAAAACAGAAGCTCTTAGAAGAGGGCAAACGCAGAAAAGAGAGAATCGACAACGATCATGCACCATCAGGTTCACAACAACAGCAACAGGCATTCACAGCAAAATCAACATTCACACGCAAAGACAAAAAGTATAACAACAACAGCAAGAATTTCAAAGGCAAGTGTTTTATATGTGGTGTGATTGGTCACTATGCAAGCAAATCTGAGAAAAAGAACAAATACAATAAACAAGCAATGACAATGTTAGCTGCAGCAGAGGCAAGTTCGTTAAATTTGAAAAATCGGTATGTTGACAGCGGGTAACTTCGCATTGTGTAACAACAGAAAGATGTTTGTACGTTTTAAAGATCATCATGAGGTTATTGCATTGGCTGACAACAAAAACATAAATGCCAGTGGAAAAGGTGATGTATTAATCTACAATAACAATTTTGAAATTTTGCTTCAAAACGTTTTGTTTTCCTCTGAGTTGCAGGCAAACTTTATTTCTGTCAACAAAGTCGTCGGTTTATTCGTAGAATTTAATTCGAGACATACTGTTATAAAGAGAGCAGATGGTACTAATGTATTGAAAGCAGAACGCAGGGACAACATGTTTGAAGCAGTAAATAATCGTGCAACGGAGAGATAATGTGCTGTTAATACTTAATATGAACAATGTATGGCATAACAGGTATGACCATTTCAACTTTAAAAGTCTGCAAAAATTTTTAACCACATAAATAAACAGTCAAACTGAAAGACATGTATGTTAAGTAAAATACATGTATTGTCGTTTCCCAAGAAACCTACAACAAAGACACCAAATTTGTTAGAGATTGTTCATTCTAATGTCTGTGGTGCCTTTAAAGTAAAATCTGTAAGCGGTGCTAAATACTTCATAACATTTATTGAAGACAGATCTCGCAGAATTTTTGTTTACTTTAGTAAGAGTAAAAGTGAAGTGTTTGGGAAGATTCAACTGTATAAGACACATGTTGAAAAGCAAACAAGCTGCAAAATAAAAACTCTGCAAACGGACAATGGTGGTGAGTATATAAACTCACAGTTTGATTAATTTTTGTCAACAGAAGGTATCAGTAGACAATTGACAGTAACTTATACGCCGCAACAGAACGGTGTGGCAGAGAGGGCCAACCGTACACTAATAGAAATTGCAAGGTCTACGATAGTACATGCTGGCGTTAGCGAATATTTATTGGCAGAGGCTGTAAACATTGCAGCGTATATACTAGAGTATTCAAACGATTAATCGTCGTTCGGTTAATCGATTAATTTTTGACGATTAATCGTTCGAATAAATGAAAATTGTCAAATTTCAAATAACGAATAATCCGAATAATTTCTATCAATTAACCGATTAAGAAAAACTCACTATTTAGTAGTAATACTATGTATTTTCTACAAATTTTATATTTTTATAATAAATTTTCTTCTTTTCTTAATTTCTTAATCAATTTTCTATAATAAAGAAAATTTATTTGATGATTTTTGAAAAGAAATCACAGAAATAATTATATCGCTTTTATTTTTACAACCAGTTTTTTGAGAACATTGTTGTGTTCTTAAGTATTTCTAATAAGTTTTCAGCAACAGTTATAGTTGAACTAGTGTTCAATGGAACGTATGAATTCTAGAACTCGTTGAAAATCTTAAAAACAGTAATGTCTTTATATCGAAAAGCATTTCACATAAACAGGAATAATTTCTAGTATTTGATATAAAACTAAACAAAGAATTGAAGTGAAAGAAGTGAAAATAATATTTCTTTTTATAAACCGTGCAAAAGTTATTTTCAAACATGAAAAAATCTATGCGTACAGGAAACTGTGGACCATTAGTATTAACTGTGTACTCAGTTTTTCATAATCAGCTCTAATGCTCCTGTAAAAGGACTTTAAAGTTTAAAAGACATTCAATTTCAATAGATGGAATTCCAAATTTATATTAAAAAGTTGGTATTAATATTAATTTCAAATAAAGCTGAGTTTCTCTGCTTCGAAATAATATAATTTATTTCAACTCATCAAGATCATCTAGAAAGAAATGGAAATCTTAAAGAAAATTTGTCACAAAAAAGTAGTTAAAAGTTTTTGAGTCGAAAATGAATACTTTTTAAATTTAAAGGTTTCATTTTCTCTAAGTGAGACAGGTAAATAATATAGATAGAATATACAGATTCCCCGCTTTTATTTGATACCAATTGCATATTAAAATGCATATAAATTATAAAATGCATATAAATATTCGTTTGTAGTCCTTTAAACTTTGAAATCCTTTTATAAGGACATAAAAATCGGAGTACGCAATTTTATAAGTGGAATTTATTTTCACATGCTTATCAACTTTTCCATATTTGAAGCTTTTTTCAAAATTGTTACGGGGTGTATATGAAGAAAATTATTGTTAAAAGCAATGACATCATCTAGTTTCCTTTTATTCGAATAACCGAATAATTTTTAATTATCCGATTATTAACTGGCTAACGTAAAACCTGAAATAATTATTTGTCGAATAAACCGAATAAGACAAAAACCCGAATAATTGAATAACCTACTATTTACTCCAAAAGTATTTTCCCAGCCCTGAAAGAAATGTGGACCCTATGGGCAAAAATGTAAAAAATCCCATTTTTAGGATTATCATTCCTATTTTTGGGAATTGCGGGATGCCCTTTTACCTTTTCAATTTTTTTGCATTTTCTTATTTGAAATGACAAATTTAACAAGCGTTGAAGATTTTATTGAGTTTCGTTCATAAAGAAAGATCTTTTTTAAGTTAGACATGGAAATTCTCGACCCTTTACAAAAAATTTCAAGCCAATATCTCAATTACATTCAAAAATATATTCATTTAAACCTGTGTCCTTTAATTTCATCTTTTTCATATTTTAGTATTAAGTATGACAGAACATACATTTGGTGTTGAATAAAATATTTAGACAATTTTTAAAATTTATTTAGTTAATTTTATTTATTTATTTATTTATTTATTTATTTATTTATTTATTTATTTATTTATTTATTTATTAATAGTCTACAGAACAATGTTCCTTACAGACTAATTAAATATAAAACTATTATATTTTAGTTTCGATTCATTCACTAATAAGAAATATCAATGACTGAATTACAGGTTATAGTAATATAGTCTAAAATATTAATAAGTAGACAGTTCGACAAAACAGGCATATCAAACTTTTAAAACTTTTTGATGTAAAAAGTAAGTCTGTGGATGGAAATCAAAAGAAATTTCGATTAAAATTTTGTAGTTGGATGGAAACTACTACGGAAATCTCAACTTACAACACATCAGCGGGAGCGCCTTGCAAGTCATACGAAGACTTATGTTCAAGGTAAAAAAAAGAGGGTCACACAAAAACTTTTTCCAATCTCAAATGAGGAAATTGCTGATACATTTAACGAAATGCTGAAAAAGGAAAACCAACCTATGGATGCCGTACATATTGCAACTATTCTTCCTAATGCATTACCAAAACGACTTAAGCGAATTGTGGAAAGTATACCAACTCCAACATCACAATCAAATTTTACTGAAGAGGAAGCAATAGCGCTTATGTTGGAACTGGGTCTCAGTCGAAATAAGTACCAAATATTAAGGAAAGCTCTGCATGAAAAAGTACACAATATATTACCATCATACAAGGCGATCCAGGAAAAAAAACAAACTATCCTACCATCACCTATTGCTGTTAATGATGTGGAAGCTTGCATTGATATATCATCTTTGCTCGAAAACACAGCATCAAGAATTGTGTCAGACTTTTCAGAAGACCAACTAAGAAAAATTCATAACTGTGATGTTGTCTTAATGTGTAAGTGGGGATGTGACGGTTTATCAGCACTTCCAGTATACAAACAAGCTTGTGGAAGTCGGACATTAGCAGACTACAAAAGTGTATTTATGTCATCATTAGTGCCATTACGAATTCGTTCATATTCCTTTAATCCATCATCGTCAAGCATCGGAAATTCATTTGAAGATATGTGGATCAATACAACTCCGGGTTCAAAAAATTTTTGTAGACCCATTGGATTTGAATATATAAATGAGTCAAAGAAAACAACAAAAGATTTAGTGGAATATTTAAAAGATGAAATAAATGCACTGGAGCCCATTTGCATAAAAATAAAAGAATTCTCTATTAACGTTTTATGTCAGCTAAGCTTAACAATGATTGATGGAAAGGTCAGCAATGCCATAACAGAAGCTTCTTCCTTCTGGAGATGCTCAATATGTAATGAGAAAAAGTCGCAATTCTCAAATATAAACGAAAGCAGAAGTCCTGTCTTTCGGAATTTCACCACTTCATGCCAGAATACGATTTTTGAATTACTTTTTACACATAGCATACGACTTCAAATATAGAAGTGTGCCAGAGAATCTTACTAAATTAACAAAAAATAATAAAGAATTGAAAGAACTGAGGAAGAATTTAAAGTTCAGATGGGATTAAACATTGACAAACCACTTCCAAGTTGCGGTAGTACAAATGACGGTAATACGGCGAGAAGGTTTTTTCGTGATTTTGAAATTACTTCAAAAATAACTGGAATCGACAAGGAGTTGCTTCGAACAGTTAACACTATTTTAATGGCACTGAATAGTAAACATAAAATTAATGGAAATCGATTTGGGGAATATACATCTGAAATTTCTAAATTACTTGTATCTCTGTATCCATGGAGATAACTAACACCAACAGTACACAAAGTATTGTGTCATGGTCAAATAATAATTGAATCGAATATTCTTCCACTTGGAGAGTTAACAGAAGAAGCCCAGGAAGCGAGGAATCGAGATTTTAAACATGTTCAACTTTTCAGTTCAAGAAAATGCTCCAGGCAATCACAGAATGAAAATATTTTTAATAGTTTACTTCTATCTTCTGATCCTGTTCTTTCAACTATGCGAAAAAGATGGATTTGTTATGAAACTCTATCATCTCAAAACGAGGAAGATTTAAAGGACTTATATTACCTTCTGGATATGTATACCGATATGACAGATTATTTTATAGAAAATAAGTAGTGTTAGGAATTAACTATATAAGTAGGTTGTAAGAATTAATTGTATTATGTTTAAGATAAACAGTTCAAATAAAAAAAGCTATTATACTAACTGATGATATTGTATTAAATTGTGTTTTATATTTCGATGGGCGGGAAAGGTGGTTTGTGTGAGGTGATTTAGGTGTTGTTGTGCGTGGCTCATAATAAAATTATTTTTTTTTCTATATACAATGTTATAGTCCTTAATAAAATAATTAACTAAATAATTTTTAAAAATTGTCCAAATATTTTATTCAACATCAAATGTATGTTCTGTCATACTTAATACTAAAATATGAAAAAGATGAAATTAAAGGACACGGGTTTAAATGAACATATTTTTGAATGTAATTGAGATATTGGCTTGAAATTTTTTGTAAAGGGTCGAGAATTTCCATATCTAACTAAAAAAAGATATTAAGGGATAAATATGGAGTAAAGTGTTGTAACTATCTGCGACCCTATTAAAATTTTGATATAAATCATAGTTTTAGAAATTTAACAAATATGTAATATATGACAAAATCTTTATTTATGAACAAAACTCAATGAAATCTTCAACGCTTGTTAAATTTGTCATTTCAAATAAGAAAATGCAAAAAAAAAAATTTGAAAAGGTCAAAGGGCATCCCGCCGGATTATTCGTTATTTGAAATTTGACAATTTTCATTTATTCGAACGATTAATCGTCAAAAATTAATCGATTAACCGAACGACGATTAATCGTTTGAATACTCTAGTAAATAGAAAGCATATTGAGGTTTACAAAACAGTTTTCAGATCCCAGCTTTGGGATTTTAGAACATGTCGCCCAAAGTTGAAGTTTTGATACAAAATAGGTCATATTCGGAAGGACGCAGTGGCAACATTTTCAAAAAATAGGACAAGTTTTTACGCCAAAGCGTTCTGCGTAAAGATACCTTTTAGAAAACTATAAAATTGTTATATGTTCTTAAAGAAAATTTTATTTTATTAATAAAAGAGTTAAGACACATTTTGGACAAAAAAACGGCAAAAATCTAAAATTTTTTGAATTTTTAAATTAAAAAACGTATATTTTTGGATCTGTAAATGATATTGATCTGAAATTTTTTGTATATTATATGTATATGTTGTCTAACTAACAAGAAAAAATTGAGTCCATTTGGTCTAAAATTACGCCCGGTATTCAAAAAAAGGCGGACCAAGGTATGGTAAATTTTGTATCACTAAATTTTTAAATGCCTATAACTCGGATATTATAAGAGATAAGTAGTATGTCCAAGCATGTTTTTTCAAGATCTCGTCGGCGCTTTCAGAAAATATAAAAATCTTTGTATTTGGGTGAAAAACAAAAAAATGGCACGAGTTTAAAAATTTTACATGTCGTAGGTACCCTACTTTGAGCCGTCACAGCTCCGTCCCTGGGGCATCTGCGGGGTTCATCTTCAAAACTTAAACTCGAATACTCCCTGGCTACGCTCACGCCGCTCATCGGATCAGCCGTTTAGAAATGCCAGATTTATTTCCAAAAAATTTCCATTCTGCCCCACTGTGCACAACAGAATTCGTTCTTTTTATCTGCAAATTTTTAGTTTAATAAATTTTTAAATACACAAACAAAAATATTTATTTTAAAGGTTTATAAAACAAAATTTTTATACAAAATCTATTTTATAAACCGTTTATAAAATAAAAATTTTGTTTGTGAATAAGGAGGTAAGTAGAAATTATTTTTGTTTCTTCATTTAAAAAAAAATAATAATTTTACAGCGTCCTGTATTTCTTCCCTTTCTGAATTTTTGGAATAAAGATATAACCAATTAAACTTCTAAGTAAAGATTTATATGTTTGAAATTTCCTAAGGTCGGTGTGGACCTTATGAAAAACACGAAACCCCCCTTTTTACCCAGTTAAATATAATTTTTCTAAAATACATCTTTTTACTGATTACAGCAAAATACTTCTCAAGTATTTGCATACTTTCGAAAAAGTACCTAAATTACACATAATTACCCGTCTTTCTAAAAAAATATTTCTGACTCTTTAAAAGCTAAATCGAAAGTATTTAGCTTTAGAACAGACAAAACTAACTTTTTAAAGACAAAAACAGTACTTTTTTATCATTTCTCTCTTTTTTACCCGTTTTGAACAAACTTTCACAACGGAACTTAGCTAATAAAAATTTCTTACACTTTGTAAAGCTAAATCGAAAAAAATTTTGCGTTAGAATATACAAAAAAAGTTTTCAAGCACAAAAGCATATAAGTGATCGATTTTCGCAGTTTTTGCCCTTATTCCAATTTTTAATACATATATCTGACATTTTCGAATCGAAAATATTTTCACATAAAAGTAGCCACAAATGAGCTTTTATGCACAAAAGTACCCGTTTTTCGTCGTTTTCACCCATTCTTTTACCCCTTCTAGTCCAATTTTCGGAAAGTTATATAGCCTATTGACACTTCAGACATATACCTGTCTGTTTAAAGAAAATCAGTTCTTCCGACGCACAAACAAATAAACAAACCAATAAACAAACTTACAAAGAAATTATACTACTTAGGATTAGAATTTTCGGTCGAGGCCGACCATATAATACCATACACTTGTATAAAAAAATGATTTAGTATTCATAATAAAATAAAATAAGTTGAATTGTACCTTGCCTCAGATATACTTAGGTTAGGTAAGGTTGATAGGAGGATGTATACTAGAGTATTCAAACGATTGATCGTCGTTCGGTTAATCGATTAATGTTAACGATTAATCGTTCGAATAAATGAAAATTGTCAAATTTCAAATAACGAATAAACCGAATAATTTCTATCAATTAAGAAAAACTCACTATTCTACAAAATTTAATATTTTTATAATAAATTTTCTTTTTTCTTAATCAATTTTCTATAATAAAGAAAATTTATTTGATTATTTTTAAAAAGAAATCATGGAAATAGTTATATCGATTTTATTATGCCCTCCACCACCACCAGTGGTGATAGAGGGTATATATAAGTTTGTCGTACCGTGTGTAACACCAAGAAATATTTATCTGAGATCCAACAAAGTTCTGGGTCCTTGTGAAATTCTGAGTCGATTAAGCTATGTCCGTATGTCTGTCTGTCTGTGTTAAACTCGCTCACGTTAAAACTAAGCCAAGGAGGTCAACCAAATTCACTGAAAATATTTATTGTTATCCTAAGCAGTTTGGTATTAAAAATTAGCAAAATCGGTTCACATCGGGAAAAGTTATGAATCAAAATTTGAAAAAACAACGAAAAATATAAGCATTTTTTACACATTCTGATGTAATTTTCTCGAAATCTGTGCAAGGTAATTCCATACAAATCACCACACATTCGTTTCTACTCTGCGAAAAATCGCCAGGATCGGTCCACAATTTCATATAGCTCCCATACAAAAGTACATATTCCCGGAAAATTGGTTTTTTGTTGATAACTTCCGTCGCAATGTCGAAATCTTTACAAGATTTCACAGATTAAGATCTTATATCAATAGAATTCATTCAGAGCAAAAATTTTTTGGATCGGTCCATAATTGGTCATAGCTCCCATACAAAGTCCCCTCCCGATAATCACTTAAACGCTCATAACTCATTACTAAATTAAGATATCGATATTAAATGTGGTATAAGTATTGCTCAAATGCATAAAAATATTACAGTGAAAGGTTTGTTCGATCGGTCCATAATTGGTCATAGCTCCCACACAAGATCCCTTCCCGAAAATCACTTAAACGCGCATAACTCATTATTAAATTAAGATATTAAGTTTGCCCTTTTATACGGATATATTACTATTAAAATTTTTTTGATCGGTCCATCCTTGGTCATAGCTTCCATACAAGGTCCCATACAAGGTCCATAATTGATCATAGCACCTATACAAGGTCCCTTTTGAAAAGAAAACACTTAAAGGCACATAACTCATTACCAAATAGTGATAGCCATAAAATATTTGGCATAAATACTATTTTTGTACAAATAAATGTTATTTCAACAAATTTTCATGATCTGTCCATCCTTGGTCATAGCATCCATATATGGTTCCCTCCCCGAAATCAGAAAAAACGCACAAAACTCATAACCAAATATTAATATCCATATATTTACCAAAAATATTGCTTTTATATACATAAATTCACTAAAAAATTGTTTTGCGATCGGTCCATATTTGGTCACAGCTCTCATACTAGGTACCGAAAATCACTTAGATTCACAATATTTATTACTAAATAATAATATAGATCCAGAATTTTGAAATTTTGTCTTTATACACATACAAAGTCCTTTTACGAAAATCAGAAAAAACGCACATTACTCATTACCAAATAAAGCTATCGATACAAATTTGGCACAAATATTAGTTTTATATACAAAAAATTCTATTTCAAGATTTTTTCACGATTGGTTCATAACATAGGTGCGGTCGGTCCCATACAAGGTTCACTTTAGAAAATCACTTAAACATACATAACTTGTTACTAAATTGCGATACATAATTTGACTGAAATCTAAATTTTATGTACAGAAATTTAGCTTAAAGAATCTTTTACGATCGGCCTATAATTGGCCATATCTCCCATACTAGGTCCAGCCCCTAAAAACGCTTTAGCCGTATTTAACTATTTGCATTATCAATTTGTGTAGAAGAAAATTATATATGTATTTTGAAAATCCTTAAATCTTTCACACACGTGCATACATGTAAATTACAAATTATCGCTAAGCGCTATAAAAATGTAAAGAAAAAGGCGTTTGTAACGTTCAATAAATCTTGGAATTGTTATAGATTTAAATAATTTTTAATTATCCGATTATTAACCGGCTAACGTAAAACCTCAAATAATTATTTGTCAAATAAACCGAATAAGACAAAAACCCGAATAATTGAATACTCTAGTTTTACAACATAATAAAATGTGTCCGTAATGGCATTCCAATGGATTCCCAAAGTTTTAATTGTATTTGACCTATCGATTTCCAAATATTTTTAATTCAGAAAATTCTCTCAGCCTAAAATAATCTGTATTAAATCCCTCGTTTGAATGGGGTCCTATATTCATGTAGGAGAGCAATAGGTAAATCCTAGGGTATTAATCCTAAGAATACCAAATGGCTCTTAAGCCCATACTGATGTATGGTGCACTCGTCTGGTGGAAATCCCTACTATTGGACGTCCACCGAAAGAGATTTGAAGGAATCCTTCGCGCAGCGGCGCTAATGATAACAGGTGCCTTTCGTACCACTCCATCCTTGCCATAAAAGATCTTTTAACGAAATCTTTGACGCGTTAAGTACTACTCGGACCTTAGTGGATTTGCTTTCAGGACGAATGACAGCGTGACGTGGTAAGTGAAATGCATTCTGTTTTATACTTTCATCTTCTAAATGAAAAATGGGTTCTATGTGGTTAAAATTTTTATATTCTTGAAGAACTGCATTGTATTACTCTTTTAGGTCGGGAGCTTTCTGAGAAGGTCCTAAACATATTTCGTTTGGAAATTCGTTCTTGAAGGGCAAACGCAATATATATCTGCCATCAAGTTGCCTTTTAGTTGTTTTCTGGTAAAAATCTTTAGATTTAAGGTCAATATCTGAAATAGTTTTGCTTTTTTTTTGCATTAATACAATAACAAGTGTTTGTGTAAATTTGTCAAATTATAGAGGCTGGTTAACAACAACAACAAATTGTCTTGTTTTTTATAACGGTCGTTGGGCAAAGCAAAGGAAGAAACATGTTAGAGTGCTATATTCGGCTGTACCGAATCTTAAATACCCTCCACCAGCTACTTTTATGTTATTACTTTTTAATTGATCAAATATTTGTAGAAATAAGTTTTCTTATGTCTTTAATAGAAAAAATCCCAAAAGTTTAATACATTTTTGTGTATATCTCGAAAACTGTTTTGTTCATAATAAAAATTTATACATCATAAAGGTATTAAAAATACCTTTCCAATGATATATAACATGATACTAGAATATGGACCGACTTTGGCCCGACTTTTTTGTTATTTAAAGTAATTTTATTTTATTTATTAATGGTATCCTGATAATACAAGAATTAAATCTTAATCATTTAAATTATCAGTCATTAAAATTAGAGTATTACATAAACATGATTAGAATGGAAATAATAAATTGATCATAATAATATATATAATATGTATATATGTATATATATAAAAGGATAATATGTATATATGTATATATAATAAAAGGATAACAATTATCGTGAATTTAAAAATAGTTTTAACGAATTTTTAAACTTTAATATATTACCAGCCAAGCTGGTAAGGAGTTCCATAAACTAATTGCATTGATAAAAAATTGTCTTTCCGATAATAAGGTTCTATGCTTTATTTGTATAATTGAGTTATTCCGATAAGATCTTATAAATTTAAGTTTTTTGTACAAGTTTAAGGGTTGGCCAGAGAATATTATTTTATGAAGCATAATTAACGTTCTATATTTTAGGAGATCATCGAATTATAATTTATATAATTCGAAACTATGTGAAGATATGTGATCATTTCGTCTAAGACCATATACATATCTTGTTATATTGTTAAACATGGTATTCAGACGTCTATTCGTAATGGAGTCATGACAACAGAAGAGCTCTATGCCATACATAATGTGTGGCATAATAATGGTCTTGGCAACAAGTAACCTTGTGTCAACTGGTAAAAATTTTTGTGTCAACCACAATTTTCTCAAAATTCCATAAACTTTTCCCACAATTTGATTTAAATGAGTGTCCCATGTAAGCGATTTGTTAAAAGTAATACCTAGATTTTTGACACATATTCAATTGTGCTCTTTCCAAGTTTAGCCTTACTTATCTGCACTGTATTAATTTGTTTTCGCCCAATTACAATGCAATGTGATTTACTTGCATTAAGCGAAAGATCATTCAGATTAGCCCAGTCCAAAATATTCTGTAGGTCGGTATTCAATTTATCAATACAATTATCAATATTACCAGAATCACATATTGTTATCAATTGGACATCATCTGCATACATACGTATATCACTGTTTCGTATTACAGTAGGTAAGTCATTGATATATATTGAGAATAGTAAGGGGCCCAACACAGACCCCTGTGGTACGCCTTTAGAAGTATGCATAAACAGGGTCGACATATCACTATAAAAGGCAGCTTGTGATCTACCACTGAGATAAGAAGATATTAGAGAAACGCTTGTAGTTGAGAAACTAAAAAAGTATTTAAGTTTGTGTAATAGAATACTGTGATCAACCAGATCAAATGCCTTTGTATGGTCTAATAGAGTAAGCAACACAGTGTTACCAAAATCTACTGCAGATCTGATTTTTTCAGTAACGTCTATTAATGCTGCGATACAACTCCTATTTTTTCTAAAACCTGATTGTTGTTGACTAATTAGAACATGATCCTGAAAATATGACAACATTTGCTCCTGTACTATTACCTCAAATGTTTTTGAGAGATAAGAAAAAATCGATATAGGTCGTTAATCATTACCAGCTTTAGGTAAGGGTGTAATCTTCGTCTTTTTCCAGTTTACAGGGAAAATAGAAGACATAAGTATTTTATTAAACAAGTGTGTTACAAAAGGTATTATCAAGGGTAATATAATTTTAAAAAATCGTGGATCAATAGAATCCCAGCCAACGGCATTAGATTTTATTGATTGGAAACTACGTAATGCGTCCATAATTGTTATAAAATGAAAAGAAAATTTTGGATTATAAGATAGGTTATCATTGAATATCGATCTTACAATTAATTTGAAAGTCATAGATTAAGAATATTTATTCATGTTTAGAAAAATTTGGAACTGACATTTGGTCATAAAAAACTTTTTCCTCAAATCACCCACAAATATTAAATCAATTAATTAGAATTATTCATAGTAAAATGAGTTGGAAATGTAGTGTTCACTGGATAAAGTCCAAGGATAATTAATTAAGGCGTTAGAGGTTCATCATTGAGTAGATTGTTATTAAAATCGCCAGTTAGAATCACATCAGAATATTTAGTAGACAATTCCTCAAGTAAAGAAACCAATGAATTAATATCTACGTCCTTATCAGGTCTATAAACAGTACCAATAAGTATTTTATCTGTACCACCAGCTTCAACAAAGATACATTCTGACCTTCCAGTGTCATGGTAAAACTCCAAAATAGAGCATTTAATTGAATTCTTAACATACATTGCGACGCCTCCTGCGTGGCTAGGCCTATCTTTTCTTAATATCCGATATCCTCTCAAAAAATAATTAATATCACCAATATCACTCCTAAACCACGTTTCGGATATACAAATTATATCTACATCCATGTTTGAAAAGATTTCACGAAGTTCATCTATTTTCTTACCCAAACTTTGTGCATTGAAGTGACAAATCTTCAAACCCATCGCTTGTTTACAAAAAATGTTAAGCAAGGTCTTAGTATTAGTTATGGAACTACCAGTAACTAAATTATTATCCGTTACCATTATAAGAAAAAAAGTTATAACTGAATGAGCATTACAAAAATGTTCGTTAGTTATAATATTAAACAAAGACCGTTGAAAAAATAAATAAATATAAATAATTGAGAAATAATATAAATATATGATAAGTAAGAATAATACATTTAATCCAATTTTCCTAAGAATTGCGAAAAGATAAATTATCCATATTTCGACTAAGTATCTTGTTGGCATAACTTTTCCAAATCCTGTAACGATTCAACACATAAGGCAGATCCTTTTTTAGATGTTTTAACATAAATAAGTCCACGTATTGTGAAAACTGCATAAATTAACTTTTTCCTTTTATAAGTAGTTGCAGACTTTAAAATTCTATGATTGAACTGAGTAAGCAGCTCGTTCATATAATACCAGCATGTTTTAGACGTAAAAGATCGTTAGTTTCCCTTTTAAATAATGCGATATTTCTCAAGATATTATTTTTGTCATTGTGGCAAGTTAGTTTAGTTGCTATCGGTGGATCAACTTTTAGCGATTTTCCATTATTATTTTTATTTCCAACTCTGTAAATATTCTTGATAACTGGAGGAACGATTCCAATTGTATCACATATCTTAATATAAACACCTTGGATATCCTGATTCGGCTCTTGGGGTATACCATGTAATCGTAAGTCGCACGCAACTGCAAGATTTTCCTGTTTAGCGATTATTTTCTTTAAGTTATTCACTTCATCCCTCAGAACATTAATACCGGTTATGTGAGATTCCAGTTGGGAAACTCTGGTTTCAATTACATCAACGCGGTCATTTAGTTTCTTAATCTCAGCAACAATTCTACTTTCACATTCATCGATTTTAACAGTAAAATTTTCATTTAAAATATCAGTTAACTCCTTTGTCTGGGTTGAGAGTTTCTGATCAAACAATCTTATTAAACGGTTAGTTGCACCACCGTAACATGATGACCTTGGTGTATCAGGATCATTATTGGCACAATTATCGCGAGGACGTTTTGAACCAAGCAATGACATGTTGTCGTAGGGTTAAATAATACAACTCTGCTCAAAACAGATAAACCGTAATTTAACAGCTGACTTATTTATTCCGCACACAAAGGTTGGCACCACTGTATAAACAAATATTTATGATTATGTTTGTATGTAAATACCTTTACAGCCTTTCAGAGTTTTCTGAACAGATGTTTACAGAGTTTGGAGAATTATTTAATAGTTTTCCATTAAATTTTACAATATAAAATTTAATAAAAAGCAAATAATCTCCTTGAATATCAGAAAAGCGGATTTGTCGTAGTAAAGTTTCCAATTTGTGAAAAAATTTAAATCGGGTTGTGACAAATGTAACTCTGTTGCGGGTGGGTCAGACCCAGATTCTATAAAATAAAAACTACCACTTGTTTATGTATATAGATGTTTATGTTGTGATTTTATTTGTTAGTTTGATTCCGGGGTTATTTTAAGTTTGTTCTTTTTGTAATGCTGTTTTTTTATGTTGAGGGT